>NC_091070.1:22785833-23088863 GCF_032405125.1 Capricornis sumatraensis | reverse complement strand
TATTGAATCTCAGCTGATATATCCTAAGTACCAGATATAGCACTAAAAAAAACCTAAAAGAAAGCATCAGTAAGTGTTGATGTAAACCTCAATAGAGAATAATTTCTTAAGCCTAAGAGCAATGGAAGAAATAAAAAGATTAATAGACTTATGTTAAAATATTAATACTTTATTAATACAAAAACCTTAAATATAAAAAAATCGTATATTGTGAAAGTGAAAGTGAAGTTGCTCAGTTGTGTTGGACTCTTTGCAACACCATGGACTATAGCCTACTAGGCTCTTCCATCCATGGGATTTTCCAGACAAGAGTACTGTAGTGGGTTGGGATTTCCTTCTCTGGGGATCTTCCTGACACAGGGATAGAACCCTGGTCTCCCACATTGTAGGCAGACGCTTTTACTGTCTGAGCCACCAGGCATGCTTAAAACTTATTGATTTCATTTTATTTTGTTTAAAAATAATGCCTAAAGTTACGTATGATATGAATGCACTTATAGACCTTTGGGTGTATAAAATGATACAGCTTCCATAGAATGTAACTTAGTGTCATCATATCATGAATTTTGAAATTGTCTATAAGTTTATTTTAATATCATGATTAACAGAAGAACTATCTTAAAAAATAATCATATATAAATATAAATATTTGTAAAGAATTTACTGTTATTATTTCAAAATGAAAAATAGAAAATAATCCAAATATTTCAGTGATTAAATATTTTATTGATATTTATACAATATTATACAGTATCGGGCTTCCCTAGTGGCTCAGCTGTAAAGAATCTGCCTACAATGCAGGAGACGGAGGTTGGATCCCTGAGTCAGGAAGATCTCTTGGAGAAGAAAATGGCAACCCACTCCAGTATTCTTGCCTGGGAAATTCCATGGACAGAGGAGCCTGGTGGCTTACAGTCCAGGGGGTCACAAGAGTTGGACATGACTTGGTGACTAAACCACTACATGGGTGTTATTTTCTAAAGAGTGTTTTCTTCCTTTGACCTGGTGAGATCAATCTATTGACTTGCAGTATATTCCAAAAGAATAATCAGAAATATAAAAAAGTATTCATTGTCATATTCAATAGTGAAATTTTGACAGCAACCTAATGTTATGAGAATTAAGGAGGATGATGGTTCAATAGGAGAAGATATAATGTTTGCAAATAATCTGTAATGGTATGAGGAAACATAATTAACATAATTAAGGGGGCATTTTATAAAATTGTAGGTATAATTGATATCTCAAACTATGTTGATAATGCCTGAAATAAAGTATGAGGGAGATTACAGAAAAATGTTAGTTTTTCTGCTGTATTGATAATATAATAAATACTTTAAATTTTCTTTTCATTTTTCCATTTTTCTAGAAAAACATATATAATGTTTTTGTTTTTGTTTTATTTTGGCCTAAGACAACAGAAATTTACTTTCTCACAGTTCTGGAGCCCAGAATTTCAAAATCAGTGTCTTGGCAGGGTTGATTCCTTCTGGAAACTGAGAGAAAATTGGTTCCATGGTTTTCTCCCAGTGTTTGGTGACTGTGGGTGGTCCTCAGCATTCATGGTCTTGAGGCTTCTTAACTTCGGTCTCAGCTGTGTGGATGTACCACAGTTTATTTATCCATTCATCCCTTGATAGACATTCAGGTTGTTTCTACTGTGGGGCTGTTATGAATAATGCTGTTATGAGTATATCTGTACAGGTTATTGTATGGACATGTTTCAGTTCCCTTGTATTTTTACTTAGGGGTGGAAGGAATAGCTGAGTCATTTGGTAATTCCCCAATTGTTGCAAGCCTTTTGATTGATTCCCAGAGTTCTGGAGGAATTGATTTTGACAGTTTTGCTACCACTGGGTGTAATTGTCAGTATGGAAGGAAATATGGAGAGCAGTATTGGTTGTTTGAAACTGGGCTTCTATGTGTCAGTTTCATTATGTCTAACTGAGATGATATTACTTCTCTATACAAGAAATATCAGAGAAGGCAATGGCACCCCTCTCCAGTACTCTTGCCTGGAAAATCTCATGGATGGGGGAGCCTGGTAGGCTGCAGTCCATAGGGTTTCGAACAGTCGGACACAACTGAGCGACTTCACTTTCACTTTTCACTTTCATGCATTGGAGAAGGAAATAGCAACCCACTCCAGTGTTGTTGCCTGGAGAATCCCAGGGACAGGGGAGCCTGGTGAGCTGCTGTCTATGGGGTCATACAGAGTCGGGCACGACTAAAGTGACTTAGCAGCAGCAGCAGCAGCAGCAGCATACAAGAAATACTCATTGGGTTTAGAGGTTCCTTTTTATGCCTTTTCTTCACAAATAGAAGGAGCTGAAAGTAGTCTTTTTATTAGTAGTACTCATATCTCAATAGCTATAGATAGCAATCAACTATCTTATCCTCATGAGGATTTTATCAAGTGCCTTTATCACACACAGGTAAGAATGAATGACTTATAAAATATTACATGTCAACTATATTTCAGTTTTAAGAAATGAGATGAATGGGCTAGAGAAGTTTAACCTGAAGGAGACTTAATATAAGTGAGTAATAGGGCATCACTCTTTAAAAAGCTGAAAAATTGGCACATGGAAAGCAGAATAAATCCAATTTCTGTAGAAGACCGACTAGGACCAGTGGATCAAAGCTATAGGAATACAGATTTTTAGTTACTTCTAGAAAGGGACCTGACAGTTAGAGCTGACTTATGTTCAGGAGTAGTTAGCATGAGCTTCTTCTTACAGGTTGTCAAAATAATTCTTAATTGGGAGAAAGTTTGAACTAATACATTTAGGGAACTTTCTTACTTGAAGAATACATCTGGTATTTTTTAATGTGTTACAATTACTGTGAAATAAATTACTTGCCCCAGATTCTTCTTTAAACAAACTTTAATTCATTTCTATTACTTATTACATAAAAGTGAGAATTTCCTTTAGGAATATAAGGGACCTCTCAGAATTCAAGAAATAGTTGTACAGCTATACTTAAAAAAAGAAAAGGAACTAAGATAGCTCTAAGAAACTCAGCAAAACCTTTAATAGTCTGCCATTGACATGTTTAACTTCCCAATATCTGTGTGTGTGTGTGTATACACACATGCGTGTGCTCAGTTCAGTTCAGTCGCTCAGTCGTGTCTGACTATTTGCAACCCCATGAATTGCAGCATGCCAGGCCTCCCTGTCCATCACCAACTCCCGGAGTTCACTCAGACTCAGGTCCATCGAGTCAGTGATGCCATCCAGCCATCTCATCCTCTGTCATCCCCTTCTCCTCCTGCTCCCAATCCCTCCCAGCATCAGAGTCTTTTCCAATGAGTCAACTCTTCGCATGAGGTGGCCAAAGTACTGGAGTTTCAGCTTTAGCATCATTTCTTCCAAAGAAATCCCAGGGCTGACCTCCTTCAGAACGGACTGGTTGGATCTCCTTGCAGTCCAAGGGACTCTCAAGAGTCTTCTCCAACACCACAGTTCGAAAGCAACAATTCTTTGGTGCTCAGCTTTCTTCACAGTCCAACTCTCACATCCATACATGACCACTGGAAAAACCATCGCCTTGACTAGATGGACCTTAGTTGGCAAAGTAATGTCTCTGCTTTTGAATATGCTATCTAGGTTGCTCATAACTTTTCTTCCAAGGAGTAAGTGTCTTTTAATTTCATGGCTGCAATCACCATCTGCAGTGATTGTGTCCAACTCTTTGCGACCCCATGGACTGTAACCCACTAGGCTTCTCTGTCCATGGGATTTTCTAGGCAAGAATGCAGGAATGGGTTGCCATTTCTTCAGGGCATCTTCCCGACCCAGGAATGGAATCTGCATCTCTTGCATGGCCTGAATTGGCAGGTGGATTCTTTATTGCTTGTGCCACTTGGGAAGCCCAAATACCAATTTGTGTACCTCTAATTTCATATTCTCAGGTGAGACAGTCTGATTGCCTTGATTTGTGTTGTGTCTACCTGTGATTCATTCAGCTATAGACCAGGAGTAAAAGTCATGTAATAGAAGGTCAAAATGGTGGTAGTGCTGAGCTTTATCCTCTGGATGGTGGTCAGTAGCTCTAAGAGGCAAGGTGGAGTGACCTATGGACCAGACACTCTGAAAGATATTTATTACATTTCCCAAAATGTCAGTGGTAAAAATAGGGCTAGGATTTGGACTATTTAAGTCTATTTTGGACAAGTATTATATAAATATTATATGCAAGGCACCATGCTAGGTGATGGACAGAATGTAGAAATGTAAGAAATAGTCCCTGTCATCAGTATTTGTAATCATTCTGTCTAGTAGACTATTTATTATTTCAGAGGTCATCTTGCTTAGGTTTCATTTTGGAAGGATTAACCAACTGATGATGTTAAAGGGGTCCATGTAAACTGAAAAACGTTTCAAGTTGAATATGAAAACATTTGCTTTTTCTAGATATTCACACATGTATCATTTGTGTAGGCCAATCCTAAAAGATGATCATAAGCTCAGACTCCAGAAACAAACAAAACACCCAATTTCTTCACATCAAAGAAAAAAATGAGTTGTGTATCTTACATTGCCTGGAATCTACCATATTAAAATGTGTACTGATTCTTCTGTGTACATGAGGAGGAAGACTACAGATATTTTAAGGCTCTTTGAGCTACCCAGTATCTTTGATAATGTAGCATATATAACATGACATACACATGCTGCTGCTGCTGCTAAGTCACTTCAGTCGTGTCCGACTCTGTGCAACCCCATAGACGGCAACCCACCAGGCTCCCCCGTCCCTGGGACTCTCCAGGCAAGAACTCTGGAGTGGGTTGCCATTTCCTTCTCCAATGCATGAAAGTGAAAAGTGAAAGTGAAGTTGCTCAGTTGTGTCCGACTCTTGGCGACTGCATAGACTGTAGCCCACCAGGCTCCTCCATCCATGGGATTTTCTAGACAAGAGTATTGGAGTGGGTTGCCATTTCCTTCTCTATGACATATACATATGGTGCAGATATTACCTGAAGGAGTGGGCATATTAATTACTTCTAGTTTTTATTTTCATTATTTTAAGGGTATGTATTTGTTTCAATTGAATGGCTAAGAATATTGTGTTATTTCCTATCTGTGTTTCAGCTGCATTTAGGTTTGCAGTATGTGAAAGGTGTCATTTCTGGTTTGTATTCAGCTCTTATTTTATCAGTGGAATAGTTTATCAGTAGCAGATGATAAAGTAAAAATATGTGTGTTCAGTCACTCAGTTGTGTCCAACTCTTTGCAGTCCTATGGACTATAGCCTGCCAGGCTTCTCTGTCCACAGAATTTTCCAGGCAAAAATACTGGAGCAGGTTGCCATTTCCTACTCCAAAAGATCTTCCAGACCCAGGTGGATTCGTTACCATTGCGCCACCTGTGAAGCCCATAAGGTAAAAATAATGTAGCGTATATGTTAAATTCTAAGCCTTAACCTTACTTATTTTCTAAATAAAGACGATGAAGATTTTCTAGGTGAAATGTAACATTAAAACCTTATAAAGGTAATTAGTAGCAGACTTAGCAAATTGTTTGAATGTTTCCAGAAAGATGAACTTTGGCTGTGATGTAAGAGATTCTGGATTTCCACTTGAATAGGCCATTGGTTTTATTATGACCCTATGTTTAACTATATCTTAGTCTATTTAAAATCCTGGATTTATTTTAAATGGTTATCCATATTTTCATGGTACATGCTACACCTTCTTCTGGGACTCTGTGTGGCCTTAGAACCTAACCAACTTCCCTATGGATATTTCTCAGAGACCTTTTTTCCTAAATAATCATTTCATTTTTTGGATCTTAGTGTACATTTTAAAAGTTGTTTTACAATTGTTCGAATATTGTTAACTCTCCACTCTGCCAGTACGATTTCAGGAAAGGAGCACTTAAGAGAGTATGTTCAATTAAAGTTTCTGCAGATAAATTATTACTTGCCCTACTTTTCAAGTTTCATGTGGTCTTGGCAAAATGTAGTCAAAATTGTAGTCTAAATGTAGCTTAGAATTGTATGTTTCCATTGATTTTTATAATATTTGTGGCTGTTAAAAAAAAAGTACATCAATCCTGCTGCTGCTGCTGCTGTTAAGTCGCTTCAGTCGTGTCTGACTCTGTGCGACCCCGTAGACAGCAGCCCACCAGGCTCCTCCGTCCCTGGGATTCTCCAGGCAAGAATATTGGAGTGGGTTGCCATTTCCTTCTCCAATGCATGAAAGTGAAAAGTGAAAGTGAAGTCGCTCAGTTGTGTCCGACTCTTAGCGACCCCATGGACTGCAGCCTACCAGGTTCCTCGTTCATGGGATTTTCCAGGCAAGAGTGCTGGAGTGGGTTGCCATTTCCTTCTCGATAGTAATGTTTAGCTCTTACTTCTGCCTAAACTCTGATATGTTCAAGAAAGTGGAGGGTATCATAGTAGTATTTTCTTTATAGTTGTAGCATGGAATATTACTATCAGTATAAGTAAATATTTGAGAATTAGAATGAGCCTGCCTATCTCAATGGGATCTAAATCTTTTAGTTGATTTTTGCTTTGTTACTGCTGCACCCAGTGCTATTTGAATGTTAAATCAAAATGCATTAACAATGTAAAAGGCAAAAAGACAGAAGTTTTTTTAATGTGTATATATTTGTTTCTTACTTCCCATGACATTAGACTACATCTGTGCCATCTATTTAAAATGAATTTTGTTTACCCCTTTCTGTTTCCAAAAAGATTTCAGGTATGTTTCTCACTCTCTCTCTCCATCACCCCTGCCCCTCTTCCTTACACACATAAACACCCTCCTAGACATCAAGGACCCTGTCTTTTCTCCCTTTCTCCCCACTTCTTCATTGCTGTTCAGTCACTAAGCCATGTCTGACCCTTTGCCACCCCATGGACTGCAGCATACCAGGCTTCCCTGTCCTTCACTGTCTCCCTGAGTTTGCTCAAATTCATGTCCATTGAGTCTGTGTTTCTATCTAACCTTCTCATCTTCTGCCTCCCCCTTCTCCTCTGGCCCTCAGTCTTTCCTAGCATCAGGGTCTTTTCCAAGCAATTGGCTCTTTGCATCAGGTAGCCAAAGAATTGGAGCTTCAGCTTCAGCATCATTCCTTCAAATGAATTCAGAGTTGATTTCCTTTAGGATTGATTCATTTGATCTCCCTGGCTAAAATAATGTTCTGTATGCATGAACACAATCATTGTGTATCACATTGTGATTATTAGGTAGTTCACAAGTTTCTTGAAGGACAGATACAAAGAACAAACGGGGGTCCTTTTTTCAAAGGAAAGATTAAAACATGGCTTCCTATGACTTAACCTTACTGTTCTCACTCAGTCATTACTTCTATAAACCTGTTAACTTTTCCCCTCCACATTGTGGACTTTTCTGCTTCATGCCTGATTTTCTTATTTGCAAAATAAGAATAAAAACAGTTGCTTCCCATTTACTTCACAGAAAATTAAAGGAATGGGCTATGTTCCTTACCCAGATGTAACAACTTAATCTTATTTGTATATTTTCTGTCTGTTCTTCTCTTCCATAATGTCCAGTTGTATATATATTTCCCATTCTTTTATTTACATTCTTTTCTTTCTCTGGGGTTTTTCAAAATCAAAGCATGTTAATCACATTTCACAATGTACTTGAGTACTCAAGATACTTTTCAGACATGGGAGATGTTTGAATAGCTGCATTTGTTTTGGAGTGTCTGTCAAAATCCAGGCCCCCGACCATTGAAGAGTACAATAAGGCTGAGTGTCCCCAACCTGAAGTGTTGATTAGTTCCAAGGTGAGTGTTTCAGCCTTCTCTGAAAACCTCTCTGGTCTTCTCAGTTACCTTCTTTTCTTTTCACCTAGATGATCATTTATGAAACTATGGCATGATTGAGGGTTGAGTTTGTTCTCTTCAAGAGCATTAGCTGAAAAGTCTGATTTCTCATCTGAAGAACAGATGTTTTATCACAGTCCTCAACGCTTATGTGCCTGGTCAGCTTGGTATTGATAGAGAAGAAGAAAAAGTTTAGTAGTCAATATCTGGTGTCACTATCAATTACAGATAAACTATTAACAGTTAAATTACAACATAATTATTATTTTTGAATAATAGGGCATTGAAACTTAGACCTAAACTATTAATTGATGGAATTCACTAAAAGTTAGTGTCAGAATAATGGCTTCCGTTTATAAGGCTGTGCAGAAATCCTGGCCTTGATATGATTTACGAATTCCAGTGGGAGCAGACTCTTAGTTGAAAACCCTAAGTTTTTAGCACTAACACGACCTGGAAACAATGATCTTAGATTTTGAAGTCAGGAGTTAACAGTTAGAAGTCTCTATCACTTTATTATGGCTGTTTAAAAAATAAAAAAAAAATTTTCTTTTAATTTGCTCTATAATGAGATCCCTAAAGATATTATTATTTAATACTTTTTAAGTACTAAAGAGTGTCCTCCAGAGATCACAGGTTTTGGGTTGGTATAACTGATAATGAATTTTTTGTCTTCTGTTAGAAGGTGACCAAAGATTCAAATGCTTCTTGAATCTGCTCCTAGAATATGTGAGCAGGGCTGTGGTCCCAGTTCCATGGAGCATCCTAAACTTTCTTTGAGCTGTGGCCCTAGGACTTAGTGACTGTTTAGTCACTAAGTTCATGTCTGACTCTTTGCGACCCCACGGACTACAGAACACCAGGCTCTTCTGTCCTCTACTGTCTCCCAGAAATTGCTCAAATTCATGTCCATTGAGTCGGTGATGCTATCTAACCATCTCATCCTCTGCCACCCACTTCTCCTTTGCCTTCAGTCTTTCCCAGCATCAGGGTCTTTTCCAGTGAGTTGACTCTGCATCAGGTGGCCAAAGTATTGGAGCTTCAGCAACAGTCCTTCTAATGAATATTCAGGGTTCATTTCCTTTAGGATTGACTGTATTGATCTGACAGTCCTAGGGACCCTCAAGAGTCTTCTTCAGCACCAGAGCTGGAAATACAGGTTTTTGGTTTTTTTTTTTTTTAGAAAGAGAGGAGCTAGGACAAAATTTTAGTTTTTGACACTTAAATTGGGAACTACCTGTGTCAAACTTTTTTCTGTATTTATGTGTATTTCTTAATGATAGACAAATAAATTAGGCAAAAACATCTCATTTTTTTCCTTTTCCATAATTTAGGAAAATGAGCTTTATCAGTATTCACTAATTGAATCTTAATGCTGCCTCTTTTTCATTGCAAGCCCATTGATTTGAAGAGAAAGTTATTGAGGAAAAAGCTGCCATCGATTTTGTTGTTGTTATTGTTAATTACTGTTGTGTTTGGGCTCCCTCAGTGGCGCTAGCAGTAAGGAGCCTGCTTCCCAGTGCAAAACATGTAAGAGATGAGAGTTCAATCCCCGGGTCGGTAACCTCCCCGGAAGGAGGGCATGGCAACCCAGTCCAGTATTCTTTCTTGAAGAATCTATGGGCAGAGAAGTCTGGCAGGCTGCAGTCCATAGGGTAGCGAAGAGTCGACACGACTAAAGAGACTGAGTGTGTACTGTTTTGTTGGGAGTTCTTACCAGTGCCATGTTCATAGAATGTGAATGTACACATTGACCAATGTATTAACAGAATTTACTGATTTAGAGAGTAATACGTAATTTTTCCCCTGATGGACAATTATGCATTGTTTTGACAAATTAGATTTTAAATTTCAGTTGTGTTATTTTCGAATAGGAAATGCATTCACCTGGTTCATGATTCCAGAGCTACACAGCTACACAGCAGTCTGTAGGAAGAAGTGTTCTGCTCATTCTTTTCCCCAAATCACCGTATTAGTCTCTCTGAAGTACAGATTCTGTTAACTAAATTCCTTTGTTTCTTTCCATAAATATTTTATACATATAGAAGATATACATATATGTATATGTATATATGTATATGATTTGTAACAAAAGAATTTTCCTTTTTACATAAATGCTTAGTACTATTTCTCATGTTGCTTAGTTTCACTTAACAGTGTATCTTGAAAATAATTTCATGTTGGTCTGTAAAAAGCTTTCTTATTCTTGTGGCCTCATGGTATCTATTATATGGGTGGATGGTAGTCTTCTTTAACGTAGGCCCCTACTAATGAACATTTAGGTTGCTGCCAATCTTTAATTTTTTATTAACAGTGATTAATATTGCTTTCTCCTTATTTTTCATTTTTAATTCATTTCCTGCTTTTGTCAGGGTCTATATGTTAGTACCAAGAACTGAGAAGCATTTATTCTGACACATTTGGTATTTGTATGTAGACATTCAGGTAAATGTACACACTCCTAAGCTATATAGTTTTAGTCTCCTTCTCCAGAGTACTCACCTACAATAAAACCTATTTATTGGAATTCATATGCTATACAAGTGCTGAGTCACAGCGCCTATTGGCAAACTGGAAATTTCCAGTTACTAATCTGTGATTTCGATTCCTGTGCCATATTCCATGTTTCAGTGACAGGGAACAACCCTTATTTGGTGAGAGTCAAATAGCCTTAAGTAAAACTGTATCATTGATAAGATAGGGTTAAGAAAATGGAAACTGTCTAAGCTCTTAGGGTGAGATGAGTTTAGAAGATCAGAGCAGTTTTACTCTTTGATTTCAGGGTTTCCATACATTATTTCAGCCTACATCAGATAATTCTGTTAGGGCCACAGCTGGGACATTTGCTGATCAGAACTCTTAAGGTGGTAATATGTCTGTGTGCTTAGTTGCTGAGTCGTGTCTAACTCTTTGCGAACCCATGGACTATACATGGTGTTTTCCAGGCAAGAGTACTGGAGTGGGTTGCCATTTGCTTCTCCAGGGGATCTTCTTGATCCAGTGATTGGGATCTCGTGTCTCTTGCATTGGCAGGTGGATTCTTTACTGCTGTGGCACCTGGAGAGCCCCTAAGATAGTAATCAGATGTAGTAATTAGATAGAGTATCAATGAACAGGTTTGTTGACCTATGGTTCAGTTCAGTTCAGTTCAGTCGCTCAGTCGTGTCCGACTCTTTGCGACCCCATGAATCGCAGCACGCCAGGCCTCCCTGTCCATCACCAACTCCCGGAGTTCACTCAGACTCAATGTCCATCGAGTCAGTGATGCCATCCAGCCATCTCATCCTCTGTCGCCCCCTTCTCCTCCTGCCCCCAATCCCTCCCAGCATCAGAGTCTTTTCCAATGAGTCAGGTCTTCGCATGAGGTGGCCAAAGTACTGGAGTTTCAGCTTCAGCATCATTCCCTCTAAAGAAATCCCAGGGCTGATGTCCTTTAGAATGGACTGGTTGGATCTCCTTGCAGTCCAAGGGACTCTCAAGAGTCTTCTCCAACACCACAGTTCAAAAGCATCAATTCTTTGGCACTCAGCTTTCTTCACAGTCCAACTCTCACATCCATACATGATCACTGGAAAAACCATAGCCTTGACTAGATGGACCTTTGTTGGCAAAGTAATGTCTCTGCTTTTCAGTATGCTACCTAGGTTGGTCATAGCTTTTCTTCCAAGGAGTAAGCGTCTTTTAATTTCATGGCTGCAGTATGGTAAGTTACTCTAAATCGTTACAATATCATATAAAGTACAAAAAGAATATTGTCACAGCAAGCAATGGAGGTTTTAATATTTAATCACTAGATTGAACCAGTTTTCCCCTAAATTTTTCACTTTTTCACTCAATGAATCATAACTGCAGTTCTCTTAGCTTACTGTGATTTTGTGCAGAAAACATCACTTCTTAAAAAAAATGTATCTGGAAGGACAATAGAAATAAAGTCATTAGGATTGTTATATATTGGTATTCATGTGATGGTTATCTGGCTGTATAAATAAAGAGAAAACAGATAAAATTCTATATTTTAAAAGTCTATGGATGTAAATAAAATTTTTACTGAATCCTGATTATTTTCTATTAATGTATTTCAGTGACATATATAGATTATTATTTTTTTTTCAAATAGACTTAGCCTCTTTAACCCCTCTTTCCCTCTGTTTAATAACTCCTTTCCCCTATCTTTTTTCCATTTCTTGCTTTTCTTCAGATAATTGGGGACTTTGTGTTGCAACATTTGCTGCTATCAGTCATGCCAGGAAATCTTCTTCTGCACCAGAAATACTGTGAGATGTTTTTAAGCAAGACACAAAAAAAAGAGAGAGAGGGGAGGAGAGAGATAGGAGGAAGGTGTTGGGGGAGGGGTAGATGGGGGAGGGGGGATGGGAAGGAGGGGGAGAGAAACAGTGTCTGGGGTCATTGTGCTGGTGTTTTTTTTCCTCTTTCAGTGAAGCTTCAGATTCTGTTTGGCTCTGGCTCAGCTGCTCTTTGGTCATAACTGAAGAAGGGGGTCGGAGAGGGGGAGAAGGCAATTAAAACCTTGAATACTGTAAAAGCCCTCCTAATTAAGTGGTGAGGATGGAAAAATTAAATTCCTTCTTAGGCTTTATTTCCGTTCTCCCTTTAAATGTCTGCTGAGGGATTGAAGTTCGTGTCCCTTAGAAGAGATAAAGTTCAAAATAACAACTCTGGAAAGAAAAAGTTTTTATGAACTTTTCAAATAAAGCCATCTTTATTTGATTTCCTGGGGCCCCCTCACCGGGATCCTCCTTGCCACCCCCACCGTCACTCCAGCCCGAAGCACCCAGTTCTCTGGAGCATCGCAGGAGACAGTTCAAGTAGCTCGCTGCTACAGTTCCTTTGTGCAGGTTGCTTTTGGTCCTTGCTGGGAAATGTTCTGAAAACTGAACCGGCCATGAAACACAAAGGCTGACCTATGTCTTCCCTCCCGGTAACCACTGTGCGATTTGTTCCCACTCCTGTTCAGGACTCATTAGTTCCTCGGAACAGAAAAGGTTGTTCCCCTGGAATAAAAGGAATGGGCCGGGCTCAGAGTCCTCTTTCACCTTTTCCTGTGTTTTATTTGGGTGCTCTCACAGCCCCCTACCTTCATTAGTGACCTGGTGCGGGGGGGTGGCAGGGGGGCGCGGTGGGTTGGCACAGTGCTGAGACCAGCTTTTGCTGGTTCCCTGGGTGTATCGGAGATCTCAGAACTCAATACCTTACTGTGAAAATAAAATACTCTGCTTCAGACGACTTTTGCATGGAACAAAGGCATACGTCCCAATCTGCCTGGGCCTCTCAAATTGCCATCCCTGCCAAGAGCCCATCTTGCATTTTGCACATGCCCTTCACCCCCCAACTTCCCCCTCGCCCCCACCCTTCCTCTGACTGTGGTTCTTTAGGTTGCCTCTGTATCAGGTAAATGTTTATGTGTGTGTGAACATGCAGGCTTTATGCGAAGATCTTGTGTATTTAAAACACAGTTCAGGGTGGTAGTTTCTTGGAAGAGCTGTAAGCAGCAGGTATTTGTGAGCTTTACACCCCAAGTGCAGGCTTCCCAGGTGGTGCTAGTAGTAAAGACTCTGCCTGCCAATGCTGGGGTTGCAGAAGACACGGTTTCTGATCTCTGGATGGGGAAGATCCCATGGAGGAGGAAATGGCAACCTGTTCTAGTATTCTTGCCTGGAAAATCCGATGGACAGAGGAGCCTGGCAGACCACAGTCAATGGGGTCACAAAGAGTTGGACACAACTGAGTGAGTGAACAGACACAAACCCCAAGTGATATCATTTCAGATTCATATAGGAAGTTTGGGAAAGTATGTGAAAAGAGATGCTCTAGAAAACTGAGTTACATATTTATAATTCAAGTTGTTTTCCCTAATTTTCCAGAGTGACTCAATTATTGTCTTATTTAAGACCTGGTCTCCTGGAGATCTCTCCCTGATGCCAGAGCCACATGTATGCATGTGTGTAATAATGTGAGACACTAACATGTACAGTGTCCATCAAACTTATCTTTAAAGCCCTTGGAGTACTCAGAGTATTGTGTCTGTTCAACTCCCAGTGTTTACATGCTATAATTCTTGGAAACGCATTACTGTACTTACTTTAAGGCATTATGGGAAACTAAAACTAAGGGGCTTTTTGTTATTAAATGACCATTAGAGTCTTAAGTAGAACTCAACTTTCTCATCCATTGATTGTTATCACATCATCACTGCAACGACAAGGTGAGATTTGCTAATGTGCTTAGTCGCTCAGTCATGTCCGACTCTTTGTGATCTCATGGACTGCAGCCCACCAGGCTCCTCTGTCCATGGTCTCCTCCAGGCAAGAATACTGGAGTAGGTTGCCGTTCTTTTCTCCAGAGGATCTTCCCAACCCAGGGATCAAACCTGGGTCTCCTGCATTGCAAACAGATTCTTTATTGTATGAGCTACAGGGAAATTCTAATAAATTGTTTTAAATCTCAAAGTTCATTATTTCATTTCAATGATAATATTCAGATTGTATGAGATATTTAGGGCCTTTGTTTATAGAGTATTCAGTAATTTAAGAAAAATCTCCTTTGAGTCCATAGGAAAATAATATACATATGCAAATATGATGTGCTCTTTTTGTTTTGTAATTCAGGTTTGCAGACATGCTTTAATTTTCTACAGAAAGTTTATGGTAGACTCTTTGTTTGAAAAATCTATAGAGATAGAAATATTTTCATAGTTTGGGTCTACATGATTTTATATTGCATAAAAAAGTGGATTACCTCTTCCTTCCTGCTACCACAGACAGCAGTGTAGAGCATCTTTGAACTCTCCAGGGTTTGTACTCAGGAGTAGGATTGCACAGTAATCAAGAACACACATTCTGAACATCCCTAAGTACTGCCAGGTTGCTTCCTGGAAAGGCTGCCCTAGTCTGTGTCCCACCAACAGGAGATGACTGCTCCTGCTCCCCACATCCTTGTGAAGATTTGCTATGTTTAGACTTCATCATTTTTCCAAACTGATGGGTGTAGAATGATATTTCATTTTAATTTGCATTTCTCTGATTGCTAGTGAAGTTGAACATTTCTTTATGTACTAGTCAGTTATTTGGCTTTTTACTATCATGACTTGATTTAAGGTTTCATGTTGATGTAGACCTTAATTTTGAGTTTGGCAAATATATTCAAAAATTATGTATATTTTAATCTTACAGTTTATGCTGTTAGGATTCAAGATCATGGGTTACTCTCTGATGTTTTTTTCTGTTAGCCACACTACTTTTAAGCTTTAATTCATCTAGATGTCACTTTTGGTTATAGCAGCATTGTTTTAGGTAGCAAATTCATACTTTGGAACATGATTCAGCAGTTTGGTATGAACTCAAGGGCCATATTGCATCATGGATGCAGTCTGAAGAGAGGATTCAGTGAAAAAAAGATGGCTATGGATTCATGGTGTATTAAACATGTATATATATACACAAGACAGAGTAGGAAACAGCAACCCACTCCAGTATTCTTGCCTGGAAAGTTCCATGGACAGAGGAGTCTGGTGGGCTATGGTTCATGGGGTCACAAAGAGTTGGACACGACTGAGTAAGTGAGCACATACACTAGACAGTACTTGATATTTTTCAAATAAGCAGTCCATATCCAAAGATAGTCACCAGACAGGTAAGTAACTCCAGGAGTTGGTGATGGACAGGGAGGCCTGGCATGCTGCGATTCATGGGGTTGCAAAGAGTCAGACATGACTGAGTGACTGAACTGAACTGAACTGAACTGAACTGAGGGGAGAATAGGAATTATAGATAAAGGGGGGGAAAAAAAACAAATAAATTAATAAATTAAAATAGACCGAGAGAGGGGCCTTGCAGAGATAGTATATTCTGGACTGAGAAGTATGATTAACCCAGTGATTTGGGGACAGGGTGAATATAATTTAGAGAGGTGATCAGAAAATAGGTTAGGTGACCAGCTAAAAGAAGTTAACTGAAGGAAAATTAAAATATTTTAATTGTTATAATTTGTAAGTAAGATGCTGATCAGGAAAAAAAAATGCTCTTAAATAACTGCATCTGGTTGTGGGTTTTTCTTCTTCTTCTTCTTTTTTGTTTTCGCTTTTAAAGCTTGTGTGGGAGACACAAATTTTTCTTATTATTCCTTAGGTGAAGATATTTGTAAGAAAGAAAGCAGATGTTTCTTTTCAAGTGCATATGTACACCTGCCATAAGACAAAATGAGTAGTTACCACTGAGAACAGGCCCTGGTTATTTTTTATGTTGCTTGTTAAATTAAAATGTTTTTTCCTGGCAAGTATAGGTTTATAATTAAGTCATTTATCATAAGTGTTCTTTTGACTGCAACTTAAGTTTGATGACATGCAGAAGTAATATGTGGATGGTTACTTGGAAATTAGATGAATGAATTATTTTACTGGCCTTTATCATTTGATGTGTTGATCTTCCTATTTATAACAAACACTTAACACTGATTAATTGTTTGCAACTGAAAAAATAAAAAACATCTTAGTCTGGAACTGTGTTCTTGACTTATTTCCAGCCCACCAACACTTGAGGAGTGTGCTACATTCCATTAGTAGAGATGATGCTCTCTTGGCACCATACTCAATTCTTTTACAGTATGAAGAAGTCTGCCATTGTCAGAGATAGATTCCATGTTTCCTTTCCTCAATATCATGTATTCTCTTTTTTTGCTATATTGGTTCTGTTGGTACTCTGCCCCATGCCCTCTCACTTATTTTGTGTCCACATACTCAGCACTATTACTAGTACTTTACATTTTTAAAATCTCATTTATTCCTCATTACATATCACATACTATAGATAGAGAAAATAGACTCAGAAAGTGGATATGATTTTTCTAGGGTCATACAGCCATCAGTAGCAGAACAAAGATTTCAAGCCAAGCATGACTCCTAAACTTGCCTCTTTTTCTGCTTGACTGCATTATATTTTTCATGGGCTATCTTCAAAATTCATATTTGTGTAGAGTGTGGTATCTTCATTAGGCTCCTTAACTTTGAAAGAGAACATTAATCCTATTCTCTGCTCCCACTGTTGCTGAAAGAGGTGGACACCTTTAAGTTGCATCATAGAGAATCTATATTCAGGTTCCCTTTACAGATTAGAATTTTGAACTGACTTGATGGACATGAGTCTGAGTGAACTCTGGGAGTTGGTGATGGACAGGGAGGCCTGGCATGCTGTGATTCATGGGGTCGCAAAGAGTCAGACACGACTGAGCGACTGAACTGAACTGAATATTCTAGTTGGTAAAAAATCTGCTTGTAGAAGATTGGCCTTCAATGATTGATGTTGTCATGAAATAAGTAATGGTGTTTTTGAAGAGGCCCTGACTATATCACACCCAATCATCTTTAGGATGAGCTGGAAATGAAATTCCTCAAGCCTCTGGGTCAGGAAACACTGCTTGATTTTCTGTTTAAAAAAAAAAAAAATCTTGTGGCCATTATGAATCTTATATTTGATTATATTTTCTTCTTTAAATACATTAGAGCCAAATTTGCACATAATTTCTAATAGCTTTGGAGAAATAAGCAATGTGCATTTGTGTGCTAATCTTACTCTTAGCATTATTACACCTAGCATTATTTCTCTGTGTTCCTCTTTGATCTTTTGTTTCTTTTTCTTTGTGGCCCCATGTGTGGACTGTAGCCCACCAGGCTCCTCTGTCCATGGGATTCTCCAGGTAAGAATACTGGAGTGGGTAGCCATTTCCTTCTCCAGGGGATCTTCTGACCTAGGGATCGAACCTGGGTCTCCTTCATTGCAGACAGACTCTTTACCATCTGAGACACTAGGAAAGTCCTTATTTATTTGTATTAAGTGTATTTTCATTTGTTGTTGTTGTTTAGTTACAAAGTATTATCTGACTCTGTGATCCTGTGAGCTGTAGCATGCCAAGCTTCCTTGTTCTTCACTATCTCCTGGAGTTTGCCCAAACTCATGTCCATTGAGTTGATGATGCCATCCAACTATCTCATCCTCTATCGTCCTCTTCTCCTCCTGCCTTCAATCTTTCCCAGTATCAGGGTCTTTTCTCATGAGTCAGCTCTTCACATCAGGTGGCCAAAGTATTGGAGCTTCAGCTTCAGCATCAGTCCTTCCAACGAATATTGTGTTGATTTCCTTGCTGATCTCCTTGCTGTCCAAGGGACAGTTTATTTTCATAACTTGTCACAAATCATTTCACTGGTGTGGAATATAAATATACAATATCATGTGTAAATTTTCCTGATTTGACAGTTCAGTCACATTCCTATTAGGAAATGTCGTGTGTTCATCTTTCATGTTTGTTTCCTCCATTCTTTCGTTTCCTAATTTTCCATTGTTTATTAGGGATTTCTCCCTTGATTAACAGGTTAGTAGAATTTCAGTGATGTTTCTGATTGTTGAGTGTCTACACAAGGAGTTATTTTTTTTTGAAAAATTAATCTTGTAATTGTATTTCTCTAAGTCCATGTTTTTAGTAAAAGTATAATTTTTAATGGAAAAAATAAATTTAACTAATTTGATTTTGTTTTCATCTGAGGATAAGAATAGGGAAATTTGGAATCTCAGAGCAGTGCCATTATATAAGGTTTGGAGAGTTTATATAGAATGAAATGATTTTTCAACTTATTATAATGAAGGCAATGAATTCTCTGTCTGTTGCCTACTGGACATTTCTAATTGGATGTTCAGCTGCTACTTCAGACTGTCTCAAACTTCACACCTAATTCCCCTCCTCAATGAAGTTACCTCCACCATTTCTGCCTTCCCATTCCTCATTCCATTTCCTAATTTGGTGACTGGTATTACTTTGTATTACTGTAATACCAGAAGGAAATGGCACCCTACTCCAGTATTCTTGCCTGGAGAATCCTATGAATGGAGGAGCCTGGTGGGCTGCTGTCCATGCGGTCACATAGAGTTGGACACAACTGAAGCGACTTAGCATTACTTTGTACCTCGTTACCCAAATCATATATGTGGCAGTCATATTAAACTCCTCTAAGCAGTCACTCGGCTTCCCCGGTGGCTCAATGGTAAAGAATCTGCCTGCCAGTGCAGAAGACACAGGAGACATGGGTTCGATCCCTGGGTTGGGAAGATCCCCTGGAGAAGGAAATGGCAACCCACTCCAGTACTTTTGCCTGGGAAATCCCAAGGACAGAGGAGACTGGTAGGCTACAGTCCATGGGGTTGCAAAGAGTCTGAAGCAACTTAGCGACTAAACAACAACAGTCAGTCACTCAGTTCTTTATATTTACTTATTTCACAGCTTTTATGCTGGCCCTTTTCCAGTCTCATTGCTTTTCACCAATTCCAGTACCTTGCCCAGAGCCTTTCCTAGGCAGGCACTCCAAATTGTTGGTTGAAAAAATGAAGAAATGGCTGAATGGGTGCAGGGAGGAATTGTCTTCATTTCATTTCTGCTCTCTGGACTACTGCAAGATCCTATCTTTGTGCCTCTATCCAGGCTGCTCCTAATGTCCTCAGAGTGATAACCCTAAAATGCAAATCAGACCCTGTCACTCTTCTGTTTAAAACCTCCAACAACTTCTTTGGCTTCCAGGATTAGGCTTAGTTTAGTATCAGAGCCATCTGTGCTAAGTCCCCTGTGTCTTTCTCATTTACCTCCTGCATTTCTACTGGTAGCTTCATCATGTGGCTACATGTTCCACCTCCTCCCACATGCTCCTTCATTCAGAAGAATCTAACTGTAGCTTCACTGGAGAACTTGACTGACTCTGCCAAGTCTGAGTTAAATGCTTTTTCTCATTGCCCTCATATTCCTTTATTCACAGTACATGACTCATTTCACATTAAACTATTATCGTGACTTCCTTATCTAGGGGCCTTTAAATTTTTTTTTTTCTTTTTTAATGTGGCTGCATTGGGTCTTAGTTGTGGCACTTGGGATATTTGATCTTTGTTGCAGCATGTGGGATCTAGTTCCCTGACCAGGGTCGAACTCGGGCCTTCTGTATTGGGAGCAGGGAGTCTTAGCCACTGGACCACTAGGGAAGTCCCTAGGGGCCTTTTCTTAACCTGGGTTCTTTACTCCTAGACAGTATCCAACATGTAGCGAATAACTGGTAATTGAGTGACTGACTGACTGAGTATGGAATAGAAAAAGTCTGTAGGCTATAATTCAATCTGTTTATTCAGTAACTATTTATTGAGTACTTACTACATTTCAGATGTTGGTTGAGAGACTGGGATTACTGCAGTGAACAGTTACTACACAGACAATTATAAAATTAGCAAATAGATGTATAGTGTTGGATAGTGTTAAGTGCTATAAGGAAAAGGAAGAAGGAAGGATACAGCGATTCCAGAATGTACAGTCAAGCAAGACATGTTTGGAGAGGAAACCTTTGAGCAGAGACTTGAGTGAAGAGAGAGGAGCCATGTGGCTCAGGTGGTGGTATGGGAGAGGGGTGTTTCTAGGCAAAGATAATAACTTTCCTGAGTACTTATCATGTGCCAGGCCCTACTCTAGGGGTCCTGGGGAAAGCAAAGAACAATACTGTTAAACGTCAGCACTGTTTATTGTTTAATGGTGAAGTCTATTCTTCTTCAATATTACATATCATACCTTTCTTTAATTGTTTGATTTTCTGAAATTGAAAAATTCTGTTATGGGGAAGTCCCTGTTTTCTCCCTAACTGCTTTTCATTTTTCTTCAGGAGAAGAACCTCTAGATTTTTACCATCTAGGGAGTCCGAATGCTAGTAAAGTAATGCTCAAAACTCTCCAAGCCAGGCTTCAGCAATGCTTGAACCGTGAACTTCCAGACGTTCAAGCTGGTTTTAGAAAAGGCAGAGGAACCAGAGATCAAATTGCCAACATCCACTGGATCATTGAAAAAGCAAGAGGGTTCCAGAAAAACATCTATTTCTGCTTTATTGACTATGCCAAAGCCTTTGACTATGTGGATCACAAGAAACTGGAAAATTCTGAAAGAGATGGGAATACCAGACCACCTGACCTGCCTCTTGAGAAACCTATATACAGGTCAGGAAGCAACAGTTGGAACTGGACATGGAACAACAGACTGATTCCAAATAGGAAAAGGAGTACGTCAAGGCTGTGTATTGTCACCCTGCTTATTTAACTTCTATGCAGAGTACATCATGAGAAATGCTGGGCTGGAGGAAGCACAAGCTGGAATCAAGATTGCTGGGAGAAATATCAATCACCTCAGATATGCAGATGACACCACCCTTATGGCACAAAGTGAAGAAGAACTAAAGAGCCTCTTGATGAAAGTGAAAGAGGAGAGTGAAAAAGTTGGCTTAAAGCTCAACATTCAGAAAACAAAGATCATGGCATCTGGTCCTATCGCTTCATGGCAAATAGATGGGGAAACAGTGGAAACAGTGGCTGACTTTATTTTTTGGGGCTCCGAAATCACTGCAGATGGTGATTGCAGCCATGAAATTAAAAGATGCTTGCTCCTTGGAAGGAAAGTTATGACCAACCTAGACAGCATATTAAAAAGCAGAGACATTATTTTGTTAACAAAGGTCTGTCTAGTCAAGGCTATGGTTTTTCCAATAGTCATGTATGGATGTGAGAGTTGGACTGTAAAGAAAGCTGAGCACTGAAGACTTAATGCTTTTGAACTGTGGTGTTGGAGAAGACTCTTGAGAGTCCCTTGCACTGCAAGGAGATCCAACCAGTCCATCAGATCAGTCCTGGGTGTTCATTGGAAGGACTGATGTTGAAGCTGAAACTCCAATACTTTGACCACCTGATGTGGAGTGCTGACTCATTTGAAAAGACCCTGATGCTGGGAAAGATTGAGGGGAGAAGGAGAAGGGGACGACAGAGGATGAGATGGTTAGATGGCATCACCAACACAATAGACATGGGTTTGGGTGGACTCCAGGAGTTGGTGATGGACAGGGAGGCCTGATGTGCTGTGGTTCATGGGGTTGCAAAGAGTTAGACACGACTGAGCAACTGAACTGAACAGTAGGATACTGATTCAAGGGACAGACCCTCAGTCTAGCCATATTTAATTATGGTGTTCAGGAATGTGTGAAAGTGTCTTAAGCTTTTATGTCTTTGAGTTGACAAAAATTGTGGATGTACATAAAGTTCCCTTTCCATGACTAAATATAAATATCCCCATTTCCTTTTTCCAGATCCCCAGTCTAGGCCACAATCCTGGGTAAAACATTTTTAGATCCTTTTGAGTCACTAAAACAATTGTTTTTTTAAATTGGAATATAGATAATTTACAATATTATGTTAGTTTCAGATGTACAACATAGTGGTTCATTATTTTTATAGACTGTACTCTTTTAGAGTTATTACAAAATAATGATGGCTCAGCAGGTAAAGAATCTGCCTGCATTGCAGGAGACACCAGAGGTGCAAGTTTGATCCCTGGGTTGAGAAGATCCCCTGGAGGAGGAAATGGCAACCCACTCTAGTATTCTTGCCTGAAAAAAGATCCCATGGACAGTGGAGCCTGGTGGACTCCAAAGGGTCGCAAAGAGTCAGACACAACTGAGCGACCAAGCACACACACTCTTGTGCTGTACAACATCTCCTGGTTGCTTGTTTATTTGACACATAGTAGTTCTTTAACACCCCTATCTCGCCCGTCCATACTTCTCTCTCCTCACTGGAAAACACCATCTTGTTCTCTGTATACAAGAAATCATAGTTTTGGACGCTATTCCTTACCTTGTTGCTTGTCTGCTTCGTAAGTTATATCTGCTCTGTGGCAGTTTCCCATTGGTAAGCAAGGCACCCTTCCAGTTAAGTTGTGAACAATCTCTCTTTAAATAAGCCCCCATGCCCTTGAAGAATAGGAACTGGAGAAGCAGAGCGTCCAAATAGGAAAAAAGAAAGAACATTCCTAAGAAAACTGTGTAAATTTGCAAATTCGTCGTCCCCTGGGTGCCGCTGACAGGTGGAGTGACAACCCAACCAAATAACACTGGGGCCATTGTGACAGGAGGGAACTCAATATTGTTATTGTTCCGCTCGGATGAAGTTTGCGTGAGGCCACGCCAGCCCTCGTATTGAGAACACCCAGTCGAGCGGAAGAGTCTTTGGTTTCTGCATTTAAAGCCGCCCAACAACTGAGGAAAACCGATTAAATCTGGAAGGTGGCAGCTCACTCGACAGGCTTCTCTGGGCACCCTTGAGCAGAATCAAAGATAAATAAATACCACGTTTTATGAGAGGAGTGTGGGGTGAGAGGGGGTGTCTGGACAGGAGCTAAAATTTCAAAGGGTGGGGGACGTTCTCACTGACTCTCTTCCTGATCACACTCTTGTCTTATGACCTCGTTCATGCTCGGATTAGAGCCAGCCTTGTAAACACGAGTGAGTTTGATGGGGAAGAAAGGAGATAAAAGTGTATTTCCAACGACCTCATCTGTAGAAGCAAAATGTTCAAATACAAATATCTTTTAAAAATGGCATATTGGGTGCTTGTTTGTGGGGAATGTGTAAAAATTCTGGCCTGTTATGCAGAGATTTATTTTTGAAAGTCTAATTTTTTTCAGGGAAAGTTTATGGACTTTCAATATGGCCCATGTTCCATGTTCAGTAAATTACCTCAAGGCCAGGTGGCACTCTGATTCTCTGTTGCCTGGGTTTGGACCTTGGTCCCTCATCTTTCCACTGTGCCTTACTCTTTTTTGAAAATCTTAATGAATAATTTTTTACTTGAGTTTGACCTACCTCGGAGGGCTATGAATATTTAATTGGCCAAAAATAACTCATTATTTTCATAGACTTACAGAGCTCTAGAGACCATTTGTCCCACTCCTCCCATTTTGTAAAGAGAAACAGAAGCCCAGAGAAGTCAGGTGGCTTGCCTAGGGAAAATCAAATGGCAAGTATAGACTGAAGGACTTCACCCAGATTCTGACACACCCAGTACTTTTTGTTCCCTCCCTATGTCTTTTGAGCTGCTTAGGGTTCAATATTACATACAGTGGAGAGAACTATAGCAGTTTACTTTATTGATTTATAAAAAATAATGAAATAATCACAGGAATTTTCATATAATTCAAAACCTCTTACTCAGTCTCTTTTTTCCATCAAACCTTTTCTGAGAGCAACTGTGAAATAGATGACCACAATGAGTTTGAATTTGTTGTGTTTTCCTTCCTGCTGTGGTGACTATGATAATTAAAAAAAATAAAATGAAGTAGTACAAAGTTAGGCAAACAGCAGGTGAAGAACAAAACCAAAGGTGTTAATTACTTTATTAAGTGCCAGTAACTGAGATTCTAGACTATGACTCCTGTGAATACAGTTTGAATTGCTGTGACTATTGTTAAAACACTTTATGTCTCCACAACTTATAATACTTTCTCATTCTCATTCTTTTTTCCCTGTGTGCAAAGTTGGCTTAAAATACTAGCACAGATTGAGGAAGGTTAGCAAGATAGGGCCCTTGCCTGGACTAGACTAAAGGAGAAGAAAATATATTATTGACTACTTTTGATAGACCACTTCAGAGAACAAGTTTTTGAAAAATTAATTTCAAAAAGACATTAGTATCAAATAATCCCTCAAAGGAAAAGTGCTTTACGGATGAAAAATACAGTTAATTACTCCTGTAAAAATGTAGGGAATTTTGCAGGTTCAGTATATTTTGTTCCCTCTTAGAAGTGATAGTTGGCATTTGTTAGTATTAGTTCTCAGTGCTACTAGTTTTCAGTATTAGCTGTGGCTTGCCTGGTCTATCCTCCTTCTGTCTTTGTTTTAGAGAATAGAACTCACCCAGTCACAGTTTTCAGAAGGGCTGAGGTAACCTCCTTCAGTATGACAATAGTACTGTTTATGTTGGAGACAAATCCCAGAAACTCACAGTAACGACATACACAGAGTGAGAGAGTAAATCCGGGAGATTTTTATTTGGCATTTTTACTGCTAACAATCTACAGAAGTTTTAGTATTTAGTGCCAGGTCAGGCTTAAGGGGCAGTTTCTATTTCTGTGTGATTTTGAAAGGTACAAAGGATCAGCAGAAGGATTATATAATAGATAATAGACAGTGAAGATTCTGGCTTCTATAGAAACTTACAAAGATATGGGGGAAGCCAAACAGCTGCTTCTATTTTGTTGTTGTTTTAATTAAAGGAGCTCAAGAAGCTCAGTGTATTTTTTGGTTCTTTGAGCAAGGCCTTTGTTTGCAAAAGTCTTGGAAACCCACCCTCTTCCCCAGACCTGTATATACTTTTGTGACAGATTAAAAAGACAGGTAAACTGAGAAACAAAGAATTTAGAAGATAGGCCTTGGTTCACATGGTGTGACCAACACAAATTCTGGGTCTTAAAACTTAGTTATCTAATCTCCCCACTCCATTGCATATTCTACTAGCAGTCATTCAGTAAAGTACCTTTCAACACTGTGGAGTCTTGCTATAAACACAGTGGCTTTGGAACAAGGTTATCTCTAGACTGTTGACATCGTGTCTCTGCTCACATACCAATTGGGTGAATATTGGCTCACATGATTCTTTTAAGTGGATTACAAGGAATCCATGATAGATTTCCTTCACTTCTGATGAAACCAGGAACTTTGCCTCTCCAGTGTCTTAGTGAGATACTGTTATTTGTGTATTACTCAAGGTGCAGGTAAGGGCTGTTAGCTCTCTGAATTTTTAGGCATTCAACTGTGAAAATCAAATCCATCATTTTACTGCACTTTATGCAGAAGTTAGCTACATTTGTAATAAGGTCTAGTAGGAAATAGTAATATCTTTAAAATTATGCAAGGAACAAAACAGCAGAGCTTCCAGGTCCTAAGAGTTACGCATAGCTCTGGCAGTTAACTAACTTTGGATAAGTTACCTAATTAACTGAGTTTGTTTCCTGAACTCTAAAACAAAGATAAATACTCTTCAGGTAAATGCTCTTCTAAGTTGCTTCAAGCTCTTAAGTTCTCTAATTACTGTGTTATAGTCATACACTGATAATGAAAAAAAATTAGCTATGTGCATAATTATATTTTGCAGTAAAGAAGATGGTTTATATTTGTTAATAATAGACTTGAAATTTCTTTTGTGTGTGTATAGTTGGTTATACTTGGCCAGTGAATGCAAAATTTCAGGTTGTTAGTAAGAAACAGTTAACGGTTTCTTCTAAGGAGAATGGCTATGGGTTTATGGGTAAGAGAGGAAGAATTTTATATTCATTTTATACTTCTGTATGCTTTTTTTTTTTTTTACTAAGTCCATGCATGGTTTAAGTTATTTAAATTTGGCCTTATTATTTTTCAAAGAGCAAACGGGAGACTTTAGAATCATTAGTGACTGTATACTAGAATGATAGTATCTGGAACTTAATTCCTGACTCCAAATATTTTATTTAGCCTGAAAGTATTATTTGAGATTACAAGTAAATTTTTTGCTTTTATTAAAGGTCTTTTAAGTCCTATTTTTGTTTGATGAAACAAGCAGCCTTTTAAAAGCATAGAAGCAGAGTTTAACAATATTAATGACAGCATTATATAGCTTCTATCTACTGATCCTCTGAAGATCTTTATTCTTTATCCTTTCTGTAACAGTTTCTGGAATTATCTTCCTTTAATTTTCAGCTATGCAAATGAAATAGAGGTGGGAAAAAATTGTTTTTCAAATCAGTTAGTAAAGATGAATGCCAAGTTTAGAGTGTCTCACAGTCATATTGCCATGTTTTAAATGCAAAACAGTAGCTCTTTCTTAACCTTCTTAGAAGATAAAACTACAGGAAATGAAAAAGTCCCTTCAAACATTAGAAGCCATTTTTAGAGGCTGCATATGGCAAATGGACTTGAATTTTGGTTTGAACATTGGGTTTTTGTTCTCTTTTCCTACTTTTACAGATACTTCTATGAAGTTTTGAGAAACCATAAGAACCCAAAAACTAGGGGTTTCTAGTCTGGCATATACATGGGGTTCCTTTTCTTTTATCTTTTCTACTTTTTTGGTTTTTTGAAAAAATGAACTTTACAGAAAATGAGAGCCTAAGGAACATTTTATTCTATTTTTGAAAAATTGGAATACCTTCTTAGCACTGTTAATGCATTTATTTTATTATAATCAGTATAATGCGACATGATGGAGTTTTTATTTTCAGTTGTTCTATCAAACCTTGAACATTTCCCCCATCTGGATCAATGTTTTCTAGCCTTACCCAGATTCTACAGGAGCAAGTATGGTGGTCCCTTCATATCTGAGGCAGATTGGTTGAAGGACCCCCATGCGTACTCAGTAATTCAGTTATAGCTGACTCTTTGGGAACCCACAGACTGTAGCACACAGGCTCCTCTGTCTGTGGCATTCTCCAGTCAAGAATACTGGGAGGAATTTTCATTTCCTATTCCAGGGGATCTTCCTGACCCAGAGATCGAACTTGAGTTTCTCGTGGCTCCTGCATTGACAGGAAGACTGGATACTGAAATCCGAGGATAATCAAGTCCCTCATATACATGGCATAATACTTGCATATAATCTTTGCACATCAGCCCATATACTTTGAATGATCTCCAGATTCCTTATAAAACCTAATACAATGTAAATGCTATTATATAGTTGAAAATACAATATAAACACTATGTGAATTGTTGCCAGTTCTTGGCAAATTCAAGTTTTGCTTTTTGTAACTTTTTGGATGGTTTTCGAATATTTTTGATGCCCAATCGGTTAAATCCAAGGATGTGGAACTTCTGATACCTTATCACAATCTACTTATGTGGAGAACCTGTCTGATTTGATTCCAGTCAGCATTCTGCTGCATTCTACTGCGTCATGATAATCAGTCCTATTTCCTCATTAAAGATGTTTATAAACATACAGCATTGGTTTGAACATGCTTGATTATGGACATAATTATTTCTTTTTAACCTTGGTGCTTCAAGACTAGAAGAGACACTCAAACCTAATACTTTAAGCATCAAAAGGGTACAACACAAAAATAAATTTTACCAAAAAATATTAGAAGATTTTTACATTGAAAACTACAAAACATTGCTGAAGGAAATTAAAGCAGCCTAAACAATGGAAAGATATCTTGTGTTTAAGGATTAGAAGACTCAGTATTAAGATGGAAATATTCCCCAAGTTGATCTACAAATTCAGTACAATCTCTATCAAAACTTTAACTGATCCTAAATTCATTTTGCCTCAAAATAGCCAAAATAATTTAATAAAGAAAAACAGAGTTGGCGGACTCAATATTTCCAACTTCAGATTTAACTGCAAAGCTACAGTAATCCAGATAATGTAATGCTGGTATAGGGTAGAAATACAGATCAATGGATTAGAATTAAGAGTTCAGAAAATAGGTTAGTGATTGCTAGGGAAAAAAGAAAGAAAAAATGGGGACCAACTACTAATGAGTTTTTTTGAGGGTAATGAAAATGTTTTGGACTTATGTATTGATGATGGTGATATACTCTCTGACTATACTAAAAAACACTGAATTGTAAAAGAGTAAATTTTATAGCGTGTGAGTTATTTCTCAGTGAAACAGTTACATGTATCTGGTTTTGGGAGTTTGGATTAAATTTGGATTATCTGTTTGTATTTGGGTTATTTCAGTTTGAGTACAGTGTAATGTAGACTTTTATTACCATGAGGATCTTTAATCTTCTTTGTCTGTCTGTCTGTTGCCTTACTTGAAGTGAAGTGAAGTTGCTCAGTCATATCCAACTCTTTACGACCCCGTGGACTGTAGCCTACCAAGCTTCTCAGTCCATGGGATTTCCCAGGCAAGAGTACTGGAGTGGGTTGCCATTTCCTTCTCCAGGAGATCTTCCCGACCCAGGAATCGAACCTGGGTCTCCCACATTGTAGGCAGACGCTTTACCCTCTGAGCCACCAGGCTAGCCTTATTAGGTATAGGCAAAAACTGATACAATATGAAGCCATTTTGTTTATACTTTCTTCTTGATTCTTTTTTTAAAAACCTTAATATTATATTAATTTTCAAACCAAAAGTGGCATGTTGTTGTAATTATACCACTCGGATTATGTGTTTATTTTCAGGAGTACTGATTTGATTTAGACACTGCTTTTCCTTCATTCTTCCTTATTCATTGCACTTGATGGCCACCCAGTTTAAATGCTCCCTGGCCAGAGCACAAGAGTCTTGGTGGGTCAGTGTAGAAGTGATTCATGATTTGATAAAATGCAGACAGGTGGAATATGACTTTTATAATGGGGCTGTGAGCCCAGTTTATGGTATGGATTTGTACACGTCTCTTTCGTAAACATGGAATTGAAGTAGGTTTTATTTCTTGAATGTTCTAGCATAGTGCTGGTGAGAAGTGTGAGTGTCCTACCCAGAGCATTCTATAACAGGAAACAAAGTTTGCTGAGAGAAATAGGGAGCTTGGTAGAAAGAGAAGATTAAAATCTTTTCCATTGATATTCCCAAAGCATTTCCCCAGGGTGTGTGCTGGAGGGTCCTGTGCTGTAGTTGGTAGATAATATTTCCTCTTATGCAGGGTGACTGGATAAAGAAACCAGTTATTTGGGGCCTGGAGTATAGACAGCAAGGAGCCATGGTTCTGAATGTGGTGTCTGGCCCAGGCATACTTGCCAGTGATGGTAATATAAGCTGGGCGGGGAAAGAGTGGGCAGCAGTATTTGATAACACAAGCCCTGGCATCACCAATTTTATTTCTGGTCTTCCCTTTTAAAATAGATTATGTTTTAGCCTCTTGTCAGATTGTATTCTGAGTATCCCTGTAACCGTTGCCTGCCTTCCAAGTCATTGACAAACGTTGAGAAAATTCTGTAAATGCAGTTGCCAACACATTTGAATTGTTAATTTTAATCAACTCTTTCATACATTGGTCCTGCCCACCAGCAACTTTCCCTTTTTGCTCTTTAGTCTTTCTGCCCAATTCAAGAGACAGCAGCCTCCAAATTCAGCATTATTGGCATGCTGCGATTCATGGGGTTGCAAAGAGTTGGACACGACTGAGCGACTGAACTGAACTGAACGGAATCCCTAACCTTATAGTTGTTACTTTCAGTGGTACCATGGGCAGTTGGCTTGTTTGTTCACTTGAATTTCTGAAGAAATAACATGGTTTCATGCCAGAAATGGACTTCCCTGGTAGCTCAGATGATAAAGAATCTGGCTGCAATGCAGGATACCCAGGTTTGATCCCTGGGTCGGGAAGATCCCCCAGAGAAGGGAATGGCAACTCAATCCAGTATTCTTGTCTGGAGAATCCCACGGGCACAAAGAGTCAGACACAACTGAACAACTAACACTTTCACCCTTTCATGCCAGAAATGCATTTTAATTATTACACCATCTTGGAGTTAAGTGGAATCTTGAGATAACATCCGCTGTCTTCTTCCTAGTGGAATGCTTTAGCTAAAACCATCCTAAGAAATAAACAATCTTAATTTAAAAAAACCTTAATCTTAAAAGAGATAATTCATTCTAAGGTTTATGGGTTTTTACAGTCAGGGAAATTGTGTTTTGAAGTTTTTTAAATTGATTTCCTTAAGCAGAGTTAATTCAGTTTTCTCACTTATTTTTCCTTAATATTATATCAGGTAGGTTTTTAATATATTCACTCTCAATCTGAAGCATGTCATTTTCCTCTACTTTAACACTAAACATTTCTCTCCAAAACAGGGAAGGGAGTGGAAGGGGAGTCTCTCAGACAAGTGGCTTCCTAGTCACCCTTGAGTTGTATCTCCCTTGAGTTCACATTATACTTGAACTGAACATAGGTGTCTGGTTTTACTACCCAGAGATATGCTGACATTTAAGTATTATTAATAGTTTGAAGTCTCTGAAGTCCAAATTCTATTGAAGTTCACAACTAGACATATGCCATTCCCAAGAACCATCACATTCAGGAGCTACTGAGAAATCAGGGTAAGTTTAGTGTGTCTTCTGTGAATGGTGGACGTTTAAGGTGGGAGAACTGTGCACAAGGGGGCAGCAGGCCTATTCTTTGAGGTTTCCTGTTGTATTCAAGATCCTGATGGGTTAGGAAATCAAGAGAATTCGTGCCATGGACACAAGGGGACTGGATAGAAGTGGAGGATGAGGAGATTCTTTTTTTCTTTTTTAACTTTACAATATTGTATTGGTTTTGCCATACATCAACATGAATCTGCCACGGGTGTACACGTGTTCCCCATCCTGAACCCCTCTCCCACCTCCCTCCCCGTACTTAACTATGCTGAAAAAAAGGGGGACGTGTTCACAGTATCCCATAATCCCCTCTTCTTGCCATTATGACTTTGGTAAGTGGACAAAACTGAATCTCCTTTCTCACCTCTGCCTCAAGGTTGTTAACCTGCATTGGATGGAAGGGAATCAGGGAGGGAGCAGAGCTGCATTACACACTTTAATTTCTTTTTTTAGGACTTTGAATGCTGAAGTCTTAATGATGGTCAGTTTCGGCTTTCATAAGTAAAAGTAGGACTCATAATTATTACCATTTATTGAATACAGGAATTGTGCTAAGCACTTTAACTGTATTATTGCTTTATTTATTTAATCTATGCAGCTCTGTAATGTAAGCATTTCTCTATAAGTTAATGAATGTAGAGCACTTAGAGTAGTGCCTGAAATATAGCAAGAACTCAATAAAATGTTGTCAATACCCATTTTGAAGATAAGAGAATTATCTTAAAATAACATTGGTAGAATTTGAATCCATGGCTGTTAAACTCTGAAGTTCATGCTTTAACCTATTATGCAATATCGTGTCCCTTTCCTGCAAGAACTAAACTTCCTTTAAAAAGTGTTTCCTGATCTTCTCTGTGATGTCTATTCTAGGATAATACTTATTTTCTTAATTCTACATTCCTACCTGTTCTAGTTTGTGAGTCCTAAATCCATATTTTTCTCCCCACTGCACTTGTCCCTGGGGAAGTTCATTTTTCAAATTATCAAGGGCTGGTCCAGATTTGTTTAGTGAGAATGCAGAATTCTTCTTACAAGATTTTAAAAGAACAAGTAAGATAATTACATGAAAGGATCTGTTTAGGCTCTTTTGCATGGTAGGGGGTGGACCAAATAACCTTTGGATCACTTCCACTTGTATAATTCACCATTTCGGCAGGACAGCAACATTTCAGGCCAAAGTTCAACTTTTTTTTATTATTAAATTCTTTTATCGTCACCAGGAAACTAGAGAAAATGAATTCTTCACAGTATGCTTGTGCATGCAACTTGAAACGGTTTGCACACTAAATGAAATTAAATGAAAGACAGCTGTTTGGGAAAGAGCTGTCAGAAACTGATTGGGTTCTATTAGGGAAGAATAGAGGCTAGGAATAAGTTTTCAGAAACAGGATATCAGTGGTTTAGAAAGCAAGCAAATTTACATACACAAAAGCTCTCATGTGGTTGTGCTGTTGCATGTCTTTTCAGTTCATTCATCTTAAATTATTATTTGCTCTTGGTGAGGAGGTGTCTGCTTTCAAGGCTGCTTTTCACATATCAAGTGTACAGCAGTTCTTTCTGAGAAGTAAGTACAGCGCAACCCCACTTCAGTGCCATTCTGAGTACTTTGGTTTTGGTTAATCTGCAAATCTAGTAATGTTCACCAAACCACTTCCTTTGCCCAGTACCTTTGTGCTCCTACCAAAATGCAAAAGGGGAAGGACCACCTAGGCTTGGTTGCCAGAGGTGCCACCAGGGTCTCCTAAAATGGCTGACAGCAAGAAAGGAGCAATTACATCCCATCACAGACTCAAAGCAGATGGTCTCCTATGGTGATATTAAGCCTTTGACTTGTGATTTTACTTTGTACTTTCAAAGCATTCAAGTTGTGTTACCTGTGTGATGCTGCTCTCTGACCCGCAAGACCTCATTGCTCATTGTTTGGGTATTTGTCCTTGTATTTTACTCTGAAACCCTGCTACTGCTGAAGAGCTTCACTCTGCTGTCCTCCAACCCTCCTGCTAGATGATAGCTCTTAGTAGGGTTTCTGCTGGGCCCTCACAGGAGCGGATACAGTGCTACATGTGAAACTACTTTTAAAGGAATTAAAGTATTCCTTTAAAGGAACAAAAATATCCTCACATTCAGTTCAGTTCAGTTCAGTCGCTCAGTCGTGTCCGACTCTTTGCGACCCCATGAATTGCAGCATGCCAGGCCTCTCTGTCCATCACCAACTCCTGGAGTTCACTCAGACTCACGTCCATCTCCTATATTCTTTATTACTCCTACAAAATAAGTGGGGGTAGGCACCAGTTTAGAGGCACCAGCAAAGTTTGCCATCTTTCCAAAGACATTTCCTGAAGCAGATGTCATTATTGAAAGTAAGCCATCAGCTTACCAGTGATTTTGTTGGTGAGAACGTTTGCTTCTTAGTTCTGAAACTGCTTGTGTTAATTCCTTTCTGAATGCTTTCTTCCTTTTTCTCCTCATTAAGCTCTAGAGCAGATACCAAAAACATTGCTCTTTTTTTCTTAAACTTTTTATTTTGTATTGGCATATAACCAATTAACAAACCATGTTGTGATAGCTTCAGGAGAACAGCAAAGGGGGGATTCAGCCATATATATACGTGTGTCCCTTCTTCCCCAAACTCCCTTCCCATCCATGCTTCCACATAACATTGAGCAGAGTTCCATGTGCCATACAGTAGGTCCTTGTATATAGCAGTGTGTATATGTACACCCCAAACTCCCTAAGTATCCCTTCCCCCTCATCTTTCCCCCCAGAAACCATAAGCTTGTTCTCTAAGTCCGTGAGTCTGTTTCTGTTTTGTAAGTAAGTTCATTTGTATTGTTTCTTTCTACATTCCACGTATAAGGGATGTCATATGATATTTAGCCTCCTCTGATTTACTTCACTCAGTCTGACACTCTCCAGGTCCATCCATATTGCTGCAAACGATATTACTTTGTTCTTTTTAATAGCTAAGTGATATTCCCTTGCATATAGGTACCACATCGTCTTTAGCCATTCCTCTGTTGATGGACATTTAGGTTGCTTCCATCTTGGCTATTGTAAACAGTGCTGTGATGAACATTGGGGCGCATGTATCCTTTCAGATCATGTTTTTCTCTGGATACATGCCCAGGGCTGGGATTGCAGTGCCATGTGGTAGCTCTAGTGTTAGTTTTTAAAGGAACTTCCATACTGTTCTCCATAGTGGCTGTACTAATTTACATTCCCACCAACGGAATAAGAGGGTTCCCTATCCTCTAAACCTTCTCTAGCATTTTTTGTTTGTGGATTTTTTGTGTGTGTGTGTGATAGCCATTCTGGCTTGTGTGAGGTGATATCTCATTATCGTTTTGATTTGCATTCCTTTAGTAATTAGCAATGTTGAGCATCATTTCATGTGTCTATTGGCCATCTATATGTCTTCTTTTGAGAAATGTTCATTTAGGTCTTCTGCCCATTTTTTAACTGGGTTGTTTGTTTTGATGCTGTTAAACATCATGAGCTGTTCATAAATTTTGGAGACTAATCCCTTATCTGTCACATCATTTACAAATATTTTCTCCCAATCTATGCTTGTCTTTTTGCTTTTATTGTTTTCTTTGCTGTGCAGAAACTTTTGAGTTTCATAAAGTCCCATTTGTTTATTTTTGTTTTTATTTTCATTATTCTGGAAGATGGATAAAAAACATATTGCTGCTATTTATGTTAGAGTGTTCTGCCTATCTATTTCTCTAGGATTTTTATAATATCTAGTCTGACATTTAGGTCTTTAACCCATTTTGAACTAGTTTTTGTGTATAAAGTTAAAGAATGATCTAATTTTATTCTTTACATGTAGCTGTCCAGTTTTCCCAGCATCATTTGTTGAAGAGACTATCTTTCTAGTATTGTATGGTCTTACCTCCTTTGTCATTTATTAATTGACCATAGGTATATGGGCTTATTTCTGGGTTTTCATTCTGTTCCATTGATCTATAGTTCTATTTTTATGCCCGTCCCATACTCTTTTAATGACTGTATCTTTGTAGTATAGTCTGAAGTCAGAGAGCCTGATTCCTCCAGCTCCATTTTTCTATCCCAAGATTGCTTTGTCTTTTCCACATTTTTTATGTTTCCATATAGATTCTGAGATTTTTGTTGTTGTTGTTCTTTTTCTGTGAAAAATGCCATTGGTAATTTTATAGGGATTGCATTGAATTTATAGATTGCTTTGGTAAGTATAGTCATTATGACAATATTGATTCTTCCTTTCCACGAACATGGTATATCTTTCCATCTGTTTATATCTTCTTTGATTTCTTTCACCAGCACCTTATAGTTTTCAGACTACAAGTCTTTTATTCTTTTTGATGTGATGGTAAATGAAATTGCTTCTTGAATTTTTCTTTCTGATTTTTCAGTGTTAGTGTATAGTAATGCAAAAGATTTCTGTGTATTAATTTTGTAACCTGCAACTCTACCAAATTCACTGATGAATCCTAGTCATTTTCTGGTAACATCTTTAGGATCTTGTATGTATAGTATCATGTTTTTGTCAAAGTGAGAGTTTAACTTCTTCTTTTCCAATTTGGATTTCCTTTGCTTCTTTTTTGTCTTTGATTGCTATAGCTAGGACTTCCAAAATTATGTTGAATGAAAGTGGTGAGAGTGGACATCCTTGTCTTGTTCGTGATCTTAGAGGGAATGCTTTCAGCTTTCCATCATTGAGTATGATGCTAGCTGTTGGTTTATCATATATGGGGTTTCTTATGTTGAGATATGTACCTTCTATGCCCACTGTCTGTAAAGTTTTTTTTTTTTATCATATATGGTTGCTTAATTTTGTCGAAAGTTTTTTCTGCATCTACTGAGATGACCATATTTTTTTTATTCTTCAATTTGTTGATGTGGTGTATTATATTGATTGATTTGCAGATATTGAAAAATCCTTGTGTCCCTGGGTTGAATCCCACTTGATCATGGTGTATGATCTTTTTACTGTATTGTTGGATATAAATTGTTAGCATTGGGTTGACCATTTTTGCTTCTGTGTTCATCAGTGATATTTGTAATTTTTTTGTGTGTGATATCTGTTGGATCATTGAAATATCCGTTGGATCATCAAAAAAGCAAGAGAGTTCCAGAAAAATATCTACTCCTGCTTTATTGACTGTGCCAAAGCCTTTGACTGTGTGGATCACAACAAACTGTGGAAAATTCTTCAGGCGATGGGAATACCAGACCACCTGACCTACCTCCTGAGAAATCTGTATGCAGGTCAAGAAACAACAGTTTAGAACTGGGCATGGAACAACAAACTGGTTCCAAATAGGGAAAGGAGTATGTCAAGGCTATATATATTGTCACCCTGCTTATTTAACTTATATGCAGAGTACATCATGAGAAATGCTGGGCTGGAGGAAGCACAAGCTGGAATCAAGATTGCTGGGAGAAATATCAATAACCTCAGATATGCAGATGACACCACACTTATGGCAGAAAGCAAAGAAGAACTAAAGAGCCTCTTAATGAAAGTGAAAGAGGAGAGTGAAAAAATTGGCTTAAAACTCAACATTCAGAAAGCTAAGATCATAGCATTGGGTCCCATCCAGTAGATGGGGAAACAATGGAAACAGTGACAGCCTTTATTTTGGGGGGCTCCAAAACCACTGCAAATGGTGACTGCAGCCATGAAATTAAAAGGCACTTGCTCCTTGGAAGAAAAGTTGTGACCAACCTAGACAGCATATGAAAAAGCAGAGACATTACTTTGCCAACAAAGGTCCATCTAGTCAAAGCTATGGTTTTTCTAGTAGTCATGTATGGATATGAGAGTTGGACTATAAAGAAAGCTGAGTGCTGAAGAACTGATGCTTTTGAATGGTGATGTTGGAGAATACTCCTGAGAGTCCCTTAGACAGCAAGGAGACCCAACCAGTCAATCCTAAATCCTAAAGGAAATCAGTTCTGAATATTCATTAGAACGACTGATGCTGAAGCTCCAATACTCTCTACTTCTTACTTTTTCTGTATCACATAAATAATTAAATCATAAGTCTTGTCTTATTGTTACCTAGTTAGGGGAGATTTAATTGTTTGTATCAGTTACCATTTATAATCTTCAACCCTTTCCCATCTCATTCATTCAGAAAACATTTCTTGAGCAACGGCTCTGTGCTAGGTCCTATTCTAAGACTGGTGTCAGAAATATTGGTAAACTGTGTCTCTTGCTCTTAAGAGCTTATGGTCTGGTGAGCTGTGAGGAAAAGTGTTTTTCTGAGTGTTGATATAAAAATTACCAGTTGTTAATGGCATTTGTGTCAGTAATGGTTTTAATAATATATTTCTCTCCTTCTTCATCTGATCAATGTGATATTTATTCCCCTCCACAGAATACGATCAGCCCTTTTGTCTACCTGGCCTCAGATGAGATGACAAAATGTGCATTGGGATACACGACACAGCCACAGACGTAATTCTCTCTGCAGATAGTCTTCCCTATGTCTTGGCACATTTTAATTGTTAATGTTGTGAGTCTTTGCTGCAGTAGTATAGATTGAATTATCATGTGATTGAGCTGAGGTGATTGTTTTTAGTGTGGCCATGAGAAATCAAATTGACAGCAGGGATGCAGCTGTGACCCAGCTGGTTCTGTTGAGCTGTATTCAGTGGGAGAAGTGGTGGCAGCTCTTCAGGCTCCTCAGCTCCAGGAGATGGTCTTCTTCAGTCATCCAAGGCAAGCCCTGCCAGATGCTTTAGAAGTCAGTGCAAGTAACACTCAGGAAGTAAGACTTCAGTAAAAAGATATTAAGAATATAGTGCATATTTAGGGTACATGTCATCATCATTTTCTTCCTTACACATTTAATAAACCTACAGCATAAGGACTACTTACCTCATACAATCAGGCAATATTTTCCCTGCATTACAAAGACATGCTTTTAAGGTTGACTATCTTAATGTTCTCTAAACTCTCATAAGATTCTAACCTATGATGTCTAATTTTTGCCTGAAAATATTTATAGATTCTATCAGGCAGAATAGCATATTTATGTTGAAAATATATTCGGTTGTTATACTGATTTTATTAATTCTCACTAGAATTTGCATTAGCTACTTTTATTTTTCTTGGAGCAAACCATGTTTGTAATATAGATTAATCAATGTTGTCCTTATTTTAAATGATATTAATACTATAGTGAAAGCTGGAATAAAATTTTTCCTGTGCATAATGAATAACTGACTAGTATCCATAATATATTCAGAATTGTACAAATCAAAGAAAACTCTTAAGAAAAATAGTTTTGAACAAACACTTCATAGATGAAGATTTCAAATTGCTAATAACTATAGTAATACTTCGGAGAAGGCAATGGCACCCCACTCCAGTACTCTTGCCTGGAAAATCCCATGGATGGAGGAGCCTAGTAGGCTGCAGTCCATGTCCAGCTAAGAGTCGGACACAACTGAGCGACTTCACTTTCACTTTTCACTTTCATGCATTGGAGAAGGAAATGGCAACCCACTCCAGTGTTCTTGCCTGGAGAATCTCAGGGACGGGGGAGCCTGGTGGGCTGGCGTCTATGGGGTCGCACAGAGTCGGACATGACTGAAGCAACTTAGCAGCAGTAGCAGCAACATAGTAATACTTAAACACAAATTATAGTCTATTCCCCAGTAAGGCTCTTCTAATACATTAAACTGTTAACAGAAAGGTGTGATACTCACCAATACTAGTCTCAGATGGGAAAGGTTCCTTCAGCTAGGTGTTGTTAGAAGTTCTTTTGAGAATGTGTTCTCACTCGAACAGTGTGAGCAACATTTTGTGGAAGGCTTTTTCACATATAACATATTCATAAGCACTTCTGCAGCCTAGAGTCTCAACTTTATTATTAGATCTGATTGCTTTGAGAAAGCTTGATCACTTTCCAAAAACAAATGGTTTTTCTCTCTTGCATATCATAACCGATCCCTGGCCATCAGGGTAACTGTTGTCCCCAGCCCCCAGGCTGTGTACTGGTACCGCGCAGCTGGAGGTGAGGGGTGGGTGAGCCAGGGAAACTTCAAATGCTGCTTCTCGTTGCTCCCCATAGTTTTACTTTACTACCTGAACCTTTCACTACCCCTCCAGTCCGTGGAAAAACTGTCTTCCATGAAACCAGTCCCTGGTGCCAAAAAGGTTGGGGACCACTGGGGTAACTCAGTGGAACTCTTAGTACAGTTGCCACATTGACAAGCTTTTTTTTTTAAATTTAAATTTATTTTTAATTGGAGGACAACTGCTTTATAATATTGTGTTGTTGTTTAGTTGCTAAGTCGTGTCTGACTCTTTGTTACCCCATGGACTGCAGCATGCCAGGCTTCTCTGTCCTTCACTATCTCCCTCAGTTTTCCCATCATCAGGGTCTTTTCCAGTGAGTCAGCTCTTTGCATCAGATGGCCAGAGTATTTTAGCTTCAGCTTTAGCATTAGTCCTTCCAATGAATATTCAGGGTTGTTTTCCTATTGTGTTGAAAATATTCCTATTCAGTGCATAAGGGTTTCTCTCCAGGAAGAATTTTCTGGTATGAATGAAGTCTTAATCTTTTGATGAGAGTTTTTCTACATTCAGGATATATATAGTTTTTCATGTCTGTGGACTCACTGATGTCCTAGGAATTGCAGGACTCATGCTTGTTTTCCTGTTTTGTCCTAAATACTTGTGATCCTTGTTAGTGAGAGCTGTCCAATCCTGAGTCATGGCAAACACTTCACCCTTGTTAAATAACATGCTCTTTGCCTAATTATGCTTTTTTTTAATGTATCTGAATTTATGAAAGTGGAATTTGACTATTTCTTTGTTATATGCTAGAAATTGTTCCAAGTTACAACTTGTTTTATGCTGACCCATTTATATAGATTGCATACTGACTTGCTATAATAATCCTTCAGCTATGTAATCTGAGTGTCACACAGTTGAATAACAGTATTTTTCTTATCTACCAGCTTAGTATGATAGTCACTCTTTCAACTGAAACTTGTGAGGGTTATACATAGCCTTTTGTCTTTAAATTTGTGCAGTTATATATGATGGTTTCTCTGTTCTATTTCATAATATACCAACATGTTAAAATTGTTATATCAAGAATACTTATTTTCTTGATCTTGTTACTCTTATTGGGTTGAGTTTCTTATCAAAATATGGGCTAAATATTTATTAACTTGTGTTCCATTATCATGGATTTGGTGCACAAGTAAAAGTATTGGTATTTCCCTAAGACATTCATAAAATCATTTTTATTGAACATCAATTGATTTGTCAGAATTTATTATTATTAATTGAAAATCATTGTGTAATTACTGTTTATTGAGTTCATACTCCTGTACAGATATTGTGTAGAATGTTTTATGTATTATCTCATTTAATCGTCTTAATAACTTTTAGTATGGTTGTGTTTTCAAGTGAGTAATAGTTTCATACTGGCTAAGTAGAGCCCAGGTAGCAGTAATTTGAAGAGATTCATTGAGAAAATGTTGATTCAAATCTTCTTCAGATATAAAATTTTCTTTTAGGCTCTGTAGGATTCTGCTCTTTGAATAGTGATAGAGTATGGTCTTCTGTTAAAGCAGAGAATCTGAGAGTTGTGAGATAGTATTGTGAACTTTAAATTTTTACTAACTCTCTAAATCATTGTATTTCTCTTAAAATCCTCAGCTGGAAATGTTGAATGAATGTGCTTAGCTATTACTGAGGGGCATTTTTTATACTCACAGGCTTAGACCATCCATGAATACTGCTTGGGGTTTTTGGTTAGTTACTTGTGTTTGTTCCTGGTTCTGCAGTATAAGGAATTGGACTTTGCTTATATAAAGAGATGTCTATAAAGGCACAGGCAAGTAAAGTTGGTATTTCTTCCTTGGGGAAATCTGGAGTTAGAGGTATAAGCAAATATTAAGGTTCAAAGCAGGCAATATAATGAGCACATTCAAGAAATTAGTAAGTATGTAACACTTCATGTTTGCAAACTGTTTTACAGCCATATTCATTCATTTACATAAGTTCCCTGGAAGGTAACAATGTTATTACATCTGTTTTATAAGCAAGACAAGCAAAATATAGGCAAATTAATTGGCAAAAGATAGAGAAATTAGGACATTGATTCCAAGGCTTGGGCCTCTAAGCTGTACAATGTTATTCTATTAGGGAAATAAATAAAATGCTTCTGTTTTGTTGTCGACTTGGGCATCGTGCCTATTTGGGTAATTACTTATATATTTATATCATTTATATATTATTTTTTCAATTATATGGTTCAAAGGCCTTCCAATACAGCTTCTAATGAATGAAAATCTAAGCTTATTAATTCATGAATAAGGTCTCTAGTTATAAGTTTTACATAAAATGTTCATGGCCAACAGATTGGTGAATATGTCTGGGGGATGCTCAGTGTTGACCTTGATAGAATACACACTGAGACCATCTGAGGGATGGATGACCTCAGAGAGCTGACCTTGCTAACTGCATACTGCCTGTACACCACTCTCCTCTCTCACTGTTTCTCTTTGTACTTTCGTTATACCCCCCAAAGAATAGCAGATTTCTACTAAGGAGTAATAAATTTTCTCATAACCTCAAAAAGGTAAAACTAGAAGAACTTCCTAACAGACGAGATTAGAAAACTCACTCAGACTCTTGTGTTTGAAAACAGGAGACATGATAAATTATTGCATTGTTAACTTTTCTTTCACTTACTAAGCACACAGAAATTGCTTTAACACCCTGAGGTGTTAAAAGTAACGAAGAGTCACTTTTTAGAATAAATATACCATAAGGTACTCTGTTTAAATGAATGCTATTCTTCAATGTAGCCACTCTTTTACACTAATTCAACAATGCTGTTATTGCAAAAAATATTTTTGGACCTTGTCCTTTTGAATTGCCTTTGGAAGCTATAAAACTGTAAAAGAAAACAGAGTCATATTTACCTAAAGTCACACCATGTTTTTTTAATCAACTCCTCTCCAACCAAGAAATTTATTACCCAGATAGATTACTGACCTTTTCACCAGCCTTTGTTCTGCACTAATTTTTCTTTTCTTTTTTGATTTCAAAATCAGTTCTATACTTTAAAAAAATAACAATTTGCCATAAATAAGGATATTTATTAATTTTTTTAAACTTAAAATCTTAAACTTAAGAAGTTACAAAAATAGTAGAATTTCCATTATTCTTCACCCAGCTTTCTCTAATGTTACCATCTACTTGAAATATAATGCAGTTCTCAAAATCAGGAAATTATTATTGATAAATACTATTTCATAAATACTAGATAATACTATTTGCTAATCTGCAGACATTATTGAAATCTCTCCAGTTCCCCAGTAATATACTTTGTGTTTCAGGGTACAATCCAGGATCCCACATGGCATTTAGTTGTCATGTCTCTTTAAGACTTTAAATGTAATCTCTGACAGTTCCCAATAAGAACATTTAAAAGAAAGTACTCCCTTGGAAAAGAAGGCCATAGACTCTGAATGTAATTCCAAAAATATCTGTCTCTGTCTTGTGAATATTTGATTTATTGTGGCCTAAAATTTGTGCTGACTGATGAAATAAAAAGAAAAGTAAAATATGCTTGGACACAAAGGAGCTCACAGTGCATGAAAGTGAAGGACCTGTCTGTTAGGGTGCCAGGTATATATCAAGCTCTGGAGTTTTTTATGATGCTCAGAGCTTCTTATATCTCTGCCTTCCTTTCCGTTTCCTTTGCTGTAACCTCAGTTCAGACTCTGTCTACCTCATGCCTTATCTGTCACAGTAGTTTTCTACCTAGTCTATAATTCCCTTCCCACTTCTAGTTCTCCTAAAATACCTCTTATATATATCATCTCTCCATTCAGTTACTTTGTAGCTCTCCCTAAATTTAATTTCTTAATAATTTCCCTGTTTCTTAACTAGACAGCTCTAATGTTTGTTAATCATTGAACCTACTCTAATAGCTCCCTAATTGGTTGCCCTATATCTGCTCTTGTACCTTCCTATTATACAGAATGATCTTTTCAAAATGCAACTCTGACCACATCATACTTCTGTTTAACCCTTTGAGTGATGTCCCATTGTTCTTAGGATACCATCCAAATCTTTAGCAAGACCTATTAGCCCTTGTCTGATCTGACCATAATATTATTGCCTCATAGGGTTTTAGGAAGGGTTAGATGAGTTAGAACTCATAAAGCACTTGAAATGTAGTAAGCAGTCAATAAAAGTACAAAATCATTTAATTAAGAATGGTGAATTTTATGAAATACTTTTCATCATGTAAAGACATGCTAATATAATTTTTCTATTGATGTTCTAATATGGTAAATTATATTAATAGATTTCTTAACATTGGACTATCCTTATATTCCTAGTATGAATTCTGTTTGGTCATAGTGATTATTCTTGCAGGCATAATGACTAAGACTTATTTGTACTATTAATTTTTTATGTTAGTTTCTCATTCTCTAGTCTTTCTATGAGATACCTTATTTCCCTTATATAGTGCTTTCTGCTACTATAATTAATTTTTGTCCAATTATTTGTTTGATGTCTTTTTCCTGCTAGACTATAAATACTTTGAATGTAAGAACCAAGTTTGTTTTATTCACCAGTGTATCCCTTACACTCAGGTCTTCCCAGGTGGTTCAGGGGTAAAGAATCCACCTGCCAGTGCAGGAGATATGGGTTTGATCCCTGAGTCAGAAAGATCTTCTTGAGTAGGAAGTGGTAACCCACTTTAGTATTCTTGCCTGGAAAATTCCATGGACAGAGGAGCCTGGCAGGCTACAGTCCATGGGGTTGCAAAGAGTCAGATATGGGTCACATATCTGCTCACAATTCTGTGAGCACAGTAGATGCTCAACAAATATGTATTTACTGAATAAATGAATTAATTAGTAATTATACAAGGGAATAGATACATTTTTTGCAGTGATGCAAGCGACTTTAGCTTCTTCCTCTACTTCTACTACAGTAAGGGACTATGTAAATACTGTACAAGTGTTTTGTATGAAAGTCATTCAGTCATGTCTGAGTCTTTGTGACCCCATGGACTATTACAGTCCATGGAATTCTCCAGGCCAGAATACTGGAGTGGGTAGCCATTCCCTTCTCCTTCTCCAGGGAATATTCCCAACCCAGAGACTGAGCCCTGGTCTCCCACATTGTAGGTGGATTCTTTACCAACTGAGCCACCAGGGATGCCCACAGGTGCTTTAAAGTTAACTAATTCCAAGAAAGGAAATCTTAAATGAATAGTGTCTATTTTCCCTGTTTCCTCTGCTCTCACAAATATTTGTGATTTGATGAAGAGGTAGAATAATCTTACAGGAGAAATTATTGAATAGTTCCCTACCTACAACACTTCCAGTTAGGCTGAAATTGTTATTTTAATAAGAAACACTGTATTTACAAATATAAATGGGGCAGAGGGCTGAAAAATTCAGCCCTTTGTCACTTGTTCTCAAGATTCTATTTAGAACTTCTTAACTTTCTGTTTTTCCTAATACTTACTTTTAAAGAGAAAGTTTAAGTGTTAGGGATGACCCACCACTGGCAAAGTTCATACTGAAGAGGAGAATCTGATTGGTCTTAATCTGTTTTCAGATTGCTAAGTGGGCACTCACCAACCACCTAGGGATTGTGGATCCTAGGTCAAGTTAGTGTCTTTCATCCATCTGACTGGACATGAGGATAGAATCATATGGTATAAACCTTGGCTGCTACCACTCAACAGAGTGAAATAACATCTCTTAGAAGCATATTGGTGAGCAGTTGCCATACTATATGTCTACTACAACTTCCTACTACCTTGAATCATTGGGAAAGTTTCATAAATGTCTGACTTTCAGTTTCTTTACTTTAAAATAAGGCTAATAAGGCATGGTTAGAAAGTTAGTGTAATGATAAGAGATAATATATGTAAAATGCCTGGTACACAGTAGTACTCAGTTGTTATAGCTAGTGTTATTCATATGAGATAACATTAAAAAGTGTTCTAGTTTGAAACACACAGAACAAAGCTATAACTTCCACGGATTCTTTTTCAGTCACTCATATCTGACTCTCCAACCCCATTGACTGCAGCACATCAGGCTTCCCTGTCCTTCACTATTACCTGGAGTTTGTTCTAATCCATGTCCATTGAGCCAGTGATGTTATCTAATGATCTCATCCTCTGCCACTCTCTTCTTTTGCCTTCAATCTTTCCCAGAATCAGGGTCTTTTCTAATGAGTCAGTTCTTTGCACCAGATGGCCAAAGTATTGGAGCCTCAGCTTCAGCATCAGTCCTTCCAATGAATATTCAGGGTTGATTTCCTTTAGGATTAGCTAGTTTGATCTCCTTGCAGTCCAAGGGACTCTCAAGGGTTTTCTTCAGCACTACAATTTGAAGAGGTTAGGTAATTTATTTACTCAGGACTACATAGTTTATATGTAGAAGAATTTAGTGGCAGTTTGTGCTTTTGACTATGTTGTCTTTCATATGAAGTTACCTTTAAAAATATATGTATGTATATACCTAATTTGAGAGACCAATATCTTGCTTAATAAGGAAACAGAAAAAGCATTTCCATAAAATTATTAAGACAATACCTCTATTCCCACTATCACTTAATATTGTTATCGAGATAATGGCCAAAGTAATCTTACAAGAAAACTATTAGAGGTAAACAAAAAGTTGAAAAGAGGAGTGTTAATCATACTTTCAAGCTTATAGAATTGTATGTCTGGAAAACTGAAGTGACTCAACTGAAAACCTGATAAAAATAAGAATGCATAATGACATGCTGAGAAAGAAGAGTATAGAGGTGAATTAGTCCATCTTTTTAATAAAAATATTAAACTAGAATTTATGCTGATATAGCTGAGTGGAAAAGCCTAGGAAATTCAAAAAATAAATGTGGGATAAATATACATTCGTGGAAATGTCACAGATGATAAAATTGGCATTATGCTTCCTAAAGGACAAGATGGAGCTTTTAAGAAATGTTAACTTTCTGTAAAGAAATAAAGTTAACTTTTACCTTAAACCTTATTACAGAATAATTCATAATGGAACATAATTTAAATGTAAAGAATAAAATAAGAAAAATCTTGTCAAGATAAAATACAAAATCCAGTAGCCATGAAAGGGATGATACACTTATATACTTAACAAAATTTTTCATTGAAGCTAATCCATCATAGCCAAAAGGCCAAGACAGAAGACAGCAAAATTCTGTAAAGCAATTATCTTTCAATTAAAAAATAATCCATTATATGTAAAATCAAATAACAGATGAAAATCTAGAGAAATATCTTATATATATATGTCACAGACCAAGACTATTTTCTTTATTGGATAAAGAGCATCTACAAATAAGTAAGAATATAATAACCAACAATCTGGTAGAAAAAATGGATAAGGGACAAGGACAGACAGAGTAGTAAATACCAATGATTTTTAAACTTAAAAAAAGATGTCCAATTTCACTGATATATTAAGTGAAATAACATCAGATTGTTGAAGATAAAGAAGTTTAATCAAAAGTGGATCATCAAGGGTTTGAGGAAACAATTGGTCTCATACTTCTGGTGGAATGATAAATTGAAACAACTTCTGTAATGGTCAGTCTATTAAAAAAAAATCCTTGAATTCGTTTAGACTTTGGTTAAGTAATGCCACTCTTAGGAATTTTCCTACATTTGTACTTTCATTTGAGCAAAATGGCGACCTAAGCATAGTTACTGCATTATCATTTGTAATACCAGAGGTTTGGAAACAGCTTAAATGTCTATCAGTAGGAGGCTGATAAATATATTATGATATACCATGGAATATACTATGCAACTTTTTAAAAGAATGGGGAAGTTCTGCAGTGGTAATGGAACAATCATATTGTTAAGTAATAAAGCAAAGTTAGAACAGTAAATTTAATATGCTGCCACTTGTATAAATTACACACATGCAAAGCTTAGCTTATTTTTATAGGATTGTTTTTAGGGAGAGAATTGATGTTTGGGAAACAGGGAGAAGAAAGAGATTCTCCTTTCACCGAAAATCCCTTTGTATTTTATATCATGTGCAGGCTTTGCCTGTTCCAAAAAAATAAAATTAACCATGTAAATATTGTGAACTTATTTTAAAAGTGAGATGATGTCAATTCGTGGTTGCATTTCAGACTATTATTGAAAAGATCTACATGCACAGGAAACTGCCTGGAATTTCATTTGTTTCTCTTAGAAGGATAAAAGCTTCGTTAGACTTGCTCTGATTTGACTGTTTCTGTAGGAGCTAATATTCCAACATGATGTATTAGGTCCCTGGACTCTTTTGATTAGTGATCTATAGGTCAAGACCTATGATATTCTATTTAAATCATCTGACAAATAGATGTTTGAGGGAAAGAACTCTCCCCAGTTTTTAAAAAAGAAACTTAAGTTTGTTTGTGTGGTAAGCACATAGAAAGATTGGAACCACCATTTTGGAAATGTCCTTAAGGGAAAGGAGGATATGTAAACTCATAATTCCATCTAACAGGGCAGGTCCAGCTTTATTTTTCCATTCCTACCATGGAGCTGCTGGGTAACCCTGAGTAAGCAGTTTCATGCACTTTGACCTTAAGCAGTTTCATGCACTTTGACCTCAAGCCTGTATATTCCTAATGGAGGAGCAGTTATGTTGGTACGTTTCTTATTCAGAGGGTGGCAGATTAATGAGACTTTGGGTAGTTTCAAGATTCTAGTCAAACAAAAAGGACTTTTGTATACAAGATGGTGTGATTTTTCACTTAGTTATTTTATTACAGCTCTACTCTTTGAAACCCTATAAGAGTTTTTCCTAATTTAAAACACTGAACTAGCTCCTTAATGTCACTGAATTTGCAAATCATTTTGGTTCATTTTGAATAATGAATACGTCTCATAAATTGTTAATAAAAAGAAGACAGATATTCTTATTCTCATAATGATATAAAGATGCAGTTGAAAGATTATATAACTTTCTCAAGTTCTCATGAGAAACCAGATGACAAAAGCTTAAGTTTTCTCACATAATGTCATTTTGGATGAGAAATATATCCTTATTTAAAATATTATATCAGTGAGTCACAAGCTTTGTGGAGCTCTCATGCCAGCAGTAACATTACTGAGCCCTATACTGGGCAAGCAAGAAAGTGGTCTGAAAATTGGATCGAGCTCTAGCATCCATTTACATAGCATTCAAAACAAAATTAATTTCGAGTCAGGCAAGTGGAACTGTAGAATTTAAGGGGGTGGGAAATGATTTGTGTTCACTTCTTTTTTTATCCTCTCGTTTTCTTTAGCTGATGTTCTTCTCAGATGCCAGAGAGACCAGTCATGGTTGCCAGATGACTGGGCGCTGCTGGCTCATCGAGGGACTGTGGCAGTGCTTGTTTCCATGAGAGCTGGAAGAAAAGATGCAATGGAAAAAGCACACGCAGTCATTTATAAGTAGCTGGCTATGTAATTCTCAGTGCCCTGTGCACCTCGAAATGTGCACTTAATCTGGGAATGCTTACATCTGGGGCATCTTTAATACAAATTCAAGTGCCTGAGCAGTGGCAGAGCACTTTGGTTAATGTGTACACATCCAGGTTTGTAGGCATAATCGGTGCCACTTGACTTGGGTCAGTGTGATTGCCAGGAGTCTATGAGTGGGAAAGACAGTGCCTCATTTCTGGAGATACTGTAATCATTTAGATACTTAAGAGATGTATTTTGTAAAGGTAAATCCCTTTTTGGGTGATCAGAGTGTTAATCTTAACTATCATATAACCTGCTATGAAATTTGATGGTAGGCTCTGTTCCCAGAATAGGAGTTCAATCAAAGCCCATTCTCATGGTGTTTTTTAGAAGTATATTAAATATGATAAGGTACCAAGGCCCCACAGGAATCACATAAAACCAGAGTTTATAAAGAAGTTACTGAAATGACACCTTTGAAGTTGGTGTTTTCTCATGGCTTCTCTGTTGCTAGATCTGACATGAATTACTTGGCTACAATAATTGTAATGAAATGGAGATTGAATTATAAACATCTATTTCTTAGAGCCATGTAATTTCTCTGGGCTAATGATGTTTTTTCATGACTGAGTGACTGAGCACATACTTCCCTTAGTAGCAAAAAAGAATCAGTTTCCTTTTTTAAATATTCATACTTCACTCTTAGTTTATATGGCCTAATTTTCTGATCACTTTTACTTTCTCAGTTCTATTGTACGTATTATTTTTCCTGGTGAGCATATTATTTTTCCTTGGTTCTTGTATATGCCAAAAAACATCTCATATTCAAGATGCACAGTTTCTTTTCTTCTTAATGGGTTATTCTGTTTTCAAGTTTTCTAATCCTAAATCGTTGTCAGCAAAGATGCAAAGCAGCAGTCCGAAGTATTCTACTCCTTTGAAAAACTATATAAAACTGTATCTACCTGTCCACCTCCAGATGAGTTTTGCACTCTCGTACATCTGATCAGTGTGAGATTGCTGCTGGACTGGAGCAAAGGCTGTGCATCGACCCTCTCGACAGCAGAGGAATTTTTTTACTTCCCTTATGCCTAAACTGAAGCATTTGTCTGTACACAGAAGTGACCAGCTTGTTTTCCAATCAAAATGGTTTTTTCTGCAATTCAACCTTTTTTGGAAATTAGGTATGCTTTCCAACATATATGTTTTGAGGCCCTTGGGTATTTGAACCATTTCCTAGCCCATTTTCCCAGACATAAAAGATACCATGTGTGAAATATGTGAAATGAGATTGTCAAGGTGTTTGGGTGGATTCTTTCTGCAGAAAATGTATTTGCTTATTGCAGTTTCTCTGTAAAGACTTTGTGTCAGGGAAAATCTATAAGCGCCTCTTCAGAACTGAAGCCATTTATGTCTCCCAGTATAAATAGAACCTAGAATATAATAAGCCAATTAGCCGCTGCAAATACCACCTCCTTTATGTAGCCTTCTTCATTCATTGCCTTGGTTGAAAAGAAAGCAGACATCCCTTCTCTGCTTTTACCAAGCACTTTCCATTTACAAAACAGTGCTTATCTCATATCTCAGTCTGCCTCTAATTAGGTTTTTATACATTTTTCTCCCCATCCACCATTAAAGCAGGGTAGGGATTTTGTCTTCCTCATTTTTTATTTCTCCAACTGTTATATCCACTGTTGATTGTAGCAATAGATCAGGCACCTGCCCCAACCTGCCTGATTTCTTCCTCTAAAAAGGTCTGTTTACTCCTTTGTCTCTGCTAGGATTATGTTCTCTTAAAACACTGCTGCTTGCTGCTAAGTTGCTTCAGATGTGTCCAACTCTGTGCGACCCCATAGCCGGCGGCCCACCAGGCTCCGCCGTCCCTGGGATTCTCCAGGCAAGAACACTGGAGTGGGTTGCCATTTCCTTCTCCAATGCATGAAAGTAAAAAGGGAAAGTGAAGTTGCTCAGTTGTATCCGACTCTTCGCGACCCCATGAACTGCAGCCTACCAGGCTCCTCCGTCCATGGGATTTTCCAGGCAAGAGTATTGGAGTGGGGTGCCGTTGCCTTCTCCACACACTATTCCAGTGACTGGCTTGCATAGGGGTTTCTCCTATTAGATTTTGTACTCCCTGGTGACACGAGTATGCCCTCCATCTGTATTTCCTGAGTCTATCATAGTGTTGGGACACACAGAGTACTCATTAAATTTCTACTGAATGACTATTGGATTTAGTGAACAGTGGCCTTAAGTTATATGAATGGGAAAGATAGGGGCCCATTTTCCAAAGTTAGCTATACTGTGTAATAACAATAAAGCATAAATAACAATTGCACATTGCAATACATATACATGCTTTGGTACTTTTTGTCCCTGGAGAACTGTGAGTACTCAAGAAGTATTCTACTTTATGTTCATATCATCAGGACACGAAGCATATTTTGCTTTTAATTCTCACCTTAAAACCCAGAGATGATAATCTGTCATCTCTTAGAAGGTTAAGTAGAGTTGATTCCTGTCTTTTTGTCTGATCTGTAATCAGATTTACACTTAAATTTTTGAGTTTTTATTTTATCAGTTGATAGAATTGGCTTTCCTGGTGGCTCAGATGTTAAAGAGTCCACCTGCAATGCAGGAGACCTGGGTTTAATCCCTGGGTTGGGAAGATCCCCTGGAGGAGGGCATGGCAACCCACTCCAGTATTCTTGACTGGAGAATCCCCATGGACAAAGAAGCCTGGTGGGCTACACTCCATGGGGTGGCAAAGAGTCTGACATGACTGAGTGACTAAGCACAGCACATTGATAGAATTGCCTGTTAAAGAACTGGTCTGTCTCTTCCAGGAATGTGCACACCCTGGGTGTGGAAACTGTGCCTCTTACTCCCAGGCTGCTAGCAGAGAGCCTGAAAAGTATGGTAGATGATCAATAAATATTGCATTGAATGTGAAAATAAATATGACCCAAATGAAATTAAAAGACACTTGCTCCTTGAAAGAAAAGCTGTGGCCAACCTAGACAGCATGTTGAAAAGCAGAGACATTACTTTGACAACAAAGGTCCACCTACTCAAAGCTATGATTCTTCCAGTATTTATGTATGGATGTGAGAGTTGGACCATAAAGAAAGCTGAGTGCCAAAGAATTGATGCTTTTGAACTGTGGTGTTGGAGAAGACTCTTGAGAGTCCCTTGGACTGCAAGGAGATCCAACCAGTCAATCCTAAAGGAAGTCAGTTCTGAATATTCATTGGAAGAACTGATGCTGAAGCTGAAGCTTCAATACTTGGCCACCTGATGTGAAGAACTGATTAGAAAAGACCCTGATGCTGGGCAATATTGAAGGCAGGAGGAGAAGGGGATGACAGAGGATGAGATGGTTGGATGGCATCACTAACTCAATGGACATGAGTTTGAGCATGCTCCAGGAGTTGGTGATGGACAGGGAAGCCTGGTGTGCTGCAGTCCATGTGATTGCAAAGAGTCGTACACAACTGAAGCGACTGAACTAAACTGAACTGAATTAGAAACTCCTATATGAATTATTTATCTTAATTTTCTGTTTCTTTTAACTTAAAAAAGGTTAATTAATTTAGCTGCATTGGGTCTTAGTTGTGGCACGCATGCTCTTTCTGTGCAGTGTACGGACTCTCTAGTTGGGGTGCTGGGCTCCAGAGTGCACAGGCTTCAGTAGTGGTGGCAGGCTGGCTTAGCTGCTCCGTGGCATGTGGTATCTTAGTTCCCTGACCAGGGGTCAAGCTTTCATTCCCTGCATTGCAAGGTGGATTCTTAACCACTGGCCCCCTAGAGAAATCTCTCTTTATCTTAATTTTCAAGTGAAAGTTCTTTTGCCTGCTTGGGAATGATCACTGGACCAAATGACTTTTGAGATAAAAGTTGCAAAGATGGTGTCTTACAAGCTAGAATATGGGTTCTCTAGTGTTGGTTGTTCCTAGGTTCTTTTTTTAGAAAATTATGCTTCATTCCTTTAGAAGCTTAATCCTATTTGTTTCCCTATTTCTGTCTTAGATTATCATCCAGAGAAACAGATTTTCAGAAAAGGTAATGTGGGGAACAATCAAATTAGATCACAAGAATAAAGTTTCTTAGCAGTCACATTTTCTGTTAACTTTCAGATCAAATGTGACAGAGGATCCTTTTCTGCCGATTCTCACATGAAAGTAATTGGTATTACCCAGCTCTTAATAAGTTATCCCTTTCCTCTTAAAGTGACATGAAATCATTTAAATTTAAATTCTCAACCTAATTTTGATAAGCCTCTAATTTTAAAAGTTAATGTGTCATTGAAAATTAATTTCTCTTTACTCCCAAAGATAGCTTCCTACAGATGGAAAGATATCTAGCATTTTCTACTTCTTGTGAGATATTATACAAATTAAGCAACTTGCAATATTATTTACTACTTTATATCTTTCTTTTATCATCAAGGGCACTGGTCTGGCCTCGGGAGGAATGATCTGTGAACGAGAAAGCCACACATAATTTAGCTGCAGATGACCTTAGAGCCCATCCATTGTGCTTCATTTTATAGATGAAGAAATAAAGGCTCTGGGATGTTAACTGACTTCCTAGGATTACACAGTTAGACCCTGGTAGAGCCTCACTGGATCCTGAGTCTTTTGGCAGCTAGTCCAAGACTCTTTCTACCGTGCTTTATGGGTTTTCTTTATCTATAAGGCACAATGCTCACTTCCAGGTCCTTATTGCTAAAACTGACCATCAGAGTTGTATAAATTGAGTTTTGGGTGGCTAAAATGTAACACACACAGCCAAGATGTAAAGATTTAAATTCACTGTATTATCCTTTCACTGGAGAGCTAGATGGTACAATGTAGATACCATAAGGCAGTGATCCCCAACCGTTTTGGTACCAGGGATCATTTCTATGGAAGATAATGTTTCCACAGACTAGAGGTGAAAGGAGTGGTTTCAGGATGATTCAAGCATATTACATTTATTGTGCACTTTTAATATTATTATTACATCAGCTCCATTTCAGATCTTCAGACATTTGGTCCTGAGGGTTGGGGACCCCTGCCCTAGGGAAACAACAACAGTGAGGTGCCTCTTAGTTAATGAGTTAATGTAAGGTTTATCCTTAGAGGTTAACCTATAAATCAAGAAGTACTGGAGCCCAGTGGATATTTATACAACAGTTTAGAGTATGATGCCAAGGCAAAAATAGATGACTACAAAACTAAATAGCATGTATTAACATCCCAGAGAAAGAGTGTATCAGTCAGAAAATACGTTGGCCAGCTGTTGAAGCATGGATGATCACAAGGTCAAGTTGCCTGTGCCTTAACCATCATGTACTTCTGTGGTTCCCAGACTGCGGTGCACTTCAGAGTTAGCTGGAGGGCTTGTTAAAATACAGATTGTGGGGCCCTACCCTCCAAATTCCTCTGGCCCGAGAATTTGCATTTCTAATAAGTACCTAGATGATAGTGATGCTGGCTGGGGGAACTACATTTTGAGAATCATGGGTTTATAGGTGTATTAGTTTTCTATATTTGTATAACAAATTACTGAACTGTGACACACTTAGCAGCTTAAAACAACCTGTTAGCTCACGGTCCTGTAGGTCAGAAATAGGGAACGGCATGCCTGAGTTCTCTATATTCAGCCTGAAATCAAGGTGTTGGATGGCAACATTCTCATCTGGAGCTCAGGGTCCTTTTCCAAGCTCATTCCTGTTATTGGCAAGAATCATTCCCTTGAAGTGATAGGACTAAAGTCTTGTTCTTTGCTGTCAGCTCTAATCGAAGTTGGGGCCTGCTCTTAGCTCCTGGTGGTCACTCTCAGGTCCATAGAGGATTCCTACAAGGGAGAAAGTATGCTAGACTGATGGACTCAAATGTTCCTGGTCTATGTAGTAACTGATTTCACTCAGATGATTAGTAAATCAGTATCCTGATTACATCTGTTAGCTCCTGTGAACTTATTTAATGTGAATCTCATCTTAGTAAAACGTCTCAGTCATACTGTGTTTAATAGACTGGGTTTTGAGACTGAGCTGCAGCAATTCAGATCCTGGATAAAAATAAACTCAACAAAATGGAAACTGATGTTGGGGAGCAGACAGGGCAGCCAGCCTACTTTCCTAGTGATCACCCTTCTCTACTGCTTTACATTTGTACTTGTTCTTCAAGCGTTTTATTATGTAGCATCTCCTAGACTAAAGCCATGCTTAAAATTAAAATGGAAAAGTTCTCAGAAATTCAGACAAAATGCCCACTGATTTTCCTTTAGCCAGTCTCCCCAGTATCTCTTTGTTGGAATTGATTCTTTCGCTGAAGCCTTGCTGAGCAGTATAAAGTTTCTGAACTGAAGTAGGACGCTGAAGATAAGATGAGGAAAGGTGAAGCGGTGGCAGCTTCACTTCACTCCCCTGGGAGATCCCTGAAAACACCAAGGTGGAGAAGTACACGGCAGCTGCATATGGTTGAGAGTTAATACATACAGCTTTGCGACCTACTGTTTTTTAATACCATCTATGTTTCTAATTGTGCATGTGTGTCTTTTATTTCTGTTTTCCTAATTTTTTTTCTTCATCACTTAGGAAAAAGGGTATCAGTGGCCTAGAGGTCCTTTAATACGCATTTGTTTTTGTTGTTGTTGAGTCACTAAGTTATGTCTATCTCTTTGCGATCCTATGGACTGCAGCAGGCCAAGCTTGCCTGTTCTTCACTATCTCCTGGAGCTCACTCGAACTCATGTCCATTGTGTCAGTGATGCCATTCAACCATCTCATCCTCTATTGCCCTCTTCTCCTTTTGCCTTCAATCTTTCCCAGCATCAGGGTCTTTTCCAATGTGTCAACTCTTCACATCAGGTGGCCAAAGTACTCTAGCTTCAGCGTCAGTCCTTCCAATGAATATTCAGGATTAATTTCCTTTAGGATTGACTGATTTGATCTCCTTGAATCCCAAGGACTCTCTAGAGTCTTCTCCAGCACCACATAACAAAAGCAACAATTCTTCGGCACTCACTTATGTTATTTTTTAATATAACTGAAATATTCAAATATAAAATTTTTAAATTCCTTTAGTAAAGTTGATAATAGGACTATTCTTAGTTCATTCCTTTGTTAGATCAGGATAGGTTCGCATTGCAAGAGAATAAAGCTCAGTTCTATTTGCTTTCTTTCCTAAAGTCAGTGACAACATGTCAGAACACTGGTGATAGTAGACCTTTGTAGACCAGGCTAGGATGAACTATATAATCCCAACAAGCTGAAATGGTACTCAGGTTTTAAAAGTCAACTATATACTTTAGGGCAGGAAATATTTAATTTTATAGAAATTAGTATGAAAAAGACCTAAAATTTTAATTCCCTATAAACTCAAACTCTACCGTCATTCTCATACACTTGGAACAGGGAATTTTACATGAACGATATTTGCATGAGCATGTGTCTGGCCCAAAGATGGAAATATTATTCTATCTCTGCTACCACCAGGCCACCTGTTTTGTGACTGTTCAGAAATTTTTTGATAAATGAGTTTACTTAGGAGGGAATCATTCAGGTTAGAGATTGAAAGTCAGTTCAGTTCAGTTCATTTCAGTCGCTCAGTTGTGTCCAACTCTTTGTGACCCCATGAATTGCAGCACACCAGGCCTCCCTGTCCATCACCATCTCCTGGAGTTCACTCAGTCTCAAGTCCATCGAGTCCGTGATGCCATCCAGCCATCTCATCCTTGGTCGTCCCCTTCTCCTCCTGCCCCCAATCTCTCCCAGCATCAGAGTCTTTTCCAATGAGTCAACTCTTCTCATGAGGTATCCAAAGTACTGGAGCTTCAGCTTCAGCATCATTCCTTCCAAAGAAATCCCAGGGTTGATCTCCTTCAGAATGGACTGGTTGGATCTCCTTGCAGTCCAAGGGACCCTCAAGAGTCTTCTCCAACACCACAGTTCAAAAGCATCAATTCTTCGGTGCTCAGCCTTCTTCACAGTCCAACTCTCACATCCATACATGACCACAGGGAAAACCATAGCCTTGATTAGATGGACCTTAGTCGGCAAAGTAATGTCTCTGCTTTTGAATATACTATCTAGGTTGGTCATCACTTTTCTTCCAAGGAGTAAGCGTCTTTTAATTTCATGGCTGCAGTCACCATCTGCATGTTGTTCAACATCATCTGCACCTGATGTTCAAGCTGGTTTTAGAAAAGGCAGAGGAACCAGAGATCAAATTGCCAACATCTGCTGGATCATGGAAAAAGCAAGAGAGTTCCAGAAAAACATCTATTTCTGCTTTATTGACTATGCCAAAACCTTTGACTGGGTGGATCACAATAAACTGTGGAAAATTCTGAAAGAGATGGGAATACCAGACCACCTAACCTGCCTCTTGAGAAACCTGTATGCAGGCCAGGAAGCAACAGTTAGAACTGGACATGGAACAACAGACTGGTTCCAAATAGGAAAAGGAGTACGTCAAGACAGTATATTGTCACCCTGCTTATTTAACTTCTATGCAGAGTACATCATGAGAAACGCTGGACTAGAAGAAACACAAGCTGGAATCAAGATTGCTGGGAGAAATATCAATAACCTCAGATATGCAGATGGCACCACCCTTATGGCAGAAAGTGAAGAGGAACTAAAAAGCCTCTTGATGAAAGTGAAAGAGGAGAGTGAAAAAGTTGGCTTAAAGCTCAACATTCAGAAAACGAAGATCATGGCAGCTGGGCCCGTCACTCCATGGGAAATAGATGGAGAAATGGTGGAAACAGTGTCAGACTTTGTTTTTTGGGGCTCCAAAATCACTGCAGATGGTGACTGCAGCCATGAAATTAAAAGACGCTTACTCCTTGAAAGTCAAGTCACATAAAATAATACAGTTTAACAAACTGGGCTTGTTGTTCAGTCTCTGTCATGTCTGACTCATTGTGACCCCATGAACTATAGTATACCAGGCTTCTCTGTCCTTCACTATCTTCTGGAGTTTGCTCAAATTCATATCCGTGGAGTCAGTGATGCCACCCAACCTTTCTCTCTCTCCCCTTTCTCCTCTTGCTCTCAATCATTCCCAGCATCAGGATATTTTCCAATGAGCTGGCTCTTCACATTAGGTGGCCGAAGTATTGGAGCTTCAGCATCAGTCCTTCCAATACCTATTCAGGATTGATTTCCTTTAGGACTGACTGGTTTGGTCTCCTTGCTGTCCAAGGGACTCCCAAGAGTCTTCTCAAACACTACAATTCAAAAGCATTAATTCTGTGGTGCTCAGTTACATAATGTAAAAAGAGAACTTGAGGGGTGGGTATGCTTTAGTTAAGAGTCTTTGATTGCATAAACGAGGTAACTTTAACAATAATATACCTCATTGGAAGAGGGTCAAGGAATTTATCGACTCAGAGAAGATAGAAGAATCAGGTTACAAAAAAATGGGGTCTCAGCAGAGGTCTTAACCTGGTGGTCATGTTCCTCAGGGCTTCATTGCCAGAGCCATCAGTCCTCAGCAACCTTCAGCATTTTTGTGAAGATTCAAAAGTAGGGATTCTAACTTGGGTCATGTGCTCACTCTTTGGCTAAAGGAAGGCAGGGTACCTTGACTCACAGTCCTACCAGGCTACATTCAGTAGGGGAGAGGTGACTTCCCACAAAGAATTGGGATTCTGTTATTGATATAGGGAAGCATGCTCTGCAATCAAAAAATAACAAATTTCCACAACAGGTTATATGATCATGATCTTTGAATATTTGGAAAAGAGATGAGACTTGGTATAGATGTAGGACAGGGGTTAGCATGTCAAGGAGGTCTTATTGGATTTTAACTTGAGGAAGAACATTCCAACAGAGCTGTTAACAAGCTGCATTGTGAGGTTATGAACCTCTTATTTTTTATTAGGATTCTTTTGGTTGCATGCAGCAGAAATTTGTCTTGCATTAGCTTGGTAGAAAGAGAAAATTATTAGAAAAATACTATGACTATCTCATGTGAACAAGGGAAGGACTGACCAGCCAAACTGTGGGAAAGGCAGACATCCCACTGGGTCTCAGAAAAACTAGAACTAGGGACTGAGATGCAGCTGGTCTTATTTCTGTTTCTCCCATCACTTCCTCTCCCTGAGTATTGGCTTCATTTTTTTTTTTTTTCTTCTGCAGACTCTTTCTCTCATGTGCATCATGTGAAACATGGTTGCTGAGTGCCTGCGTTTCACATTTCACAACACCGCAGAGAAGCTCTCTTTCTCTATCACGTTTGAGAAGAATCTTGGGGAAAGGCTCTGGTCCAGCTTCAGCCAGATGTCCAACTCTGGGCAAACCAACTAACGCTAAGGGACAGGAGGGCTTCCCAGGTGGCGTTAGTGGTAAAGAACCTGCCTGCCAATGCAGGAGGCGTAAGAGACACAGGTTTGATTCCTGGGTCGGGAAGATCCCCTGGAGGAGGATGTGGCAACCCACTCCAGTATTCTTGCCTGGAGAATCCCACAGACAGGAGCCTGGCAGGCTATATAGTCCATAGCATTACCAAGAGTTGGACACGACTGAAGCGACTTGGCACACACAAGGGTCAGGATGCTCAGTGTGGTCAGCTATCTTCTCTGGACTGAACCAGAATATGGGTGAAATTTGGCTCTTGGTAGAACCACAGTTGGCACCAAGCAGTTCACCACAGAAGAAAAAGGGGTGCTTTTGTTTGAAAAGAATGTGGTGGGCGGGTAAAACAATAAGAATCCATTGCTCTGTCACTGTATCTGTTTAAACAAAGGTTGGATCAATCAGAGATATTAAAGAAAGGATACTTCTGTTGGTGGAAATTTAAACTGGGGTTGTTAGAACCCTAATTTCTAAGAACTTAGAACCCTAAATTCTTTTCAACTTGGAGATACAAACATTCCAACTGCTTTCTAAATAAGGCAGTCCTGTGTTAGTTTTGGGTTGTATCTGGGATTTTCTTTTTCTGTGTATTTCAGTTCCACTGTTATTCTGGTTGAAAACCAGGAAATATTTACCCAGCAATTTTTTTTTTTTTTTTAGTTTGAGAAAAGAGAAAATATTGCATGATTTAAAAATGAATAGATTCCTGGTTCAGGAAGATCCGCTGGAGAAGGGATAGGCTACCCATTCTTGGGCTTCCCTTGTGGCTCAGCTGGTAAAGAATCTGCCCGCAATACGGGAGACCTGGGTTCAGTCGCTGGGTTGGGAATCCCCTGGAGAAGGGAAAGGCTGGCTACCCACTCCAGTGTTCTGGCCTGGAGAATTCCATGGATTGTATAGTCCATGGGGTCGCAAAGAATTGGACATGACTGAGCAACTTTCACTTTACTTTCATCCAGTGGAGGAGTCATGTAAAGGTTGCAAAACAATGGAACTTAGGGACTTAAAATCACATAATTATCTTCGGAGGGCGAGAACACTCTTAAATCTGAATTATTTGTTTTAAGATGATTTTGTAAAAACTTTTTACTTTGAAATAATTATAGATTCACAGGAAAATGCAAAGAAATGGCCAGGGAAATCTCATGTGCCCTTCACCCAGCCTCCCCTAGTGTCAGCATTTTTCATGACTCCAGTACAATATCAAAACCAGGTAACTTGAATTGGTAAAATCCATTGAACTTAGTTTTCACAGATGTTATATATGCACTCATTTGTGTGTGTGCATACATATCATTTTGCATTTAATCACATGTGTAGCTTTGTTTAACCACCATCAAAATATTGTACCGTTACCATAAAGGTCTCTACAGCCACACCCATGCCATCCCCAAGTCCCTCATCTCTGGCAACCACTAACCTGCTCTCCACATCTGTAATTAGATTATTTCACAAATGTTATATAACTGGAACTTCCACATGTACCATTTTGAGACTGACTTTTTCCACTCAGTAAGGTTTCATTAAGTTTCATCCACATTGCTGTGTGGATATGTAATTCATTCCTTTTTATTGTGAGTATTATTCTGTGATATGGATGTACTGTAGTTTAACTGTTTACCCTTTTAAGGGTATTTGGCTAGTTTCTATTTGGGGGCTATTATGAATAAAGCTGCTATGAACATTCATGTACAAGTTTTCAAATGTAACTTTTATTTTCTCTTAAGATATATGGCTAAGAGTATTTATCTGGGTTGTTTGATAAATCCATTTTTAGTTTTAAAAGGTATTGTCAAACTATTTCCAGAGTGGCTATTCCATTTTGCATTCCTGCCAGCAGTGTATGAGTCTTCTAGTTATTCATGACCTCTTAAGCAATTGGTGTTATCACAAATTTTAATATTAGCCATTTTGATAGGTGTCTAGTTATATTTCATTGTTTGATGTGTTTTTTTTTTTTTGGCCAAACTGTGTGGCATGTGGGATCCCAGCTCCCTGACTAGGAATTGAATCCATGCCCCATGTATTGGAAATGCAGAGTTTTAACTACTTAGCTGCCAGGGACGTCCCTCATTGTTTTTAATTTATGTTTTTCTAATAGCTAATGATATTGAACATCTTCTCGTGTGCTTACTTGCCATTTGTGCATCTTGTGAACCTTTTGCTGGAGTGTCTCTGCATGTCTTTTTGCTTATTTTCTAATTGAACTGTTTGATTTTTTAATGTTGAATTTGAGAATGCTTTCCATAGTCTGCATACAAGTCCTTTGTTGGATATGTGGTTTACAGATGTTTTCTACCAGACTGTTAATTGTTTTTTCATCCTCTTAACCTGGTCTTTTGCAGAGCACAAGTTTTAAATTTTGATGAAGATGATTCTGTTTTAAATAACGAAAGAATATATTTTGCATATTTGTGAGTGATCTAAAGAATTTTAAGTTAGTAACTTACCTGCTCCACCTTCTCCTTTTTCTGCTGAGAAGCTGAGACATGGTTAAATTTAAAATGAATAAAATCATTTAGTATACATGTTCAAATGTACTGGAATGCCTGTGTGTTTGACTCTATTGTGGACTTCCCTGGTGGTTCAGACGGTAAAGAATCTGCCTGCAATGCAGGAGGCCTGGGTTTTGATCCCTGGGTCAGGAAGATTTCCTGGAGAAGAAAATGGAAACGCACTCCAGTATTCTTGCCTGGAGAATTCTATGGACAGAAGAGACTGGTGGGCTACAGTCCATGAGGTTGCAAGGAGCTGGACATGACTGAGTGACTAACATTTTTTACTCTAACACCTATTTTTTTCTTTAGTGATACTTTAATTAATGAAGAAAAAGAAAATTGAAGTCTTTTAAGGAGGTAGTTTCATTTTTAATTTAAGCAAGATACTACAGATTGGAGAGAGCACCTGTGATGCTACTTGTCCCACTGATTTTGCAAATAAAGACACTTCACATTACTAGCAGTTTTCTCTCCACGCAGTCCCAAACACACCAGCAAGTGCAGCCACATTCAATATCGCTTTGTTTATACACATTTGTCTTTTGGCTTTTCCTCTGGACAGTCCATTTGCTCAGTCTAAGATCCTGCAGCACATACCAGAACCTCAGGATGTGCTGGATTTAGGGTTATAATGGGGAACAAGATTCACATAGGTGCTGCCCTCATGGAGTTTACATTTTTGTTCTTATTTCTTAATATTATAATATGTGTTCTTATTTCTTAATGTTATAGACGTGTTGCTTGTCAGCGTTTCAGTGATTAAATTAAATGTTCTTATTTCTCATCTCTTGTTACAGAATCTTTCCCAATTATCCAGTGTGTCCAAATTTCAGTGAATGATTTTGATGCTTTGGGAGTGGCTGCATTCCATTAAAATGAAAACTAAGCCAAACAAGTAATACTTACAAGCATACACATGAAAATTTGTTATGAGGAGGATAATCCTCATATTTAGTTACTTTTTTGCCAATGGAGGAAATTTTTGGCAGAGCCTTAAGTTATCTTAAGCGTGATTGAAGATTCTAAATATGAGATCTCAAAGGCTCCCATTCACCTTATTCTATAAAATGAAGCCCAGCCATTTAAATGAGCCAGTTCATATGCCATTTGAATGAACCAGTTAGTATACTTTTTGCATAAGCCATGTTTTAAAAAATCTTGATCTTGTATCATTTATAAAAATTATGATTCCATGTTGATTTTGTGTTATAAATAGGACACTTTTCCTGTCTATAAACTGGGTGACCTATTTGTAGTCTGGCTTAAATGTAACTTGCCCAAACATAGAGAAAATTCTAAAATAGCATCTAAAATGTATTAGTTAAAAATCAAAATTGGTTAAGAAACATTCCGAGTTGAGATTTTAGTTTTGCGTTAAATTCTGTTATTTAATAGGATAACAAAGTGATAGAATCAATAGAGTTAAGAACAGAGGGAGAAGGAAACTAAGATGTTCACATCTGTGAGAGATGATATTCTTTAGCATTGTTATAGCTGAACTTTGGGACCTACCTCAAAGTGGAAAGTCCTTGTAGATTTTTGGTATTACACTGATCGATTAGAACCCTTTTTATGAGGAAGTATTAAAAAAAATACAAGTAAAACTCTATCAGTAGGTTGCATTTGGCTGTAAGTTACAAAACTTCTACTCCAAATGACTTAACAAAAGGGAATTTATCATCTTGTTATCTCACATGTTGAGAATACAGAGTTGGCAACAATTCAGCAGCTCATTGATTTCATTAAGAACTCCTATTCCATCCGTGCCTCTACTCTGCCTTTTAGTGGGGAGGCTTTGCTGCTGGATTGACTCTCCTCATGTTCACAAGATGGCTATAACATTTCTATCACATTTTAAACCAGCATTATCCAAAGACAGCAGAGAGACCCTTGTGCACCTTCTTTAGGAATAAGGAAACCTTCCCCAAAAGCCTCTTGACACACTTCCCCATATGTTTTATTGACCAGAATTCTGTTACAGGCACATTTGAAAATCAGTTTCAGGCAAGGAGAATGGCATTACCGTGTCTGACTAGACTTGATGCTGTCCAACAGAACTTTCTGTAGTGATGGAAATGTTTTGTATTTGTGCTGTTCAGCACAGTAGCCACTAACCACACATGGCAGTTATTGAGCAACTAAAACTAGTGCAACTGAGGAACTGAATGTTGAAAATTATTTTAAATTTAACCACATATGGCTAGTGGATGCCATGTTGACCACATAGGGCTGGATCAGTCATTTGAGACAGTGGATTTTCGGTAGTCAACTACCATGTTCATCACATAACAGTGAACTAGTGATACACTAGTTTTTAGAACTTCAGTCTAGCTACTGACCCACTAAGGCTCTTTGGGAGACAGATAAACCAAATAAGTAAAACCAGTGCACACAGGTGTGTGTACTAACAGTAGCAGCATCTCGTAGTTGAAAAGGTAAGGTAGTGAGATGATGGTATGCCAACACTGTGGCATGGTGTAATTAATAGTGGGGGTTGGATTGGGATATCGTTGGCTAGGAATTCAACTGATGAGGAACTCCTCTCCTCCATTAGGATGCTGTTTTATTTGCAGTGTTGTAAACAGGGAATAAGGACAACTCATTAATATAATAATGCCAAAGCCTTTTTGCCTTGGAGGTTGTACAGCTAGGGAAAGGCATAGATGGCATTGGTACATCCAGTAAATATCAGTTATTTGCCATGCTCCACATACTATTCTAGGTACTGAAAAGATAGTAAACAGGACTCAGACTAGTGAACAAGTTCCTGCCCTCATGGAACTTAGTTTTACAAACAAGTAATATATTTCAAATTGTGATAAGTGTTAAGGAAAAAGCAAGATAATAGGTAGAGTGAATAAAACAGCCTTAACAAATGTCTAGACCTGTGACTGTCTTGTCAAAAGTTCAAGGGTTTTAAGTTTTTTCTCTGGGGAAAAAAGGACATTTGGTTTTATAGGCTTATTTAGTTTAACAGCAAAGAGAAACAGAAGGTCTTTGGATTAGCTATTTGCTAAAATACAGGGAAATTAAATTAGTTTCTGAGAACAGTTTTCTGATTTTAAACTAAATTTTGCCTGAGTTGTGGTATTGTACCGCTACCGCTAAGTCACTTCAATCGTGTCCGACTCTGCGCGACCCCATAGAGGGCAGCCCACCAGGCTCCCCCCCCGTCCCTGGGATTCTCCAGGCAAGAACACGGGAGTGGGTTGCCATTTCCTTCTAGGTGTGACCCAGTTGTAGGATGAAGTTTATTTCTATTTTGATCCTTTTCTTCTGTATCTTTTGCTTTATCTGGAGAACTTTGGCTACTTTGTCAACTTCTAGGCTCCAGCTCTCTCAACCATAAAATGACATTATTTAATAATAATTAATTATATGGGTTCTGGGAAGATTGGCTATTATCAGAATAATTATGAAGATTTTATAAAATTGGAGACCAAAGGAAACATTAAGCTTTTTTCATTAAAATTGAGCAAGTCCTTTAACCTCTCTGGGTCTTAGTTTTTCCAGTGTTGAAACAAAGTAATTATCGTGTTGTCAAGAATATTAGCAAACAGATCCTCTCTTGCAGTGCTGATGGAAGTTGTTGTTTAGTCACTCAGTTGTGTCTGATTCTTTTGCGACCCCATGGGCTGTACCCAACCAGGCTCCTCTGTCCATGGGAATTTCCAGGCAGGAATGCTGGAGTGGGTTGCCATTTCCTTTCCCAGGGAACCTTCCCAACCCAAGGAGTGAACCCAAGTCTCCTGTATTGGCAGGTGGATTCTTTACCACTGTGCCACCAGGAAAGCCTTGCTGATGGAAGTAGGGATTGCTATAATCTTTCTCCAGAGCCAATTTTCAGAGTAATTTCAAGTTCTTTAAAATGTACAAACCTTTTCCCCCTAGGAACAGAATTCAAACAAGTATTCACAGGTACACGTTTAAGGATGTTTATCATACTATTGTTTATAATGGCAAACACACCGTAAATGGATGTTGAACAATTGAAATTTGGTTCAGTTATGATACATTCCCTGTGAAATTCTGTGCAGCTACTAAAGATGATAGTATTAATAAATATTAATGTAATTAGGTAGAAGTTCTCTGTGCCAACATTTGTGGTCGTCTGCCTCTTCACTTTGACCTACTGCAGTCAAGGGTAGTAATTTTGGTTGCCTGGAAAACCATCTAGCAATAGTGGCAGATAATAATTGAGCACTTCAGTATCCTAGGCACCAGGCTGAACTTTCCTTATGTATCGTCTCACTGAAGTTTTCATATTCACCCTATTGAGTAAGAACAGTTTGGAACCTAACTTTACAGATGAAGAAGCCAAAGCTCAGAGGAACAAAGTACCTTGTCCAAGGTCTTAAATGCAGTAGTAAAGTCAGCCTTCGTAACCTAGTCATTTGACTTCAGAGCCTGCTTTCTGAAACTATGGGCCAGACTGCCTCTCTCTAAACTGTCTTTAGATTCTTCTTCCACTGGTAGATTTTGGAAACTCCTTTATATCCTTTCCTGTAACTGCACACTTATTCAAGAATACTTTGGCTTGGGCCTATGGCAGAGGGATGAGTGGTTCACTCTTTAATACAGAGGCTGGCAAAGTACGGCCAGAGTGCTGATGCAGCCTGCTGCTTGTTTTTGTGAATCAAGTGTTATTGCAACCCAGTCATGCTTATTCATTTAGGTCTTGTCTTTGGCTTCCCTGGTGGCTCAGGTGATAAAGAATCTGTCTACAATGCCGGAGACCTGGGTTCGATCCCTGGGTTGGGAAGATCACCTGGAGAAGGAAATGGCAGCCCACTCCAGTGTTCTTGCCTGGGAAATCCCATGGACAGAGGAGTCTGGCAGGCTACAGTTCATGGGGTTGCAGAGTCGGACACAACTGAGCAGCTAACAGTTTCAGTTTCATGGCTGTTTTTGCACTGCTAGGGCAGAAATGAGTGTTTCAACAGAGACCATAAGGCTATTTGTATTATCTGGTCCTTTACAGAGAAAGTTTGTCGGTAGAAATCTGGAAGGATATGTGCTCTATTACAGTTATCATTTTTCTTTCCTTGAAGAGAGTAACTTATAAGACAAAACAGCGGCTTCTCCGGTGGCTCAGTGGTAAAGGATCTGCCTGCCAGTGCAGAAAACGTGGGTTTGATTCCTGGTCCAGGAAGTACCCATGTGCCGTGGAGCAACTAAGTCCACGTGCCACAACTACTGATCCTGTGCTCTGGAGCCTGGGAGCTGCAACTACGGAAGCCCATGAGCTCTCGTACCCCTGCTCTGCAATAAGACAGTGAGAAGCCCATGCAGCTAGAGAAAAGCCTGTGCAACAAAGACCAGCACAGCCAAAAATAAACTTATAAAAAAAAATCTTTATAAAGAGGCAAAACAGCTCAGTTTTAGGATCACTCTCCTGCCACAGGGATACAGGCCCTTGTGGGGTTTTCCAAGGCGGTGAATAAGAATCTATTTCAGGACGACTGAAGGCTCTCTGTGTGCACGCTGACTGGCATTCTCTAACTGGGTCTTAGTTGCCTTGAAACTCTGCCTGCTGTTGCTCCTCTGAGATGGAATGTGTATTCACAAGTGAGGCGCTCCATTAGTCATGGTGCATTTCCTGGGCCCTGGAGACATGGGCATGACATCACCAAGGGCCAATGAGAAAGGCTTCCCCCGTCCCGCAAGCCCTTGAACCTCTTTAGAGGTCTGTATGGAGTGTGTGTTCTGTTCATAGCCCTCAGGGTGTGATTTGAGACTGCCTTCCTCATCCAGCCATATTCTGGGCACAGAAGTTGAGCTTCCAGACCCCAGAGGCCAGGACAAGTTTGAAAATCTGCAGAGCTGGAGGCAGATTCCCATTTCGTACTTTTTTCCAGGGCTCAGGTTTATATTCCCACAGTTTTCCACTCTTAATGACGTTGATACTTCACGTGGGGAAGGGAGGCTGGTGAAAGATGCAGACTGTGTTAGATAAAAGACACTTGGCAGGTAGAGTTTCTCCGTAAGTATAGGTTGGTAACATAACAAAATCAGAAGCATATTTTGCTGTTTTGTTACATGGCTTTTGTGTGTAGCTCAACATTGTAAAACAACATCTTTTAACAGAAAAGGCTCCTGGCAAAATTAGTGTGGCTCAGAGTAGGGCAAGTACCAAAGGAATTTTACTGAGGGGAGTTAGTCACTCATTAAATCTTTTATCTTCAGGAAGAAAAGAAACTTTTCTTTTCCAATTCTTTTTTCTTAGAATTTGAGCATTTTAGGTATACCCTGTGCCAGCACCCCCTCTTCCTAATTTGTGTATTTGTTTATTTATGAGAACGATTTGTGAAATTTAGTCTCAGGGATAACTGTGTACCAGAATGTTTATTGAAAAAGACTTGTTTTCTTATGGATAACAGCTCAATCTCTTGCTAACAAGTCATAATCGTAAAATTCCCTCTTTAAAAATCATTCAAGGAAACAGGCTCAAGACTCAGGGTGAGGTTACACTGGACAGACTTTTATAGTTTAATTCAGGAATTGAACCCAAACTTGTGTTTTCCAATCTTCATAGGCAATCTACGGTTGAGTGAGAATGATTCCTTTACTATTTTTTCATGTTTGAACAGTTTTTGAGGGCATCTAAGAGAAATTATGAGGCACAGTCATTTTTGTTAGTATGTTATCTGTGGCTGCCCTAAGCCACTCCTACTGCTTAAAAAATAATCCTCATTGTTTCTGCAAAGATGAAGTTGATTTTACTTTATTAAATTGTAGGGGCTTTGAAGAATCACTTGAAAACATTTGAATTTATTCGTGTTTTCTAAGGACAGATATACAGTAGGTAAAGGAATTTCTTCTAGAACTATGCTATATACCATAAAAGAGGGCTGTGTGTGCGCTTAGTTACTCAGTTGTGCTTTTTCGCATTTCAGAGATTCTCCCTTGAAGAACTCTATGCAGTTTAAAATATTAATTATTAAAATTTCCAAACATCTGTGGTATTTTTTCATGGCATAGCTTTTATGGGTGAGGAAGTTGGCATATGGAAGGATTGAATCTTCCATCTCTTGTCATTCATAGAAGTAGATACTGAATGCAGAAATCATTCTTACCAAAACACTTAAAACATTCCTCTGTGTCTTTATATGTGGCTGTTCTTATTTTTTCTTTGCTAGCTTCAAGCTTTGCCTCATTAACAACAAATTGTGTTTTTCACAAGCTCTTTGACTGGGACAAAAGAGCAGGTTAGCCTGGGCAGACTGGAGGCAGCCTGGAAAGGGGCCAGTTACCCTAGGGGTGAAGGTGTGGGGCCGGGCCTCTGGGGGATCGCCTACTGCCTTGCTCTTGGCAAAAGGACTTGATTCTCCTCAACCCCCTCCCCCAGTTTCTCACACCTGAACTAATATTTTGCCACTTCTCAAGGTTGTCATGAACACCGATGAGTTTCATGTCCAAAAAATGCCTTTTGGAAAGAAGGTCTGTCTTATATAAGTAAGTACACAATTAGTATTGGCCACGGTACCTTGTCAAAAGCCTCTTGAGTGGGCAGTAGGTACCCTTGGATGAAGTTAACCAGATCCTTATTTTGCTGAGGACAGACTCTGGAGTGAGGTCTGCTGCTGCCTTGAGAGGACACATCTGGCTTAAAATGTTGAAAGCCAGGTGCTCCTTACAGCAGCTACACAATAATGTCACTTCACTGCTTCTGTTTTCTGCTAATCTGGGGAGCAGCGGATGCCTCCTTCGGAATCCCTCCCAGAGCGCTGGCATGCCGTGGTGATCTTCTCACTAAGCCCTACACTTCTCCCACGAGAAGAAAAGTCTCGAAAGACTAATTCAAAATATGATAGCAAGAAGTCTTGGGAGATAGTCAAATTGGTTTAGGAAAAGGTAAGGATGAGTCATGTTACTCCTAAAGGGATTGGCATCCATTTATCACACTAAACCAAACACTGAAGGAAGAATGTCTTTAGTCTCATTAAGAAACCCAGACAAAAATCCCACTTAATCCATCTTGCTTTTCCTTTTCCTCCAACTCAGCTGGTGTGCAGGTGTAGGGCAGCTTGGCAGAAGCTTTGAACATTTGGAAAAGGGAGTCATTACTGAAAGTCACTGACACACACTTCCCTTGGAATGCTGCTGATGTCATGGAAAACTGGGACCTTAGCAGTAACCCCTAACAACCAGAGCTACAGTAAACAGTAAATGTTACCTCCACCAAGGCATTGGTTTTTAAAGAGTTTTAATAGGCTAGGGCTTGCCAGCCACAACTCATAAAAATGTTCTTATAATTTTACCCTACTCTCTAAAAGCACTGGATAACTGCTGAGGTTTCTCTGCCACTGGGGTATGCAAAGCCAAATGCACGTCAGTTTCAAGGTTCACTATTCAGAATTTACGGTGCTTCTTTTCCATTCCTTTTCATACCCCCTGCCATGCTCACAGGGAGATTTAATACTTTTTCAAAAAAGGCTCTTGTCTTACTGAGTTGCCTCCATTTCTGATGATGGGGTAAATCTATGCGCTAGCTTTTGCCTAGTGTTTTATTAGCCTAGCAGTTCACCCAGTCCGGTTAATTTGTAGCCCTTGATCAATAGGTTATATTCCAACCAATTTGAAGTAGTTGGTTTAAGTGACACCTTGTAGTTCAAATTCTGAACTAAGTGAGTAACGAGAGAACAAGTAGCCCGTGCTGTCGTATAGAGCTGTCAAGAATGGTTGCTGTCGTATAGAGCTGTCAAGAATGGTTGCTGTCGTATAGAGCTGTCAAGAATGGTTGCTGTCGTATAGAGCTGTCAAGAATGGTTGCTGTCGTATAGAGCTGTCAAGAATGGTTGCTGTCGTATAGAGCTGTCAAGAATGGTTGCTGTCGTATAGAGCTGTCAAGAATGGTTGCTGTCGTATAGAGCTGTCAAGAAAGGAAAAGTAGGTATAGACACCAGGAGATCAGGAGGAATTCTCTTCCATGATTGGCTTTCTTTAAGGAGAAGAGTTTGGAGAAATATTACCTTGTAAACAAAACCCAGCATGGCTTCTTTTAGACCTGTCCACACAGTGGGAAGAAGCAGAATGCTAGCACTACTCACGCAAGACATTGTCAAAACCATATAACTTACTGTCCAAACTGGATACTTTGGAGGGTGAAAGGACTCTACTAATAATTACTCCAGGGCAATGGGAATAAACCTGGACTGTCCCAAGCAAAGCAGGCATATGGTCACCTCCATCACTGTACCAAAATCCAAGTCCAATCCCTTTGGGGAGGCAGTCTTCACAGTGCCCGAGAGAGTAGACCCATTCGTGCAACCTGGGTTGTCTCAATTCCAAGAAGACAAATCCACTCCTAGAATTAGTGGCCTAGATAAGGAACTCTCTTACTGAAAAATTTCCCTAAGGTAAAACCTCAAGTAGAGTAAGCACTAGGCTATCTGTTAAATATAGAGAAGGAAGGAAAGTTAGCTAATTTAGCTAGTTATTGAAGTCTCCAGCCCCCTAGCCCCCAAAAGAGAGGGCATTTATTACATCTTTGAATTAGTGTTTTTCCCCCAGGTGTATACCTAGGAATGGAATTACTGGGTCATATGGTAGTTCTTAGTTTTTTTAAAGCCTCCATAGCGTTTCCCACTCTGGCCACAACAGTTCAGATTCCCACCAATAGAAGGTTCCCATTTCTCCATATCCTTGCCAACTTTTGTTACTTGTGTTCTTTTTGGTGATGGCCATTCTTACAGGTATGAGGTAACAACTCATTTTGTTTTTGATTTGCATTTCTCTATTGATTAGGAAACTGCCCATCTTTTCATGTGCCTGTTGGCCATCTGCATGTCCTCTTTGGAAAAAATGTCAATTCCATTCTGCCCATTTTTTAATTGGATTGTATGGGGAGTTTTATAATGTTGAGTTGTATGAGCTGTTTATATATGCTGGATATATATATCTCCACATATGGATATATATGTTGAATGTTATGTATACAAATATAAGTATATATGAAACCTCTTATCAGTCATATTATTTGCTAATATTTTCTCCTATTAAGTAGGTTCTCTTTTTGTTTTATATATGGCTTCCATCTCACTATGAAAGCTTCTAATTTAATTAGGTCCCATTTGTTTATGTTTTTTGGATCCATCTCCTAGAACAAAGAGATAAAGATACTCTGCTTGGTTTTAGGTTAGTCTTTTTTCGGAGTGTTGTTAGTTGTATGTCTCCAAGTCTCTTTTCCTTAAGACCTAACATTTTGGATAGTTACTTACAAAACTTATATGCAATTTTTAAATAAGTAAACAGAATATATCACAGTTCTTACCAAGTTCTCTTTTAAAAAGGGCTTGAAAAAAAATTGTAAAAATAAAAAGGTTTGGTGGGGGAAGATTAGTGTTTTGTCTGAGATGGAGTTCTAGAAGAACACCGACATTTGTGGACAGGGAGGGCACTGACGGGATGGAATGGGAGAGCTGGATATTTGTCCTGACTTTTGCTGCTCTCTAAATATTAGTATGATTTCAGCAGGTCACCCTGCTTTCCTTAGGTACTCTTTGTTTCCCCATCTGTAAAATCAGAGTGCATTAGATGGTCTCAAAGGCCCCTCGCAGATCATCTTACTCTATAGTTTGTATTATACTGTCAGGGCTTCTTGAAGTCCTTAGTTGACAAATAAGGTTTGGGCGGAAATGACAGAGTCTTGAATAACCAAAATGGATTTTGTCTGCACGCACGTGCTAATCCCCAAAAGAAGACGAAAATGCAAACAAGCCAGGGGCCGAACACGAAAATGGTGACATTGAGAACATTGAAGCAGACAGCTGAAAGCTCCATTTCCTGGCCCGCATGAGAAAAGCTGAGACTGCCAAAGCCTCCAGGCAATCAAGGCCAGAACTTTGGCTCACTCTTATTTTGAGCTACCCCCATACCACACACATAAACCACACAGGAAAATTGTCTCTCTCCCTTCATATTTGTGCATTTTGGCTATACTTCTATTTATGCCAACTTCTTGCCTAATCCCCTTCTTCCAGCTGTCAGTGTATTCTGCCTGCTGCTTTCTGGGGCTTTGGAAAGTAGCTGCAGTTGTCAGTGAAGGCCCAGAGGTGGTGGCCTTGGCAGTGGGGTGTTGTCAGGGTGTGTGGACTCTGTCAGAGCCCACAGTCACTTTTACCTGGTTTATAGGCAGTTTGAGCAGTGTTCTCACGCTCCTTCTTTGGCAAATGTCAGAACTGATGGCTTTAATTTTTTCCTCTCCTCTCCTTGGGGGAGATTTTTCCTCCCTCTGCATTCCTCAGGCTTTTTGTCTGAGAACATCCTATGGAAGGTTTGGTTTGTCTCAGGTTCTCTGCCCATCTTCTTCTTCTTCTTTTTTTTTTTTTTTGCCTTTTTTCCACATAAAGCATATTTATCTATCGGGAGAGCTTGAGTTGGATAGCCAGAGCTTACAAGCCTAGAAATTCGACCCCTTCTCATCTCTGACAGTGTATCCCAAGCCATTAGGTCTCCCAAGGCCCAGAGAGCTCTTGGCTGGTCGCTGTCCATCCAGCCCCAGTTGTCGGGGGAGGGGCTAGCTTTGGTGTCCTTTCATCTCTGGCTTTCGGTGTTTTCCCACTGAGTTTGTCTGCATACACCTCATACTGGCTCTTAATGATGGCGAATGAGCAAAGAGACACTTGGTTCTCATCATTTTAGAAAACTGAGCAAGAATCAGGAAGTCTGCTTGAAGAATCTTGGCTGAATATAAGAAGTCATGAAGGTTTTAAATCATTTCAGCATGCACAGACTGACCTTGCTGAATATTGAGAGCAAAACACAGCAAAACCGCCTCACAGTCATCTTCTGCTGATAAGGAGAGTTTCTTTAGGTCCAATGGGTTGTTCTCTGCCACTCTGGAAATGCCATCAACTATCTTGCCTCCTACTTGGCAGAACCAGTTCACACTGTTGAGTATATAAGAAGAACTTTACATAGTTTTCAGAAGCTAGTGTAAAAAGCAAAACTCAAAATGTGTCTGTATTTGTATGATTTTTATATTTTATTTCAAGGAATTCAAATGTTAGGTATGTTAAATTTAAATAGGTGAGTCTATTTGATAAAATCCTTTGGTGATAGGATTCTGTTTAGCTTTATAGGAACTATGTAAAGTCTTTTCATTCATGTTGGGAATATAATATCAATATTACAAAGTCATTTTTCTTTCAGTTCTACCTGTCTTTTTTTCAATCCTGGATTTACTTGATTATATTGTTTCTTACGCCAAGTTAACCCTTTTGTCATTCATCCTTTCATCCAGTCCACATTTTTTGTGTTGTCTATGATTCATAGAGTTATAGTTTGATAAAGCATTAGTGCTGGAAGGGCCCTTAGATGTTAACCACCCAAACTTCATTTCATAGATGAGAAAAAGCCAACAAAAGGAACAGGATTAGGCCAAGGTCACATACCTGCCAGAGCTTAGGCTCACAAGTATTTTTCCATTATACTACTCCAGACTCCATGTGTCAGGGATTTTCCAAATCACTAGACCAGTAATAACTGCTTCAACAGCCAGGGAGTGCATCCTCCTGGAAAGGGCAGAGGGTAAATTGGGCAAGTAATAAGTTTTTAGGGACTCTGTTTCTTCTTCTGTAATATGGGAATAATAGTAATAGTTTAGATTTATTATGAATATTGCATTATCTGATCTATATAATGTGCCTGTTATACATGTGTTCGACAAATTATTATTATAAAACTCTGCCTATCATAGGGAAATGTTATATATATAAATAACAATTTATTAAAATAGGTATTTTATAATTGACTAGTCTGAGCATCACTTCTTCAATATTCTCCTAAATGTAGCATTAAAATATAAATGGGGTGAGTTGCCTGGAAATGAATTCCTGAAAGTTATTTATACCATGACAGTGATTCATGTATTTCCCTTTTCTTTATGGCTTCCATCTGTACTTAGCTGCAGTGTATCTTGTCCAAAAATTTTTGTGCAAGTTGAACTTAACTTAGGAAGACATCTGGAGCATCCTTGGGTTTGGCCCCTGGTTTTCATTTAGATAAACACTAGGGTATAAATCTAGAATATAAGCTATATGGAATGTTATATTCGTATTTTTGAGAAGCTTGAAATATTTACTGTTATCCTGAGCTGTGTGATGATCAGCTTTGATGTGATATTATATGTACCTATTTGGAGAATAGGCTGAAGTTATGTTCAACGTAAAGGTTTCCAAGATCATTACGTTAAAAGGAAGTAAATCTATGTTTTTATTGTTGTTCTTGTTGAACCCTATGGCATGGAGAGGAGGAATGAGTTAGGAAACAAAAGCTAAGATTGAATTAGCAAAGGCCGGAAGCAACAAAAGAAGGTTTGGAAGCTTCAGAAGGAATGATTCAGGGGAATTTCAGTTGAGGGCCTCTTGGGTTGCATTGATGTCGTTGGCTGACTGGAATGCACTTAAGTTTGAAGTGGATGGAAGGACCTTGAGAAACTAGACAGAAAGAATTTTGCCTCTTTAATAAAGAGAGGGCTTGGGATAAAGAGCTTTGGCTTTGATTTTAGAGAAATTAAGTGCAACTAGAAAGAGACACTATTTGCTTCCCTCCATATGGAACCCTTCATTGCTTAGGTACTTACAAATCTATGTAATTTGGTCCATAACTATGATTAGATACATAGAAGTGTAGATGCTTTTTTTAAACTGCTTTTTCAGTAAGGTGAAAGTGAAAGTGCAGCAGTGGTAGAGAGCAGAATGGATATTCCTTGTGCACTGTCATATGTTAGGTTAAAAGCCTTAGCCTGGAAGTTTCTTAAAAGTAGACATGAGTTCGGAGGAATATTATAATCGAATATGAGCAGGAAGTAGAAGGTGCTATTTTGCTCTAGTTTGGGTTCATCCAGATGGGATCAAACCAGAGGAATTTGGCAAGCACTGGGACTCACCACTTAGAACCACACTGAAATAGTTGTGGTAGCAAAAGAATTTCTCCAGGAGACTTATTCCACTTGAGGCATAACAGCCAGAGATTCCTGCCCCTTAAGGGAGCATGCCAAAGTTGATAAATTTTAGTACAATCAACTGAAGTCTATAAACTCAGGAGAAATAGTTCACTTAGATGATACCAGGCCTACACTGTTTCCTTGATTTTCATACAGAAGACATACTATGAGAAAAATGTTTCTATAATCCACTGTTTAGAATTAGCTCCTCCCTAATATTATGTCCTTTCCTTAGGATTTATTATATTGCAATTTAATAAATGAGAAGAGTCTAAAAGAATTTAACTTTAAGAACTTGTGTTTGACTTCTGTATTTGTGAAATTCTGACATATTAACCTTATCTTTTTTTTTTTAAGACTTTCTTGAAGAGCTCTTTGTGATCTAAAATTTACCTTCCCACTTAATTATTCTCTGAGGCTTTTTCTACTCTGGCAACATGAATCGAACACTTCATCACCATTGGTGTTGCTTATCCCTTGTCACCTGACATCTATCCCTATATTGTCCAATTGTATCCCCTTCAATTGCCCAGTCCACCGACTTAACATACATTAGGTTTTCATTAAATATTTTTTTATTTAGTGGTGAATGAGGAAGTATTTCTTTATATTTGAAACAATTGGCTATTGTGGAGAAAGACAGCACAACAGGAAGGAATTACTGTGAGTAAAGAGTCAAATATGAGACTAAAAATGGAAGTGTTAAAAATTTTTAACCGCTCTATTGAATCATAATTGACAGTAGGCAGCACATCTTTAATGCAATTCAATAAGATTTACCATCTGTATACACCCATGAAGTCATCACCACAGTCAGGATAATGAACATGTCCATCATCCCCAAAAGTTTCTCTGTGGCTGTTTTAATCCATTTCTCCCATCCTTCCCCACCTTACCCTCTTCAAGCAAACCACTCATCTGTTTTTGTCCCTATAGTTTGCGTTTTCTAGAGTCTTGTATAAACAGAATCATTTAGGGTAAACTCTTTTGGCCTAGCCTTTTCACTCAGCTTAATTATTTTGAGATCTATCCATGATGTTGCATGCATCACTATTTTACTCATTTTAAGTAGTATTCCATTGTATTCATATAACACAATTTACTTATCCAGTCACCTAGTGATGGATATTTAGGGTTCTTTTCCAGTTTATGGATATTATAATTAAAGCTACTATGAACACTTGACTACAGATCAGAGGTATGCTTTTTTTTTTTTTTTTTCATGGATAAATTCCCAGGTGTATAATGGTTAGATCACAGGATGATGTGTGTTAAGCTTTGTAAAAAACTGACAAACTATTCCAGAGTGGCTATACCTTTTTGCATTTCTACCAGCAATGAAATACAGTTCCTGTTGCTTCACATGCTTGCCAGCATTTGATAATGTTAGAGCTTTGCATCTTATCCATTCTAATAGATGTACCGTGATATCTCATTATTGTTTTAATTTTCAGTTCCCTAGTGACATATGAGGTTGAGCATCTTTTAAATAAATACTTATTTGTCACTTGTATGTCTTATTTGGTAAGATGTCTATTCAAATCTTTCACCCATTTTTAAATCAGATTGTTTAAAAGTTTTTTGAGTCCCTTGTATATTTTGGATATGAATCCTTTATCACTAAGTGTTTTGTAAAGTTTTTGTCTCAGTCACACAAGCCATTTTATTCTCTTAACAGTGTCTTTTGCTAAGCAGAAATTTTCAATTTTAGTGAAGTCCAGCTTGACAAGTTTTTCTTTCGTGGAGAGAGCTTTTGCTGTTATATCCAGAAACTCATTGCCAAGCTCAAAGTCACCTAGCTTTTCTCCTGTAATATTTTACCTTCCAGAGTTCTATGACTTTGTATTTTATATTTGGTTCTATCATCCACTTTGAGCTAATTTTTGTAAAGGGTGTAAGCTAAGTGTCTAAATTCATTTTTTAAAATGTGGGTGTTTGACTGTTCTAGCACCATTTGTTGAAAAGATGATCCTTCTACATTGAATTGCCTTTTGCTCCTTTGTCAAAATTCAGTTAACTATATGTGAGTCTATTTATAAGCTCTCTATTCTTTTCCATTGATCTAGTCATCTGTTCTTTCACTGATGGCACACTGCCTAGATTACAGTAAGTCTTGCAGTCAGGTAGTTTTGGCCCTCCAGTTTTGTTTTTCTTCTGTATTGTGTGGACTACTGTGGGTCTTTTGCCTTTCTTTATAAGCTTTATTATCAATTTGTCCTTATCCATAAGGCAACTTATGGGGATTTGAGGAAGAATCAACTTTTTGAGAATATTGGGTCTTCCTATCCATGGAATGTCTCTCCATTTATTTAGATCTTCTTTGAGTTATGTCAGCAGAGTTTTATAGTTTCCTCATATAGATCCTAAGTATTTATACCTAAGTATTTTTCTCTCTCACTTTCAGTGGCAGTATAAATGGTGTTGTGTTTCTAATTTCAAATTCTAATTGTTCATTGCCGATGTGAGTGAGTGAGTAATAGTCGCTCAGTCATGTCTCACTCTTTGCAACCCCATGGGCTATAGTCTGCCAGTCTCCTCTGTCCATGGGATTTTCCAGGCAAGAATACTGGAATAGATTGCCATTCTCTCCTGCAGGGGATCTTCCCAACTCAGGGACCAAACCCAGGTCTCCTGCATTGCAGGCGGATTCTTTACCAGCTGAGCCACCAGGGAAGCCCACCAGTATATAAAGAAGCAATTAAGTTTTGTGCATTAATGTATCCCATCTTCCTTTGGATTAAGTATTTTTTATGATTCCATTTTATATCCTTTATTGTCTTGTTACCTATAATATTTTATTTGTTTTTTGTGGTTACTTTAGAATTTATATTATACATCTCAAGTTATCACACTCTAGCTGCTATTATGCCACTTCACATATAGTGTACAAATGTTACAGTAGCTTTATTAGTAGTTGTTACCCTAAGATCATGGCATCTGGTCCCATCACTTCGTGGAAGATAGATGGGGAAACAGTGGAAACAGTGTCAGACTTTATTTTTTGGGGCTCCAAAATCACTGCAGATGGTGATTGCAGCCATGAAATTAAAAGACGCTTACTCCTTGGAAGAAAGAAAAGTTATGACCAACCTAGATAGTATATTCAAAAGCAGAGACATGACTTTGCCAACAAAGGTCCGTCTAGTCAAGGCTATGGTTTTTCCTGTGGTCATGTATGGATGTGAGATTTGGACTGTGAAGAAGGCTGAGCACCGAAGAATTGATGCTTTTGAACTGTGGTGTTAGAGAAGACTCTTGAGAGTCCCTTGGACTGCAAGGAGATCCAACCAGTCCATTCTAAAGGAGATCAGTCCTGGGTGTTCTTTGGAAGGAATGATGCTAAAGCTGAAACTCCAATACTTTGGCCACCTCATGCAAAGAGTTGACTCATTGGAAAAGACTCTGATGCTGGGAGGGATTGAGGGCAGGAGGAGAAGGGGACGACAGAGGATGAGATGGCTGGATGGCATCACCGACTCAATGGACATGAGTTTGAGTGAACTCCAGGAGTTGGTGATGGACAGGGAGGCCTGGTGTACTGCGATTCATGAGGTCACAGAGTTGGACAGGACTGAGCAACTGAACTGAACTGATACATTTTATTTATACGTGTTATACTTAAATTATGAAGCACACATAAAGTTTTGTTTAGGCAACCAATTTTATTGAAAATATATTTAAATAATAAAATATCTTATATACTTACTTGCTGCTGCTGCAGCTGCTGCTGCTAAGTCACTTCAATCGTGTCTGGCTCTGTCCGACCCCATAGACAGCAGCCCACCAGGCTCCCCCGTCCCTGGGATTGTCCAGGCAAGAACACTGGAGTGAGTTGCTGTTTCCTTCTCCAATGCATGAAAGTGAAAAGTGACAGTGAAGTCGCTCATTTGTGTCCAACTCTTCGTGACCCCATGGACTGCAGCCCATCAGGCTTCTCCATCCATGGGATTTTCCAGCAAAAGTACTGGAGTGGGGTGCCATCACCTTTTCCATATACTTACCTAGTAGGTATCATTTTTGTTGTTCTTTATTCCTTTGTATAGATCCAGATTTCCATTTGATGTTATTTTCCTTCTACCTGAAGGACTTACTTTATTATTTCTTGTAGTGTAGGTCAGCTGGTGATGAATTTTTTCAGCTTTTGTATGTTTAAAGAGCTCTTTATTTTACCTTTGTTTTTGGAAGATAGTTTTCCTGGAAATAGAATTCTCAGTTGAGTTTTCTTTTTCAGTTTTTTGAAGTTGTACTACTGTATTTTTACTTTCATTGTTTCTAATTAGAAACTGCACTTATTTTTGTTTCTCTGTATATAACACATCTTTTTCTCTTGTTCCTTTTTCTTTCTTTTCACTCATTTTGAGCAACTTAATTGTGATGTACCTTTATGTCATTTTCTTATGTTTTTTATGTTGGGGATTTGTTGAGCTTTTTGATATTTGAAGTTACAGTTTTCATCAAATTTGGCAAAATCCTGACCATTATCTTTTCAAAAGCTTTTCTTCTCTTTTACTTCTGTTCTCCTCCTTGGAGACCCCTATTACACATATCGTAAGCCACCTGAAGTTGTCTCATAGCTCAATGACGCTCTTTTCATTTTGTTGATTTTTTCTGTGTTTCATTTTAGATAGTTTATGTTGCTATCGCTTCTACCATTAATCCTATCCAGTGTATTTGTCATCTCATATTGTAGTGTTTATCTGTAAAAGTTTGATTTTGAATCTTTATGCTATCTCTAACTTTTCAAACATACAGAATATAGTTAAAATAAGTATTTTAATGTTCTTGTCTACTCATTTTAGCATTTATGTCAGTACTGAGTCCGTTTCAGTGACTGATTTTTCTCCCTATTATAGGTCTCAACTTCACAGTTTCTACACATATTTAGTTATATTTGATTATATGCTAGACATTGTGAGTTTCACCTTCTTGGGGGCTGTATTCTTTTATACTCCTGTAAATGTTAAGCTTTGTTTTGGATTGCATTATTTGGAAACAGTTTGATCCTTTTGTATCTTGCTTTTAAGATTGGGGGGTCGGGGTGGGGGCAGAACCGGAACCATTTAGTTTAATCCTAATTATTCTTCCCTATCAAGGCAAGATCCTTCTGTATACTCTATTCAGTGCTCCATGATTTATGAAATTTACAGTCTGGTTGATGAGGAGATAGGCATTATGCCTGGCTTTGTGTGAGTACCAGGCACTTGTCTCTTTACTCCTATCAAATCTTCTTTTCTACAGCCTCAAGCAGTTTTCTCACATGCATGTATTGAGGGGAATTCTCCACAGATCTCTCTTGAGAACTCTAGCTGCCTTGTTCTTCCCAGGTCCCAGGCTTCATCTCGTCAACTTGAGGGGTCTGCTTGACTCCATCTGGGTTCTATCACCTTGTATCATAGCCTAGAAATTATTTTAGGGCAGTATGCTGGGGCAATCATAGAGTGTTCTTTGTTTTTCTGTCTCTAAGGGATCACTTTTTTTCATTGCTTGATGTCCAGTGTCTTGGGAGGGAGGGAGAAAGTTGTTTCATGTTTTGTCTTAAAACTTTTTTTTTTACTATTCTAGGTGGTGGGGTAAATCTGATCCCTATTACTCCATCTTGGTCAAAAGCAATAAAGCTTTTAAGTTTTCAATGGTGGTTATAAAAATGACCAGTAGTAAAACAGGGAGTCTCTAACCAAAATATCCATGGTATTTTTTCATAACTTGAGAAATTAGAAAGAGAAGTAATCTCAGAATTATCATTATCTATTCTTTCTTCCACTCATATCCACCACAAACATTTACACAACAAGATTCGTTGAAGAAATAGTCAATCACATCATTCAGGGGGAGAGCATTGAATCTGAGAGGAAAAGCCATCACAAGCCACCAGAATTGTAAGTTTCAAAGAACATATGTAAAAAGGAAATGATGTCAAGTGAATTGAGTTGGTATCATAGTACAGTATTATTTTAATTTCTTTATATCAGTAAATAGCTGTGAGATTTTTGGTTTTATTTGCTTTATTTGTGCTTCACAGGGAAGCCAAGTGATTTGTGCCAAAAAAAGAAGCAGAAAAAAATAAGAAAATGCTAGAGAAATGTAGGTCATCTCTTACCTGTTCTTATAGCCCCTATAATGTCAGCCTAGTCAATAAAATGTTTGCAAAAATCCAACTAGAATGTGATAAGGTAGTTGCTGTAGCTGCTTCCTCTTTTCCTACTTTTGTAAAAGTAGGAAAGTTCATGGATAAACAGTAGTAATTAGCATGCAATTGTGAATCTAGGTTGCAATTTGCAAGTGTGAGTTTCAAATTGACTAGGCCCTCAGAACAGAAAGACCCTTCTAAGACTGGTACACAAAGACTTGGAGTTCATCTGCCTAGTTTATGTGACTAATTAGCACTTAGGGTTTTCTTCAATAAAGGCTAGTGAAGTAAGACCTAAATAATATCTTGTAAGATCTTTTTTTTTTTTTTTCCTATCTGTACTTCTTAGAAGAGGGTCTTGTTGAATTGGAATGGAAAAATTAAACAGATTTTTAAATGAAGCCCTGACATACTGGCTGCTTGCCTGCTCTATTGGGACAACTCTGGTTCCAGGGAAAGAGAATGCTTGTTTTGTTTATTTGTTTGTTTCCAGACAATTTGCCTGCGTCATCACATTTTTTGTGAGAGCCAAGTGTTTGAGGTTGATGATGTTGACAGAGGCCTTGGAGAATCGAAGGAGTTCGTCTCCACAGAGAAAAGCTTTTGTATTTCAAGTTCTGAAATCCCAGAATATTTTTCAATATCATTGTTATTGCTAGTTTTTTATGTCTCTTTATGGGAGAAGACTGAGACTGCAAGGAGATCAAACCAATCAAAATCCTAAAGGAAATCAGTCCTGAATATTCATTAGAAGGACTGATGCTGAAGCTGAAGCTCTAATACTTTGGCCACCTGATGTGAAGAACTGACTCATTAGAAAAGACCCTGATGTTGGGCAAGATTGAAGACAGGAGGAGAAAGGGACAACAGAGGATGAGATGGTTGGAGGGCATCACCGACTCGATGGACATGAGTTTGAGCAACTCTGGGAGTTGGTGATGGACTGGGAAGCCTGGCGTGCTGCAGTCCATGGGGTTGCAAATAGTCAGACATGACTGAGTGACTGAACTGAAGGAACATGTAGCTCATGGCAGACTGTTCTCATCACAACCTTCCCATAGACCTTTTTTTCCCTCCCCCGCATCCCATTCCAACCTGCCTTGACAAAACACAGTGAACAGGAACCATTGTATGAATCGGAAGGAAAATGCCTTAAATGTATAAGTTATAATGACTGGTAAGTGCTATAGAAATACTCTGTAACTGAGTTGGAAGTTGCATCATCCATGCCTGTGGCACTATGGACTGGGCCCAAGTGGTATAATTCTCTACCGTAACACTGAAGTAATGTTTGCATCTGCCAAGTAAATAGGTTAGATTTCAAACCCGTGAAATGGTCAGCTGTAATTGTTCAGTTCCAGTGAACCACAGGTATATTTTTTTACTTTGCTTCTTACTATCTTCTTTAGGTATGCTGAGCCATCTAATTAAGATTGTGTTCTTATATGAATCTACAAGGTGAACTGTAAAGTCACTCAATGTATTTGAATGCCTACATATTATACAGCCCTGCTGTCTTAAATGTACAAACTCTTTAATAGAGTATAAGTCCATTTCTTTAGAGAAAACAATAATTTTCATCTATATATGTCATGGTAATGATAGAAATGACATATTATAATAAAAGAGCATGAGAAGTCGGAAATTTTAGACTCATCTTTTCCCTTACTGTCAGTCTTCATTGGATCTGGCTTGAATCATTTCCTTTCTCTTTAGTTTCTTTATCTGCTGAAGGTGAATAATAATACTTTCATTTGCCCCACAGAGGTGCTGGGAGAATGAAAGATAAATTTTTCCAAAGCGCTTTGAGCTATTTAAAACAAAGATTATTTGTTTATTTTTTATTATATTATTTCTTACATTCAAATACCACAGTAAGTATTAGAAGAGGCTCAAAAGATTTGGTTGTTTTTCATAACTTCATTTGTTGTAGGTAAGGAGGTGAGTATAATGGCCTGCATCTTATAAACAAGGAAACTAAGGCCCCAAAAGATTTGTTTATTGTGGCACTTAAAATGAATATCCCTTTATGAGAACTGGGAGAAATCAGTGAGGGTATTGGCAATAACACTGGCCATGAGTTGATAATTATTGAAACTGTTAATGGATATGTGGGGGATCATTATACTTTCCTGTACACCTTGTCTGTGTTTGAAAGTTTGCATAATACAAAGTTAAAAATATATTGATTTTAAAAAACGAATGGCCTCTTTTTATTTACAAAGTCCTTTTCAAAAGCTACTGAGTTCCTTTATCTTCTAGGCCTGGATAATTCTTTATTTCATAGGGTTCAGCAAAAAAAAAAAAAAAAATTAACATGCTTGGATCAGAGCACAGGCATTTTAGTTTTTCATATTTAGTGTTTATGTTCTATTTCCTCATGGCCCAGCTGATAAAGAGTCCTCCTACAATGTGGGAGACCTGGGTTCGATCCCTGTGTTGGGAAGACCCCCTGGAGAAGGGAAAGGCTACCCACTCCAGTATTCTGGCCTAGAGAATTCCATGGATTGTATAGTCCATGGGGTTGCAAAGAGTCAGACACAACTAACCGACTTCCACTCACTCTTTTTCCATTGCTTTTTCAGTCACCTGCTACTTTGATCACTTTTAATGTAATAGATTATTTTTAAAGCATTAATAGATTACTTTTTTTCTTACTCCTATTCCAGATACTTGTTACCTTCTCTTTGTTGTTGTTGATTTTAGATTTTCCTTTTCCTATTTCTGAAAATTGTTGGGAATTATAAGCAGTCACTTATTAACCCAATTATTTTATGCTTCAGCAGACTTGTCAGTGGGTGGGCCGTATGAATTATTTCAGCTTTTAGAGACACAGATCAACCTTGCTACTCCATAACCACAATGGAAAGCTGCTGACCTCCCCACTTCAGGATCTTATAATCAAATGGCATGTGAAACATGTGAGAGCGCTCATATTAAACAAACAAAAACAACCCTCAACCTGGGTTATTTTCACTGGTAGACTTGAATGCTTAAAGCTTATTATTTCATAAGCTCCTAGATAACATGAACGCTGGACTGAAAATGCAACATATTGGTATGTATTTGTTTTTAGACATCAAAGAAATTAAATTTAGAATATAATCATAGAACTTTAGAGTTAAGAAAGCTCTTGATGATCCGTTAGTGTTGCCCTTGCAGTTTATGTGTGAAAAAAACTAAAGTCTAGAATGGCCAAGTAATTTTCTGGGTTACCCAGCTTATTACTGGTAGAGCTGGTTAGCTTTCAGTTCAGAGTTCTCAACTGCATTGCCTCTCAAGAGCATTTGGGTCCTTGATGTTGGTTGTAAACGCTAGATATGCCTCTGCTTTTTCCATTAATAGCCTAGAAATTTTACTGTTCTGGAATGCCATGATGAGCCATTTCAAAGCCTGGGACAAAGGAAAAGGTCAATGATGTTGACCCTGCCTTTATTTAAAATTCTGATATTTTCTTCATCATGGATTTTTGGCATTAATTTTGATTTTTAAAATTGTGCTTTAAAATATCATTAACCTTGCTTCTACCTTGATTACTGAGTTTTGCATCTAAGGGAGGTGTCTCACTTGACACACCCTAGTCCCAGTCGTGATATTTTGATGGTTTAATCCACTGTTTAACCCCTCTTTCAGTCTTCTGGAAGGTACTTTTTAAAAAAAAGCAATTAATAAAATCATTATACTCAAAACAAACCTTTACTGTTGGCCACCTAGAAATGTGGCAACAAAGAAACAAACCAAATTTGCATGCCCTATTCATTGACATCATAGTAGGTAATGCAAAGCATAGTAATTTTGGCTCCATGAATTTAAGCTCTTTTAGACTCCATACCAGAGAAGGCAGTGGCAACCCACTCCAGTACTCTTGCCTGGAGAATCCCAGGGACGGGGGAGCCTGGTGGGCTGCTGTCTGTGGGGCTGCACAGAGTCAGACATGACTGAAGCAACTTAGCAGCCGCAGACTCTATACCAGTTTATTGAAAAGAACTCAAAGCCAGTCATGGGTTCTGATCCTTGACTGCATTGTGGTTTTTGGTCTTATATAATTGTGTTTGTTTTGATTTCTATAAAGTGAGAACCAGACGAAGGAAGCTCTTTATAGGCTTATTGTGTTCATTATTTTACTTGGTCTTTTCAACAACTGTTTGAGATAGGTAACTCATAGGTTAGGAGCTTTTTGGTTCCGAGTGATAAAACCCAACTCAACCCTGACTTAAGTAAAAATAAAAGGGAATTCATTACCTAATATAACTGGAGAACATAAGGAGTAGATCGAACTTCAGGTGTTTCACATCGTCTCATGAAGGCTTGGTCTCTCTACATCTCTTGGCTTTATTTTCCACTGGGTTGATTTTTCCCACACAGAAGCTCCAGGCTTATGGTCCTACTAGCTTAACAACTTCAGGAGAAAGAGAATGAATCTTTCCTCTTTCTCCAGCAAAACGCCTCAGAATTGAGTATAATTGGCCCAGCTTGGGTCACATGCCCATCCTTGCGCTAGGAATTAATGCCTAGGGCATGCATTTACTTCACTGGTTAGGCAGGCCTCACATGCTCAACTGTGGAGCACAGGAATATAATGAGAGTGGAAAAACTGTTTCCTCCTAAGGAAGAGAGGACTTCTTAACCCCTTCAACCCAAAAGGGATGCTGGAGGGCAAAGACAGATGTCTACTAGGATGTTGTTATACCCATTTCATTAATGAGGAAGTTGAGGCTTAATTAAGTTGATTTTCAGAAGGCTACACAGCTGGAAGAAGCATAAGCTGGAATCAAGATTGCCGGGAGAAATATCAATAACCTCAGATATGCAGATGACCCCACCCTTATGGCCGAAAGTGAAGAGGAACTAAAAGGCCTCTTGATGGAAGTGAAAGAGGAGAGTGAAAAAGTTGGCTTAAAGCTCAACATTCAGAAAACGAAGATCATGGCATCTGGTCCCATCACTTCATGGAAAATAGATGGGGAAACAGTGGAAACAGTGTCTGACTTTATTTTTGGGGGCTCCAAAATCACTGCAGATGGTGATTGCAGCCATGAAATTAAAAGACCCTTACTCCTTGGAAGGAAAGTTATGAGCAACCTAGATAGCATATTGAAAAGCAGAGACATGACTTTGCCAACAAAGGTCCGTCTAGTCAAGACTATGGTTTTTCTAGTGGTCATGTATGGATGTGAGAGTTGGATGTGAAGAAAGCTGAGAGCCGAAGAATTGATGCTTTTGAAGTGTGGTGTTAGAGAAGACTCTTGAGAGTCCCTTGGACTGCAAGGAGATCCAACCAGTCCATTCTAAATGAGATCAGTCCTGGGTGTTCTTTGGAAAGGAATGATGCTAAGGCTGAAACTCCAGTACTTTGACCACCTGATGGGAAGAGTTGACTCATTGGAAAAGACTCTGATGCTGGGAGGGACTGGGGGCAGGAGGAGAAGGGAACGACCGAGGATGAGATGGCTGGATGGCATCACTGACTCGATGGACATGAGTTTGAGTAAACTGTGGGAGTTGGTGATGGACAGGGAGGCCTGGCATACTGCGATTCATGGGGTCGCAAAGAGTTGGACACGACTGAGCGACTGAACTGAACTGAACTGAACATAGGTCTTGAGTGATAGTCCTAATTCCAGGTTGCGTAACTCTAAAGCCCATCTTCTTTTCTTCATAACTTGTATCCCTAGAATACTGTGCTTCTTCTCTGATGGCTCAGGTGGTAAAGAATCTGCCCACCATGTGGGAGATCTAGGTTCGATCCCTGGGTGGGGAAGATCCCCTGGAGAAGGGAATGGCTACCCAATTGCCTAGGGAATTCCACAGACAGAGGAACCTGGCATGGGGCTGAGCAACCAACACTTTTGCTTCACATTCTCCTGAATGAAACTGTGATGGTTGTCGTTCCTTTATAGCAGTTATTTTCAGTGGGGGTGATTTTGCCTTTTGGGGAAGTTTGGCGATGTCTGGGGACATTTTTTTGGTTGTCAGAACTGAGCAGGGAAGTTGAAGAGATGCTACTGGGTAGAAACCAAGGATGCTGCTGAACATCTATGCACAGGACAGTGCCTCACGTGAAGAAATTACCCAGCCCCAAATGCCAGTATAGTGCTAAGGTTAGGAAACCCTCCTTTATAATAAGGTTCCAGTTCCAAGCTGTTACTATTAAGAAAAATTTTGAAAGTAAGGTATGATACAGAGCAAGATTTGAAGGATTCAGACATCTAGGTACAGTTCAGTAGCCAATCGATTCAGAGAAATTTATTTTCACAACAGCCAATATTAGAACACTGATTTCTCTTATTTAGTGGGTAAGATTGTCATATTAGTGAAGTAAATCAAACAGAGAAAGCAAAATATCTGTGATATCACTTATGTGTGGAATCTAAAAAAAATTATACAAATAAACCTACTTACAAAACAGAAATAGACTCACAGACTTAGAGAATGAGCTTATGGTTACTGGGGAAAGGGGAAGGGGAAGTGATAGTTAGGGAGTTTGGGATGGACATGTACACACTGCCATATTTAAAATGGATAAGCAACAAGAAGCTACTGTATCGCACAGGGAACCCTGCTCAATGTTATGTGACAATCTCGATGGGAAGGGAATTTCGGGGAGAAGGGATACAAGGAAACCTATGGCTGAGTCACTCTGCTGTGCACCTGAAACAATCACAACACTGTTAATTGGTTATAATCCAACATAAGATAAAAGGTTAGAAAAAAGTTTTTAAAAATTGTTCAATAAAAGCTTTAGCTAATTTTTCAGGTATAATTTTTATTTCATATAAAATTTCTTTAAACTATTAATCTATGGTTATTTTAAATCAAATACTGAATGCTTTCATTAAAAAATCTTCACAGTATTTATCTCTATTTGTTTAATCTTATTTTATTGCTTTCATGAGTTTTGGGTAGTTTTCAGCATACAAGTACTGTACATGTTCTGTTTGATTTACGTCTAAGTACTTCATTTATTTTGGTGATGATAAATAGTATATTTCCTAGTTTTATTGAGGTATAATTGACAAATAAAATTGTATATATTTAAAGCATACAACATGATTGATATATGTATACAATGTAAAATGATTACCATAATTAATTAACATCCATCACCTCACATAGATACATTTTGTGTGAGTGTGATGAGAAAGCTTAAAATCTATCCTCAGCAAGTCTTAAGAATACAGTAGAGTATTATTGACTATAGTCACCATGATGTATGTTAGATCCCCAGAACTTACTTCATCTTATAACTGAAAGTTTGTGCCCTTTGACCAACATCTCCCCACTTCCCCCACCCACCATTGCCACCATGATTCTACTCTCTGCTTCTCTGAGTTGGACTTTTCTATTTTTAAATTCCACATATTGGTGAGATCATACAGTGTTTATCTTTCTCTGTCTGGCTTGTTTTACTTAGCTTAATGTCCTCCCTGTTCATCTATGTTGTCACAAGTGGAAGGATTTTCTTCCTTTTTTATGGCTAAGCAATTGTGTGAGTGTGTGCACGTGGGTGTGTGTTTGTATATCACACTTGATTTATTCTCAGCATTGAAGCTGTATATCTATCTTGGCTATTATGAGCAGTGCTTCCATGAACATGGGAGTACAGATATCTTGCCCAAATACTAATTTCATTTCCTTCAAATATACACCCAGAAGTAGGATTGCTTGATCACAAGCAGGTCTATTTTTAATTTTATTTCAGTATCCTGTGTACAGGCTTCTCTGATGGCTCAGTCAGTGGTAAAAAAAATTTGCCTGCCAGTGCAGGAGACTTGGGTTTGATCCCTGGGTCAGGAAGATCCCCTGGAGAAGGAAAATGACAACCCACCTCAGTGTTCTTGCCTGGAAAATCCCATGGACAGAGGAGCCTGGCAGGCTATAGTCCATGTGGTTGCAAAGAGTCAGACATGACTTAGCAACTAAACAACATCCCTGTGTACATGCTGGTATGTAGAAATGATTTTGATTACTTATCTTATATCCTGTTAACTTGCTAAACTCACTGATTAGTTCTAAGAGGGTTTGGTGGGGGTTTTGGTATATTTCTTAGAGTTTTCTTTTTCTTTCATTGAAATATAATTGATGTACAGTATTATGGTAGTTTCAGGTGTATAGCATAGTGATTGAACATTTAAATACATTATGAAATGAAAAGTCTAGTAACCATCTGTCCCCATCCAAAGTTTCTACAGTATTATGGATGATATCCCCTAGGCTATATATTACAACCTGTGACTTATTTATTTTATAACTGAAGTTTGTTCCTCTTAATTTCTTTCACTTATTTCTCTTATTCCCCTGCCCCTTCTCCTCTGGAAATCACCAGTTTCTTCTCTGTATCTATGAGTCTGTTTCCATTGTTTAAAATTCATTTTCTTTTATAGATTCCATAAATAAGTGAAGTCATAATTCCACACGTAAGAAATCTGACTTATTTCATTTAGCAAATACCCTCTAGGTCCATCCACATCTTCACCAATAGCAAGATTTCATTCTTTTTATGGCTGAGTATGAGCTTCCCTCGGAGAAGGCAATGGCACCCCACTCCAGTATTCTTGCCTGGAAAATCCCATGGACGCAGGAGCCTGGTAGGCTGCAGTCCATGGGGTCGCTAAGAGTTGGACACGACTAAGCGACTTCCCTTTCACTCTTCACTTTCATGCCTTGGAGAAGGAAATGGCAACCCACTCCAGTGTTCTTGCCTTGAGAATCCCAGGGACTGGGGAGCCTGGTGGGCTGCCATCTATGGGGTCGCACAGAGTCGGACATGACTGAAGCGACTTAGCAGCAGCAGCAGCAGCAGCAGCAGCAGCATGGGCTTCCCTAGTGGCTCAGTGGTAAAGAATCCACCTGCCAATGCAAGAGACTAGGGTTCAGTCCCTGGGTCGGGAAGATCCCCTGGAGAAGGATATGGCAACCAGTAACCAAATAGTCCAGTATTCTTGCTTGGGAAATCCCATGGACAGAGGAGTCTGGTGGGCAAAGTCCATGGGGTCACAAAAGTATAGGGCACAACTTAGCAACTAAACAGCAACAACAACAGCATTCCTTTGTGTATATAAATATCTATATACCACGTCATCTTTCCATTCATCTTCCGATAGACATTTAGGTTGCTTCCATGAATACTGAATAATTTTAAAACAAATATGTAAGTTTATCTTAGAAGCCTTTTAAACATTTCACATAGAAGATTCTATACAAGGGGAAATAATTATCTTTTAACCTCTCAGCCAAGGCATTTTTAAAAATTATGATGCTAATAGGATATTTAATGTGCTAGAAAATGTACAGAATTTTTTTCCCTTTAATCAGCACATGTTTTGGGAAAAAAGGAATGAAGGCAGAAGAGTATATTTAATATACTGTAGCTGCTAGTTATAGGGGCTTTCCTGGTGGCTCTGACGGTAAAGAATCTGCCTGCAGTGCTGGAAACCTGGGTTCAATCCCTGGGTTGGGAGGATCCCCTGGAGAAGAGAATAGCTACCCACTCCAGTATTCTGGCCTGGAGAATTCCATGGACAGAGGAGCCTGGCAGGCTATACAGTCCATGGGGTCACAAAGAGTCAGACAGGACTGAGCAACTGAGCTGCTAGTTATGGGGCTTAGCACTTCAGAGAAATCAATCTGCTTGTTTAATGACACGAACATACTTCCAACAGTTCATCTCCTTAAGACTGCAAGTGCTTTCTGGATTGTGCAAATTTGAATAATGTAGGAAAACTGCACTTCTCTAGTCACACCTCACATAGTGTTCCAGTAGAGTAATGGAATGAGTAGAAGGGTAGTACAGAAGGCATTGACAGAGAAGTCTTTAACAATCCAGCAAATCAAATTTATTATTGGAATTGGAAGATTTGGGACTTTTCTCATTTTGCCCGTCTTACCAAATAATTTTTCAGTATCATATTCCAGGTGCCTCACAATTCTGTGTATGCACGGAATTATAGATCCATTTCTCTCTAATTCTTTTCAGCTTCACTGAACCCAAACCAGATCAACAGCATTTTCTCCAATTTCAACCAAATAATTCCTACTTGCCTTGGTATCTCACACGGAAGACCCTCCTTCTGTCTTGCTTTAATCGCTTGAGGTCCCTTCAGCCCATGCCTGTCACCCCCGTGGTTTGGCTTCATTTTTTAACTCACCATCCACCCAGCTCTATGGTTGCTTCTTTTGTTCCTTCCGTTTTCTTTTGGCCTCAGTTCCCTCCCCTTTGTTATATTTCCTCCATGCAAATTACTCTTACCTCCTTTTGTGTCCCAAACCTTATTTGTTGTTGTTGTTGTTTAGTGGCTAAGTCATGTCAGAACTCTTTGCAAATCCATGGACTGCAGCACACCAGGCCCCTCTGACAATGAGGTTTCCCAGGCAAGAATATTGGAGTAGGTTTCCACTTCCTTCTCCAGGGGATTTTTCCCTCCCCAGGGATCAAGCCTTCCTCTCCTGCTTGGCAGGTGGATTCTTTACCACTGAGCCACCTGGGAAGTCCTCAAGCCTTATTTACTGGTTCCATATCCCTAGAGATCCCCATTTCTTAGCTCGTGTCCTCACCTACTAAGATGTCTAATGTCTACCCATCTAGCATATTTTAGTAAGGTATGGGTGCAGAGACAAGCCATCTATTCATTGTTCATAAAATCCAATTTGCAATTTCCTGGGAAATAAGGCAACTGCTTCTCTTCAAACCACCCAAGGTCTTAGTCTCCAGAATGCAAGTCCTCCTGACACAGTTCAGTTCAGTTCAGTTGCTCAGTTGTGTCCAACTCTTTGCGACCCCATGAATCGCAGCACGCCAGGCCTCACTGTCCATCACCAACTCTCGGAGTTCACTCAGACTCGTGTCCATTGAGTCAGTGATGCCATCCAGGCATCTCATCCTCGGTCGTCCCCTTCTTTTCCTGCCCCCAATCCCTCCCAGCATCAAAGTCTTTTCCAATGAGTCAACTCTTCTCATGAGGTGGCCAAAGTACTGGAGTTTCAGCTTTAGCATCATTGCTTCCAAAGAAATCCAGGGTTGATCTCCTTCAGAATGGACTGGTTGGATCTCCTTGCAGTCCAAGGGACTCTCAAGAGTCTTCTCTAACACCACAGTTCAAAAGCATCAATTCTTCAGCACTCAGCCTTCTTCACAGTCCAACTCTCACATCCATACATGACTACTGGAAAAACCATAGTCTTGACTAGACGGACCTTAGTCAGCAAAGTAATGTCTCTGCTTTTGAATATGCTATCTATGTTGGTCATAACTTTCCTTCCAAGGAGTAAGCATCTTTTAATTTCATGGCTGCAGTCACCATCTGCAGTGATTTTGGAGCCCAAAAAAATAAAGTCTGACACTGTTTCCACTGTTTCTCCATCTATTTCCCATGGAGTGACGGGACCGGCTGCCATGATCTTCGTTTTCTGAATGTTGAGCTTTAAGCCAACTTTTCACTCTCCTCTTTCACTTTCATCAAGAGGCTTTTTAGTTCCTCTTCACTTTCTGCTGTAAGGGTGGTGCCATCTGCATATCTGAGGTTATTGATATTTCTCCCAGCAATCTTGATTCCAGCTTGTGTTTCTTCGAGTCCAGTGTTTCTCATGATGTACTCTGCATAGAAGTTAAATAAGCAGGGTGACAATATACAGCCTTGACGTACTCCTTTTCCTATTTGGAACCAGTCTGTTGTTCCATGTCCAGTTCTAACTGTTGCTTCCTGACCTGCATACAGATTTCTCAAGAGGCAGGTTAGGTGGTCTGGTATTCCCATCTCTTTCAGAATTTTCCACAGTTTCTTGTGATCCACACAGTCAAAGGCTTTGGCATAGTCAATAAAGCAGAAATAGATGTTTTTCTGGAACTCTCTTGCTTTTTCCATGATCCAGCGGATGTTGGCAATATGATCTCTGGTTCCTCTGCCTTTTCTAAAACCAGCTTGAACATCAGGAAGTTTACTGTTCACATATTATTGAAGCCTGGCTTGGAGAATTTTGAGCATTACTTTACTAGCATGTGAGATGAGTGCAATTGTGCGGTAGTTTGAGCATTCTTTGGCATTGCCTTTCTTTGGAATTGGAATGAAAACTGACCTTTTCCAGTCCTGTGGCCACTGCTGAGTTTTCCAAATTTGCTGGCATATTGAGTATAACACTTTCACAGCATCATCTTTCATGATTTGAAATAGCTCAACTGGAATTCCATCACCTCCACTAGCTTTGTTCATAGTGATGCTTTCTAAGGCCCACTTGACTTCACATTCCAAGATGTCTGGCTCTAGATGAGTGATCACACCATCGTGATTATCCGGGTCGTGATGATCCTTTTTGTACAGTTCTTCTGTGTATTCTTGCCACCTCTTGTTAATATCTTCTGCTTCTGTTAGGACCATACTATTTCTGTCCTTTATCGAGCCCATCTTTGCATGAAGTGTTCCCTTGGTATCTCTAATTTTGAAGAGATCTCTAGTCTTTCCCATTCTGTTCTTTTCCTCTATTTCTTTGCATTGATTGCTGAAGAAGGCTTTCTTATCTCTTCTTGGTATTCTTTGGAACTCTGCATTCAGATGCTTATATCTTTGCTTTTCTCCTTGACTTTTCGCTTCTCTTCTTTCACAGCTATTTGTAAGGCTTCCCCAGACAGCCATTTTGCTTTTTTGCATTTCTTTTCCATGGGGATGGTCTTGATCCCTGTCTCCTGTACAGGGATCCTGTCATGAACCTCATCCATAGTTCATCAGGCACTCTATCTATCAGATCTAGGCCCTTAAATCTATAGAAGGGGTAATAATTGTATGTCTACGAAACATTTTGGGAAAATACCTTTGTAAATGGTGCTGGGTAAAATGTTACACTTTATTAGTATAGTCCTGCTAATTTCCTTGAGAAGAAATGTTCTTGGAGATTTGAAATTTCTTATCTCTCCATTTATATGCATTTTCCTGGTGCTGTCAGAAGTTTACTCCTCCCCACAGTTTTGTGGGATATGTTGGTATTCTCAGTTTACAGAGCAGAGAGAAGAGAGGTCACTTGACTAAACCAGTCATCTGACTTGTTTAGAATTTTACAGCAAGCTAATTGCAGAGTCCTTGAGTTTCCTGGCTCTAGTTCCTGTGATATAAATATAAAATGATTTATTTTGCATTGCTTATTTATATAAATGCCTTAGAGCATTTCCTTTCCTTCAGTAAAATTGTAAAAACTCTTACCTGGTAAAGATATTGTTAGTATAGAGAAGAAATGAGATAGGGCCAAGGTTACCTCCATTTGATTACTGCCTCTTCAGCTGACTAGCTCTAAGGGATGTTGGTTCCTAGACTCTCCTTTCAGATTGTGAAAGCTATACTCATTTTATTCTACACTGGTGATGTCCCTTGAAGTCCTTTAAGAAAAACAAAACAGAAAACTTAAAGTACAAAGTTTTATTATTGATTAACTTAAAATGACCCTTGTTTGTGTTGCTAGGGCAGGTGATCCCATGGGTGAGCATTGTGGAGTGTGGTGGGAACCAGCCAGGTCTCAGTAATTTCTTTTGGATTTCTAGGACTGTCTTTCTGTGGAGTTGAAGTGGGGAAACAGCTTGTGGAACTGCTTTTGGTGCTGCCACGAGTGTGTTTGGGAGGAAAAGGGTGCATTCCGATGGTATGTTAGGGGGATGTTAGCTGTTCAGGAAAAATAACCCTTACCAAAGTTAATGGCTCCCACTAGCATTTTCAGTAACATGTACCAGATGTGGGTAGTTAATTATTCTCAGATCTGATAAGTACCTGCCAGCCAAGGCTAATTTTATTTTCAGTAAACAGTGGCCAAAGGTCCTAGCTGTTCATTTGATAGGATAGGGCCTGTTTGCACTTATCTATTAATAAAGGCACAACACTCCTTTAGTTTTCCTTTCCCAGGGCCAGATAAAACATTTCAGATACTCAATGTATTTGTCTTAGTAAATCAGGCAAAGTAAACAAATCTGGTGGATTAACTTGGTAAACAGAGAGTGGTTAAGTGTTACCTTTTGAGTTTAGCTCAATGCCATATAAATAGCATTAATCGCATGGTATTTTCAATAACCTTTATGGAGCAAGACAGAAGAGGCTTTTTTTCTTTCTTTCTTTCAGTCACAAGGGATATGGTGTGTTTCTTAAGTACTTTCAGATGTCCTTCTGTAGGAAGATTTGAAAATCACTTTAAAATGAAATTTATTCTTTTGTCCCATTCATAACGCATTGGGAAGCTTGCACCAGTTAATGTGTGTAAACCTGGAACCCTCCATGGATCATCTTGGAAAGTAAGATTGCACAGTGGCATGTGGGCTTTGCCATAGAGAGATAAGGAACATCTAGAGGTTATTGATTTGGATGAAACAGTGGAAAGGGGGACCACCTTTATGGTGGAGAAAGGGGCAGGGAGGCAGAAATTCAGACTTCATTCATCCAGAATTTTTCTCTTGGACAGAGTTCTATTAGGGTCAGGAGTGCTATTTATTTTGTGATGTAGATGCTTGTCTTGTGAGAACTGGCATGAAACAGATCAGTTATTTCATACTAGCCAACAAAGCACCATTATATCAAAGTATCTTCCAGTCACACCAGGCCTGGACTGGATTTGTACTGGTGATCATGTGGTATACAGCTCCAGTCTCACGCCAGCTTTCTGTATCATCTTGTATCCCTCGTTAAACTTTTTTTTTTTTAGTAATGATCAAAACCAACTCTCTACTTTTACACACACACACTCACACATATATATATTTTTCATTGGCTTTATATTTAAGGTTGTATGTACTTTATAAAATTCTTTTTAAGTTTTACATGCTGTAGAATAATTCACTTAATTGGGTAAACATCATGCATAAGAGAAATAGCTGAAAGGCCTTAGAGATAATTCCCTACTCACACCTCCACCCCTATTCCTCTGCATTAATACCTTATTCTATAAAAGGGTGATCTGACCCAGTGCTGTGAATACAGTGCCAGGTGAATATAGTACAAGGTACCCACCCAGTAGTAACATCCCAGAGGTGACTGACGATGATAGAGTGGAAGAGACAGTGAAAGCCAGGAATTTGGATCTGTATTCTCTTTTCAGCTTCACTTTATTGACCTACTGGGGGACAATTGAATGACTGCAGTTGTCTTCTTGCCACCAGACCTACCCAACTGCATTCTATTCTCAGACCATTTCTAGATTAGCTTTCCAAAATGCAAGTCATAAAGTGTCACTTTCTCACTTTAAAAAATTTGGTAGTGGATTCTCGTGTCCCTACAAGATAAGATTTAAACTTCTGGTATTATCGCGGTCTTAATTATTTTTATCTTGTTTCTAGCTTAGCATCCTCTCGTTGGTTTATGCTTCAACCATATTGAATATCTGTGGGTTATTAAACATACATGTTGTTGAATACTCTACCCTCTCTCCATCCATTTCTTTGATCGATGAATACCTGTTAATTTTTTAACACCCAGTTTCAGCATAAAGTCTCTAGTGACTCAAATGGAATCGATTAGTCTTGCTTCATCGTACCCTGTGCATATTTCTTACATCAGTTCAGTTCAGTCGCTCAGTCTGTCCAACTCTTTGGAACCCCATGAATCGCAGCATGCCAGGCCTCCCTGTCCATCACCAACTCCCAGAGTTCACTCAGACTCATGTCCATCGAGTCAGTGATGCCATCCAGCCATCTCATCTTTGCAAATGGAATTGATTAGTCTTGCTTCATCGTACCCTGTGCATATTTCTTACATAGTTCCTATGAAACCTATGGCACTTATTTTGTGTATTTCCTTTTCTTCGTACTTAATTACCAGAGGGATTGTATCTTGTCCAGTTTTGTATTTTCATGTCCAGCTGAGTGATTGGCACATAGGTAGGACCTTGTTGGCTGTTTGGATGGATGGATGGATGGATAGATAGTTGAGTGTATGCATGGATGGATGAAGTAAAGTCCCATAACCATATCTCCCTGCTCAAATTCCACTCCCTTTTCAGTGCTGCATGGAAATGGCCCTTAAAAGTACTCAGATTAAGAATTGATAGAGTACTTTACTTGTATGAGTGAAGGATCAAGAAGAGTGCTCCCATACCCCTTGTACTTACCCAGAGATTTCATAGTCTGAAATTTCACCTTAAAGACTCATTCATCAGTTTTCTGATAGTCTATCTACATTTCCTGCCCTCTTTAGAACTTTATACATAGTTGTGAAGTCCTTCCATAAGCATTGTCTTATTTAGTTTTGAAAAGAACTTTATTGAATAGATTTCTATTATATATATTTTAGAGGTAGAGGAATATAACTTCAAAGCAATTCACTGATCTGCCTAAGGTCATTCCTTTGCCATGGATGAGCTAGTGCTGAGCTGAAGGCCTTTGACCCCTGGCATCCTCTTTTCTTTAGCTCCTTGCCTTAGAAGGAGACACAGAACTATTAGTCATTAAATACTTAAGGATATATTAATCAAACAGATCACTCTCTCCATGCCAGCTCACCAGATTCTGAGGAAAATAAGAGTTTTGATTTCTAAATTGGGAAGGAGAAGTAATATGAAGAGAAAAAATGGAGGATAATTTTAAAGACTGGGTCAAACACAAAGAGTTTGGTTAGATATGACAGTAGCCCAGGATGGACACTATCTTAACATAAGTATACCAAATTTATATTTCTTCATTCACCACTTCTATGTTAACCTACATTTTCACTAATAAAAGGGACATAGACATTTCTATCATCATTACATTGATATTCACACAGATCTTATCAAAGTACAAGGTGCTAAATATTGAAAATCATATCCTTAATATCCCCAGAAGGCCCTTTAAGCATCTTTAATATAGTTGTTTCGTTGTTGCTATTGTTCAGTCACTAACTTGTGTCTGACTCTGTGACCCCATGCACCACAGCTTGCCAGGCTTCCCTGTCCTTCACCGTCTCCTGGAGTTTGATTAAACCCACGTTCATTGAGTTGGTGATGCCATCCAACCATCTCATCCTCTGTCATCCCATTCTCCTCCAGCCCTCAATCTTTCCAAGCATCAGGGTCTTTTCCAGTGAGTCAGCTCTTTGCATCAGGTGGCCAAAGTGCTGGAGTTTCAGCTTCAGCATCAGTCCTTCCAGTATGTGTTCAGAGTTGATTTCCTTTAGGATTGACTGGTTTGATCTCCTTGCTGTCCAAGAGACTCTCAAGAGTCATCTCCAGCATCACAATTCAAAAGCATCAATTCTTTGGTGCTCAGCCTTCTTTATGGTCCACCTCTCACATTGGGAAACACAGACTGTTTTTATGACACAGATGACATGGATGGGATTACGATTTGCTCTTCATCTCTCATGTTGGAGGCTTTCTTTCAAAAGTTTGATGTTCTTTGGCACTCTGTGTTGAAGAGTAAGAGGTGCATGCACATGTGTGGACATCACATGTTTGTAAGACACACACAGACACACACAGGTGCTTTAGGTACATGGGCAGTTTTGTTGACTGGTGTCTTTATTAGACGGTTTTTGGCATGGAAACAGTGTCTTGTGGGTGGACCTCCAAATGTCTACATTTGTATGTCTTTTCTCTACATAGAAAAGAAATCTTTTTGTCCAGAGAAGACTGTTTCAATTTTCTTCTTGAGAGTTAAACATCTGGTTGCCAGAGTTTAGGGAGCTGAAGGAGAGAAAGAGGCTAAGGTGCAGATGTTGTCTCTCCCAGGATGTAGACTCTTCCTTAAATCTTCCATTTCATTTCAGTTCAGTTACCTCCTCCAGCCTACCCTCTACCCTTGTGTCCAGAACCCCTTTACATCCATTTCATTGGGAATAAACCCCTGGAGTATATGTAAATTGTGGGTAGGGTTTAAATTCAAGGAGATCAGAAAACCTTCCTGCAAAAAGAATAAAGCAGGAGAATGTAAGGCTGAGTCCCTCTGCTGTGCCCCTGAAACTATCATAGCGTTGTTAATCGACAATACTTCAAAATAAAATAAAAAGCTTAAAAAAAGGAAAATGCAAGCTAAGACATGAATTTGGAGGAAAAAAACAGAATGAATGGGAAATAGCCAATAATTCACTTCACTTTGTGTGAAGCACACATGAAGATCTGTATTTGAGAAGAAATGAATGTGGGAACAGAGACGAAAGCTTCAAAGACTAAGAAGCCTAGACTTCTGGAGGCATCGAAGAGCCAGCTTCTGCACACTCATTCATTAATTTGTTCAGTCAGTTTCCAAGAGCCTGGGAGATCATTACTGGAGTTTTAAAAATGAGTTAGATTGGGCTGCTTCTCTGTGACTTTGACACAGTTCACTATTTTTCAGTTGAGGTCTCAACGTGGAAAGACTTCATATTTCATATATATATAATGTTGGAGCTCACAGATTCTAAGGAGGTTATCAGGCTTGGGAGACTTGATGTTTTTTGAGATCTGCATTTCTTTCTCCAACAATGAGACCATTTTGTTAGAGTATGAGAGCTTGGAAATATCTTTTTATCTTGTCAGTGAATGTTATTACTTATAGCACAAATATCACTTCTTCAGGTGGGCCGTATGACTAAGGAACCAAGTGGGCCATATGACCAAGAGGCTCGAACGAACATTATCACTTCATAAATGGAATTAAATTTGATGTTTAATAGAAATGGACTTCTAGAATTTTTTGCCATCAACCCAGGACCAAAATACAGGACAAAACTATTGTATATTGCCTAGCACTGTGCTCAGTTCTGCAAAGTCCTTTTATGCTGTTGATGATGATAGTGGTGAAAATTTGCAAGTAGTTTTTGCCCACATATGTATACCATGGTAAAGCAGTTTTCTTTCTTAGCAGTCTAGGAAGAACATTATTATATTTATAGATCTCAGTTACAAATTCTCTCCTTCAGACTATTTGCCTGAGCTTAAAAATATGACATGATTACACAAGTACTCTGGAATTTAGATTAAACAGTATTCAATTTGAAAATCTAATCATATTATCTAAATATCATGAAGTTATAATAGGCTGATTGATAGGGACCAACGGTGTCTTTTCCTGGTGCTACATGCCTTTCACTCAGCCAGCCTTTTCAAGCTAAGATGTTGATAAAGGCGACTATAAATCTTAATAGTTGCAGACAGTTTAAAAGCATAGTTCACTGGGTAAGGTCACACCCACTTAAGTGATCTATTTTGTATACTTTTCAAAAATAGGTTAATTAACTTAATAGAAATAATAGGACTCTTGTATTGATGTGCAATTACTACTAAAACAAGTTTTTTCTTTTTTTCCGAAGTGAACATGATGTTCATGAAATTGAGGGCATAATAGGCATGACAAGAACCAGGCTTAGCAAGGCAGGTCACATTCAGCGAGTATATTTCAGACTTGCCCTTTAAAACCCGCCTTGATTCCCATCCTAGGACATGGGCATACCTCCACCAAAGCATTTCATTCCTGGCACTCTCCTCTTTCAGTTTTCAGGAGGGATTATTCTTGCTGTTTTGTTTTCCTAATCACTCTCACAGTCGTTTATATAGCTCCTGTTCCCTGAAGACTCCAATGTGCGTAGGACGCTCTATGAATTTTGGTCTCTGTTCTTTTTCATCTGAGGCTGTTTTCTTCACTCTTCTAACAAATGATTCATCTGGTACACTGGGAGAAGCATGGTTTCAGAGGAGGCTGCAGTGAAGGACAAGGGAGGGCCCAGGCCAGAGTCATGTTTGAGACAAGTTATATTACCCTAAAATGGCCTGGTTTCATTTTATTGTTAAGTGCCTGGTTCCAGCTTTCTGCACTCAAAGTGATTTACCCTACTCTAAGACCTCTTGTTGATGGCTTAACCTTCTTATTTTGTTATTGGCCACTAACTTTGCATAATTTGATTTTTTCCATTTATTTAGTCCTTAAAATATACCTCACTGTTTTATATCTTAAATCAAGTGTATGGGTGTTTATTATATTATTTTTCAGAACACCTAAATATATTTAAAATAGCATATTTCATTTTAAATGTTAATCCCTTCCTTCAATGTGATATCTTATATCACAACTCTCTCTGTGGATCTTGCTGAGTCCTCAGGGCTTGACTTCTCTTGTGGCCTAGGTGGTATAAGAGGTTGTTGTTGTTTAGTTGCTAAATCATGTCTAACTCTTTGTGACCCCATGGACTGTAGCCCACCAGGCTCCTCTTTCCATGGGATTTCCTAGGCAAGAATACTGGAGTGGGTTGCCATTTCCTTCTCCAGGGGATCTTCCTGACCCAGGGATTGAAGCCACGTCTCCTGCTTTGGTAGGAGGATTCTTTACTATCTGAGCCACCTGGTTAGTGATGTCTGTATATATGAGGGCAGGATGCAGTTTGAACCAATGGGCATATTTTGAACTGGAGATCCCAGGTGGATTCCTAGTTTATCTTATGGCTGTACTGTTTTTCCACTGGCTTACACTGCCCTGCCAACACAGCCTTCTCTAAACAGAAACAAATCTTGTTGGTACGTATGTGTGAATGTACATAGAAAAGAGCAGGTAATACTTAGCTGGGGTAGAAAGAACCTTTTAACCGTCTCCCTGCCTTAGGTTCTTCATTAGAAAAATGCCTTCCTTACAGATGGTTGCAATGACTGTGAAGTCCAGTTTTCAGACTTAGTTTTCTGTTGAGCAATAAAACGGTTCACCTGCAGTGCAGGATGGAACCACCCCACTTGAATATGCCATATTCCTCTGTTTCCTAGGTTAATGCTAGTGGTTTTCCCTCCCAAGCATTCTCTCTAGAGTTTAGCAGCATTCCTTTCTTGAAAGCAAAGACCTCATTTCCTATTTCTTTCATATCCTCTAATTTGCCCAGTACAGGGTCCAATTGAGAACAAGCGTTTGTTAAAAACATTTTAGTTAATTAACTAGAAAACGTCTGGCTTGGGTTTCAGAGAGCATGAGAGATTGGGCACGGGAAGTTCTGGCAACGAGAGAATTGAACTCAAAGGGATATCTTTTTTTTTGTTACTATTTTTCTTTAATAATAAAAGAATTATAAATACCTTATACATATACAATTTGGGAGCACAAAATTGTTTTAAAAATGGATCCATCTGCTCCTAAGTATACACTTAAAATAATTGAAAAAAAGGTGTATACAAATGTTCATAGTATCATTATTTGTAATACCCCCAAAGTGGAAATACCTTAAATATACATCAGTGGATGAATGAATAAACAATACGTGGCATGTCCATACAATGAAATATTATTTGATGGTAAACAGAAATGAAGTACTGATACATGCTACAATGTAGATGAACCTTGAAAACATTATGCTAAGTGAAAGAAGCCTTTCACCAAAGACCACACATTCAATGATAACATTTGTGTGAAGTGTCCAGAACAGGGAAATCTATAGAGACAGAAATTAGGTTAGTGGTTGCTTAGGGATGGGAGTGGGTGGGCTTGTGGATGATAGCTAAAGGGTACAGGATTTCTTTTTGAAGTGATAAAAATGTTCTAAAATTGATTGTGGTAATGATTGCACAACTCAGTGAATATGTTAAAAATGATTGAGAATTTTTCAGTGAATGAATTGTATAGTACATGAATTATCTCTCAGTAAAGCTATTATAAAAAAGTTAATGATCTAAAACCCCATCCTTAAATATCTACTGTTAATAACATTATGTTTCCTTCATCTTTAAATATTTAAATTTTTACACACTTTAGCTCATAGTTTACATAATCTTGTATAGTGTTTTCATTTACCATTTCATCATGATCATTTTCTCATTCTATTAAAAAATTTTTGTAAACAGACTTTTAATGGCCACAAAATAAATTCTCATTGTAGCATAATTTCCATCACTATTCTTCTAGATGTTGTACATTTAGGTTGTATTGCTTTTTCACAATTAGAAAGTTACATCTTGGAAAGACTATGAAAACTTTTATTCTCATTTGTGAGCATAAAGAGTTGAAGTAAAAGGAAAAAAAAGAAGTGTAGTGAATAATACCTTCATTGAATTTTAAGACCAAGGTTTCCCAAAATAAAAGCTTTATGTCTTGGTTTTAGCCTTTGGGTAGAACAAAGTAAATTTGCATCAGGAGTCATTAGAAGAGCAAGGCCCACCTGCCCAGGGAAAGTTTTAGGTCGATATACATATTAGCTCCTCCTCCATACCCTGGCGAGTAGCAGAAGGCTCTTGCTTTCCTGCGTGAAGAGGTGGACAAGTTCTCAGACCAGCTGAGTTCATATCTTTATACAGTAGGTTCTTTTTCCTAAGAGGTTCTACCTTATTTGATCCTTCATCATTTTCTGTTACTCTGGAGCCTGCAGTATGAAAAAGAAGTAAGAATTTCTAGAGAAGAGTCTTCTCTAGAGAAAAGGATTAAAGTTTTATTCACTGTAAATTGGAGAAGGCAATGGCACCCCACTCCAGTACTCTTGCCTGGAAAATCCCATGGATGGAGGAGCCTGGTAGGCTGCAGTCCATGGGGTCTCTAAGAGTCGGACACGACTGAGCGACTTCACTTTCACTTTTCACTTTCATGCATTGGAGGAGGAAATGGCAACCCACTCCAGTATTCTTGCCTGGAGAATCCCAGGGATGGGGGACCCTGGTGGGCTGGCGTCTGTGGGGTCGCACAGAGTCAGACACGACTGAAGTGACTTAGCAGCAGCAGCACTGTAAATTTTCATATTATTTTCTAAAGAAAAAATTAAATGCAGTGTTTTAGGCAGTTATTACCTTTCATCATATTCATCACATCTCATATTCATATTTAAAACTTGAACATCTCCATATCATAACTCTGTTTAAATTTATATACCCACCAGCCAGTTTTAGTATGCTTCTTTCCATTATATTCTGTTTAGTCTCTAATTTCAATTTGTACCTTCCCTTTTCCCTTAAATTGTCCAGTTCCAGTTCAGAAGGGTAAGGAAATGCTTGGTCAGTTGTTGAGAGGAGGGTGTTGATCCTGTGTGTTTTTCTGTCATTTCATTCTTAACCTATTACATGTGTTAATACATTTGTCCTGTCCTCACTGACTTGACCTCTGATCACATTGCAAAGTACAAACATCTTCTAAGGAAGGGAGAGCCAGGCGCTAATGAGCGTGTGCCTTTGTTAGCCAGGGCTCAATTCAGAATTTCTGTTTTCTAACTTGGGGGAATAAGAAGCTTAGCTAGATTAAGAGACTTGCCTAAGTCACATAGCAAGAAGCTGAGATCAAGACTGAGAGCTGTTGCCAAACTCTTCCACTAGAAGTATAAATTTATGGAGGCTCACTGATACAATATATAAATTGGTGTAGGGAAGAAAAATAATTATGTATCCAGGTTGAACTGATCTCTCTCAAATTTCAAGTGAAGAAAGACCCTCTAAGGAAGATTTTAAGAGAATTAAAATGATGTGAACCTGAACCATGGTTCCTTTCTCATTCAATTATTTCCTTTTAACCACTGATGGCTTTTTGTGCTTGGCTGGGTATGCTTTCAGCTAGTCAAGCCTATGTTATGAAAGAGAAATAAGACACTTAATCCTGTGAATGATTAACCTGCACTGGCCTCCCTCTCCAGTAGCTTGCCCTTCCTGTATTGTAGTCTGTTTACTCACTTCTGAGCCAAATCTCCAAGGTCTCTTCTTATTGAGTGTAGGGCCATCTGGATCAGGAGTAGGGCCTTGCCTTTGTTTTATTCTGGAGATGATGTGACTGATTATACAGCTCCAGGCATTTGCATTTTTCAAAGGAATTTTTAAGTTTATTGCTTGCAAAAGCCCAGTTACAGTAAAATATCATTTTAAGAAAGTTTACGGATGAGGAAGTTGAAGCCAGTGAAGTTTTGACTTTCAGAGAAAAGTTCCCCAACAAGTCAGTGGCAGAATTCAAATTGGTGTACACTCTTATATACTTAATTCAGTGTCTAATTTGTTGAGGTGTATTTTTGATTCTTATTTATAAAGCCAAGTAGAGCTGGCTTGAGTCATTTGTAGTTAATAAGTTTTGGTGTTTGGTCTGTTGCTATTGAAACCCAGGTCAGGCTTAAAGATAGAGTTATATTCTCTGCATTCTTGGCAAAGAGCTGTTTGCTACTTTGTCATACTGTCTGAGAGAGAAACTCAACCTGAGAACCAAAAATTTATTTTCCAAGACAGCTGTCAGTAGGTTCAGTGAGACCTAGGGAATAACCTTTGGGCTGTAGATTTTCCTTCTGTGAACTGCAAGGCCTAATTGGGCTCCCAGAGGTAATAAGAACAGACTGATTACTCAATGATTTAGATTCCAGGGCTTGGGTACTTTTAGTGGGATCAGAATCCCATGGAATATGAGTAATTTTGTGTGAAGATCTCTAGAATTTAGTCCAGGGTCGTAGAATCTTAGTTCCTTAATAGAGGGAACTGAGGAGAAATGACTTTCACATTGTCATGTTGAAAAGCAGGAGCAGAAAGAAGCCATATTTCCTGGCTTCTCTCCTTGGGCTGTAACCATTAGACTGCATAGATAAATATTTACTCAAGGAAGAATGCATAGCAATGAAAGAGCTAAGTCTTAAAATGGGTAAAATATACAAAATACTCCAATGTAGGTTATTATATTGACATCTGTGGCCACATACTGCTCCATGAAGGGGAAAGTTCTAGCCACTGAAACCTCAACCACTAGAAACTTACTCTGCAGGGCATCTTTGTAATTATGGCACTGACTAGCCCATATTAATTAGCAACCCCTATTAATTCCTCAGTTCAGTTCAGTGGCTCAGCCGTGTCCGACTCTCTGCGACCCCATGGACGCCAGGCCTCCCTGTCCGTCACCAACTCCCAGAGCTTACGCAAAGTGCTCCTTGTGTTATTTTCCTAATGACCCTTACATATTTTGCTATCTTCTTACTCTGCACTTTCAGCTTCTGGTGGAGGTGCTGGTGAGTTCTACTTTCTGGTAGATAGATTTTAGAGTCCAGATAGTCAAGAAAGAAAGAACAACAGTGAAAAAGAGAGAGAAAAAAAAAAACACAATTTGACTAAGACAAGGATATAGTGTTGATGGGCCTCAGTGACCCCAAGCTAAGATCAGAGCAACTTAGATTTAGTGTTAAAAGCTCTTTAATGGAAGCTATTTAAAAATAAAGCATATGAGCCTAAGACAAGCTGTGTTGGAAAGAGGGAACAATGCTGGAGCAAAGCCAAGGGCATGTGGTGAGACTCCATCCAGCGGGGCCGAGACTAGGAGTGCTGGGTTGGATCGAGGTTAGTGGCTAAAATGCTCTTCTCCTTGACAGTCCATTCTTTACTTAAATATCATCTTGTCAATGAGACCTATACATCTATTCTGACCCATCTATTTGAACTTGCAGTGAATAAAATGAGTTACTTAAACCTCATGTTGATTAATCCTGAATTACACAAGAAAATTTAATGCTATAGATGGTTGAGCTCCATGGTATTATAATCCTCATCTTGGTTTTTAGTTTAATGCTCCTTGAAAATACTGGTATTCAATTAGTGTAAATGTTAAAAAATATTTGCCCATGAGAAAGGAACAGGATGTTTATTCCCTTTCTTCAGCCATACTTTGAATCTTGGTGATCAAGATTTTCCTGAAAGATTAAAAATGAAATAAAGCAATACATTGATTTAGTTACATGATCTTTTTGTATACTAATATACTATATTTTGTCATTTCATTTCTTCATTTCATGTGTGTGTTTTTTTTTTTCCTATCCAGTGGAAACTCACAATCTCAAACTCCTTTTTCATCCTTTCGCTGTCAGGGGTGAGGGAGAGCTCAAGATGCTCTTGCTGAGCTTAAAGGTAGTTGAAATGTTTATAATCAAAGTAAAGCATATCAGTGGAGAAGGAAATGGCAACCCACTCCAGTATTCTTGCCTGGAGAATTCCATGGACAAAGCAGACTGGCAGGCTATAGTCCATGGGGCCACAAAGAGTTGGACACGACTGAGTGACTATCACAGAGCATACCAAAGAGGCCCGGTATTAGAGTTTCAGCAGTCATGTAGGGTAATTTAAGTATTAAACGCATCAGACAGCTTATTTCCGCTTTCTTCGTTATAGGCAGAGCTTAAAAAGACTTGGTAGGTGTATTGTTCATGGCCTTCCCACCTGTTTGGGATGAGCTCATCATGGTTTATAAACATAGCTGACATGAGGTAGTCTTTAGATGAAATACAACTAAGAAACAACTATTTTGGGTTGCATCAGGTGAGCTATTGCTGACTCACCCTGTGATGTTTTTCTGTCTGAATCATTGCTGGGGCTTGATACTAAGTATGCCAGTGCTCACCAGTAAGACCAGAGTTCTTTTATGGTTCCTAAATCAAATTCAAGTTCTGGAATTCATGGTGTCTGTTTAAATTCCAGGTGGCTGAGATAAGTTCTCAGTTAACATTTACACATTGGATCATCTAGTAAATTCATAATATCGATAGAAAATGTATGGATTAGTCTGACCTAGGTTCAGATCTTTCTACTGCTACTTATTCTGTTGGGTAAACCTCTTTGTGCCTCCACTTCCTCATCCGAAAATCTGACAGTTCAAAGATGATGGCTTCATGATTCTTGAATACACGTTCACTTTTTAGAATAGTTACAGACATTTTGCAATCTCTGTCATTGAGGTGTTACCTGTTTTTCCTTCCTTTGTTCTTCTACTGCAGTAACTGATATAGCAGCCTGTTAACTGAGGTCATCAGGAAATTGCTAGTCCTGTGGTCTAATTGACTGGTTCCTCCTGGTGAGCTGGGACTCCATTTGGGTGTTGTGTTCTTTTGTTGTTGTTCAGTTACTCAGCGTGTCCAACTCTTTACGGCCCCATGGACTGCAGCACGCAGGTTCCCCTGTCCTTCAGTATCTCCCAGACTTTGCTCAGATTTGTGTCTGTTGAGTCACTGATGCTATCTAACCATCTCATCCTCTGCCACCCCCTTCTTCTTTTGCCTTCATTCTTTCTCAGCATTAGAGTCTTTTGCAATGCGTTCACTCTGCATCAGGTGGCCAAAGTATTGGAGCTTCAGCTTCAGCATCAGTCCTTCCAATGAATATTCAGGATTGAGTTCCTTTAATATTGGCTGGTTTGATCTCCTTGTAGTCCAAGGGACTCTCAGGAGCCTCCTCCAGCACCACAATTCAAAAACATCAATTGGCATTCAGCCTTCTTTATGGTCCAGCCCTCACATCTATACATGACTACTGGAAAAACCATAGCTTTGACTATATGGACCTTTGTTGGCAAAGTGATGTCTCTGCTTTTTAATATGTTGTCTATATTTGTCATAACTTTTCTTCCAAGGAGCAAGGGTCTTTTAATTTCATGGCTGTGTGTTCTGTTAGCTGCGTTCTGAGTGTGTGTTGACTTGCCAGTCTATCTAGTCCTTAACTCTGGGAGATGAAGAGACAGATTTTGTTTCTTCGGTGTATGCATTTTGGGAAACATCAGCTCACACTTACCTGCTTTTCTGGGACTTTGTGTGAAGGGTAGAAAGTGAAAACTAGAGGTTAAGTCACTTATTCAAGATCCACAAGAGTAAACGGAAACAAATTCAAACACAGGTCCAACGAGTTTCAAAACCTGCACTCTTAGCTCTCAAATACTTGGTCATTTCTAAAAATAATGTAATAGTGGTAAATAATAATAATAATAAATAAAAATAATAATCTAGTGGTGAAATAGTGAATCAGGAAATTAAGATTTCACTTCTCAGCTTCACCATTGCCTTTTACCTCGGCAACTCAATTATCCTTTGATGATTTGTCCATAAGGATAGTGAGGAATGTAATGTCTGTTAGCATTAAAAACTAAAACAAAATAGCATCAATAAAGACTTTCAGTCTCCAGAGAGGATGAACATTGCATGAATTTATAGTTGTTAATATTTCATATTGAAGACTTCTGAATACATCCATTTTAAATACAAAAAGGTAAACTTTGGACCATGAATATCCAGATTCTGAGAATCAAATGGTAACCAACCTTGAAATAGTTATAACAGCGCCCAAACAGGGTAGGATAACAGAACAATGTCACCCAGGTAACTACCAGAGAAGGCTGCTGGATTGTTTCAGTTAGCAGCAAGAGTATGCATTTCTTGGGCCCAGAGCATATTCATCAAGTGCCCTGTGCCAAGACTTGAGTTCTGTTTTTTTTACTAGAGACCTGTTCTAAATCACTTTGTTCATAATATTGTCGTCAAGTTTGCCATCCACAGTTGAGGCATGTCACGAAATGAGCAAAGGAGCTTTTTTCTCCCAAGCTATAACTACAAGAATGAGCAAAGAAAGATAATTTTGAGGATTTAGACTTGTTTCTGTGAAAGCTTATTCTTCTAGACTCTAGAATGCCACTGAGTGTACAATGTCACATCTCCCTTCAAGGGCAAACAGCACGTAGTGCTATACACAGACATACTCAGTGATGTTTCTCCTGGAAACCTTTAAAAGTACCACCTTTTCTTGGATTCCAGAAAGACACTCAGCCCACCAGCTGGTGCCTCTGTTTATGCACGTGTGTGCACATAAAGGCACTTAGGTTCTTGTTTTTATTTTTTTTATTTATTTATTTTTCTTTTAGGTTCTTGTTTTTAGAGAAGGATCTTTTGTTTTCAGAATGATCTTGTATTTTAGAATGATCCCGTTGCTGCCCATTACCAGAGTAATCTAATTACGTATGCTTTACTGATTCCCATCTAGCAATATCCGTTTTTCAAGTGTAACTAGGTTTCTTCAATGGTTTTTTAAAAACATGTGATCCATCACAAGTAGTTATCATTTCGCTTAGAGCTGAAGTCCTTTCATAAGGAGAAAATATAAAATTGTTTTAATTTTGGCATTACCCTTGAAGTTTCTCTAACAATTCTAAATTGATTTGAGAGAGTGTGAGAAAAGGAAAGAGAAAGGAGGACAGAAATGGAGAGAGGAAGCAAAAGGGAGAGAGAAGGGGTTAAAAGAATTGAACTTAGACATATATTTGCAAATATATGTCTAAGCACTATATGTATAGTGCAACTGAGACTTTTTATGATTGTAATGATTTTGTTTTCTCAACATTATATTAATAATGTCTAATAAAAATAGACAACTTAAAAAAGGAAAAAAAAAAAAAGAATTGAACTGTCTAGCCAAAAGGTTCAAACCTTCTGACCTTTGACCAGCCTTTCACCAGGTCTTATCTATTGTTCCTTGAGTCACTGTTGAGATGACCAAGATGTCTAGGGGCTGAGAATACTTTAAAGAAAGTTGCCTTGCTGGAGAACATTTTCCTCCTCAAGTATCTGTAACAGCTCAGTGCATAAGACCTTGACATTACCTGAAAGGGGCAGCTCATCCAAGTGGGTAGAGTACCAGATCATGTCAGCACTGCTTTCATTCATTAAGGCACTTTCCTAGCATTGAGCTGGTGACTCTGTGCCGCCTTCATTTTGCAAGAATCAGGGTCTTCTCCTCCTTTTCTCACCCTCCTTCCCTGCCCTGAGGCTGTTTTGACAACAGTAAGCATAAACTGGAAACCCGTATCTCTTTGCAAAGACCTAGAATCAACTAATTGATAGGCAGCTTTTTAGTATTTAACTTTGGACTCATTTTTCAAAATTCTAACTCAGACTCTTCCCTGGTGATCCAGTTAATTGGAATATGCTTTCTAAAGCTGTTGGAGAGACTATTACTGTTTTCTGTGCTCTACTGTTACCACTTTCCACGTTGCCATGTACTGTACACGCTTGCTTCTGTAAAATGGGGTTAGTACTTGACCATAATCATGTGAGGAGCTGGCATTGGAGATTGGATTAAGATTTCAGTCATCCAAGTAATTAAACTATGCACGGCTTATTTAATCACATTCCTTTCCAAATCCTTCTTTGTTAAAAGTTTGAAGGTCTGGATGTTTTATTTTCTCTTATTCCTATAAGTCAACCAAGGAATTTTTAGGCTGCATCTGGATTTCTTCCCAGTCCTGGCCCGTAGCTACCATATGGGAAGTTGGCAGAATGAAGGGTCAAGAGAGAAAGGAGTTCTCAGTAAAGCACCGTGAAAACTTTCCCCACACTAACACTTCCATTTCAGTGCTCCTGTTTTGTGTGGCTGGCAATTGATGTTGTTTGGGTTGTAAAAAAAAATCATTTTGCCCAATTTTTTCAGGCAGACACAAGACAGGATTCTTTGAGGTCAGAACTCGAGCAAAGTATTTGGTTCTGTTGAAGAAATTGAAATAAAGGGCACTTTGAATGAGATGCATAGGTGAAAATGTTGCTCTGGTCTGAATCACAGAGAAGTGTGTGTTTGTCAGAGTATTGTGGGAGTATATTGGCATTTTGGACATAGAAGCAGGTGAGATTAGTGCCACCTTCTTGCAAAGTACAGTAAAACCCCTTCTTCCTTCATTAATATTTTTTCCTTTGAAGATAAAGGAGCTACTTCTAGTATGTGTTAGCATTCCTTTTATCCTTTTAAATTACTATTTATTGGTATGTGATTTCCTTGTTACTCTAGAATGTGGTAGATTCTCCTCATATATAATCCCTGGATTACAGGCTTTGTTTTTAGGATAAGGCTCTGTTATTATTATTTTTTTTTCTTTCTTGACAAGAATCTGCCTGGGGATAAAACAGATTTCATTCAGCAAATTAAAAATAAATATTTAAATTATTTTTTTCTTCACCGAAAAATTTCAAAGCACTTATAGCTAATATTACCCTCAGATCAATCCAGAGAGATAAATATATATATTTTATCTCTGACCTATAGATCGGAAATTAAAGTGCAGAATAGTAAAGGCCTAGTTTCACTTACTAGGTTGTACTTACTAAGTTATCATTAAATGTTTGGAGCTTACTGAATGGTAGGTTTCTTTCTGGTATTAGTCTAGAGCAATGCTTCCCAACCTTTCTATGCCGTGATACACAAAAATGGGTACTAATTACTCTATGGTACCTGGAATATTTTTTTAAGGATATCTCTAGTGATAACATAATTTAGATAGGAGAACAACTTGAAAAATATTATATTATTATTGTATGTGTTGGGAGTAAAACTGCCAGAGGGCTCATGCATTAGAGTGCTCGTCTGTGACATGAGTAAGCAGACAACACATCCTTTACCCCATTGGAGAATTATGCCAGACATCATGCTAAAGATACAAATGGCTTACAAGGAGCCACAAAGACTAGGATTCCAGCCAGTGCAGGTCTTACTTCAAGACAATTGATTCCTTTACAAATGGTAGACAGTGTCTATGTGTGTATTCCTCCCAGGCATTCTGTGACTAGAGCTGGGCCTTTGACACCAACAGTTTCTCAGTTCTGAAGAACATGTATAGAGCACTGCCTAACTCAAATAGTCATCCTTAGTATTCTTGCCTGGGAAATCCCATAGACAGAGGAGCTTGGTGGGCTACAGTCCATGGAGTCACGAAGAGCTGGACATGATTTAGCCACTGAGCAACAACAACAGTCAAGGAAAGGAGTTTCAGCACCTGTCACCTTAAAATATGTCAAATTTGGGTAGATTCTGAATCATCACCTGCATTTTTAGAGCATTTAGTTTCATGGAGTACAGATTATTTAGAGCGCTCCACCCCATTCATCTTTATTTTGCCCTTGACTAATACTTTGCCCAAACTTGCTTATCCTATAGCATGCTTACAAGTACCTCCATTTGCCTTTGCTCACTGTGCTTTGCAAGTAGCAGCTCATCTGTCCACCGAAAGATGAGGCTGTACCGGTAACAGTACATTACTGTACTATACTATTAGAGGGGACCAGTTAGAAGAATAATCTTTTTAAGAAAAGTACTCAGCATTGGTAATGGAAGTATCACCATGTTCATCATCATGCGTTACGACATTTTAGACACTGTTATAACATTGTGTATTGATCCTTTAAAAAAATATTTTAGGTGGACATGAGTTTGAGCAAGCTCTGGGAGTTGTTGACGGACAGGGAAGCCTGATGCGTTGTAGTCCATGGGGTTGCAAAGAGTCAGACACGTCTGAGCGACTGAACTGAACTGAAATAAACTAATAGTTGATTTACATTGTTGTGCTTATTTCTGCTGTACAGCAAAGTGATTCAGTTATACATACCTGTATTCTTTTCCGTATTCTTTTCCATTATGATTTATCACAGGGTATTGAAAATAGTTCCCTGTGTATACAGTAGGACTTTTAAAATTAATCCATCCTATATATACTACTTTGCATCTGCTAACCCCACACTCCCAGTCCTCTCCTCCCCCATCTCTCCTCCCTCCTGGCGGCCACAAGTCTCTTCTCCATGTCTGGGAGTCTTTGCTTCATAGACATGCTCACTTGTGTCATATTTTAGGTTCTGATATAAGTGATACCATATTGTGTTGGTCTTTCTCTTTCTGGTTCACTTTTCTTAGTGTGATAAGCTCTAGGTCCATCCATTGTTTCATTCTTTTAGATGGCTGAGTAATATTCCATTGTTTGTGTGTATCTTCTTTATTCGTTCATCTGTTGACATTTTTTTTAATTTTTAAAATTAATTCTTTTAATTGGAGGCTAATTACTTTACAGTATTGTAGTGGTTTTGCCAGACATTGACATGAGTCAGCCATGGGTGTGCATGTGTTCCCCATCCTGACCCTCCTCCCACCTGCCTCCCCATCCCATCCCTCTGGGTCATCCCAGTGCACCAGCCCTGAGCACCCTGTCTCATGCATCGAACCTGGGCCGGCGATCTGACAGACATTTAGGTTGTTTCCAGCTCTTGGCTATTGTGAATAGTGCTGCTATGAACATAGGGGTGCATGTATCTTTTGGAATCATAGTTTTCTCTGGGTATATGCTGAGCAGCAGGATTGCTATGTCATGGTAACTAATTTCAGTTTTATGAAGCATTATGTTTTCTATAGTGTGTATTTCAACACGTCTTTTCTCCACAGCCTCTCTAACATTTATTATTTGTAGACTTTTTAATTATAGTCATTCTGACCAACGTGAGATGATACCTCATTGTAGTTTTGATTTGCATTTCTCTAATAATTAGCACTGATGACCATCTTTTCATATGCCTATTGGCTGTCTATATGTCTCTTTAGAGAAGTATCTATTTAGTTATTCTGCCTAGTTTTCAATTAGCTTGTATTTTTGTTATTGAATTATATGAGTTGTTTTTATCATATATTTGATCTTTACAACTCTACAAGGTTGCTGGCATCCTTATCCTCATTTTACAGATTAGGAAACTGAAGCAAAGAGAGGCTGAGTAACTTTTCCAAGGTCATGAATTTGCAGAACCCAGAATGTTTAACTCCAGAGTCCCTGGCCTTCTGCACTATTTCTTCTTTAAGTAGATGGGAGTGGGGAGAGATACGTTAGGGAGCAGATGCAGAGAATAATAGATAATCACAGTAGTGGGGTGAGCCCTTATGCTGAGTTACATACTTCAAGAGGTAAGGAAAAGATGGGGAAATGTGGAAAGACAAAAGCGTTTTTTTTCTAGATGAGAGCAGCATGTGGCCGTCATGGTGAAGTTGGATCCTGTCTGGTGTCTACTGTGAGCATTCCTGTCCGTATATGTTGGGAACACTAAGATAGGGAACTGGCAAGACAAGCCAGCATCACCTACATGAGGCTGGTGAGGAAAGGGAGGCAAACAGTAGAAGCATGGAGTGTCTTATATTTAGGTGAGCACACAGCCTAATGTGAAAACTCACTTATTATTACATCAACATTTGGATGCTCTTTGAAAGGCTTCTGGGAGGGTTATGAGAATAATTTGAGGGTGGGTTTTGGTCTTGACCCTGTGCCACAGCAAACAAAATGAAACTCTCCTTGAGCTCAAGGTAATCAAGATGAAAGTGTGTTTACATAGATGAGCAGTGGGATTTATCCTGCGACTCTGGAAGGTAATCCCAGGGTTCAGCGCTCCATGAATACCATGCCGTGTTCCTAAGCTGGTAAATTACTGTGAGCTTTTATGAGAATGGATTGTGGGAAGGATCTAGATGAAATTCAGCCTGTTTCACCTCAAGTCCAGGGCCCACTAATGCACTCCAGGTGTGCAGGCTGCCTAGGCTTTCTGCCTTGGAAGCCTCAAAGAAGAACTTTCATCCCACAAGGGAAGCTTTGAAGAATACCAAGGGCCTTTCTATCTCTCCTTGTTTTTTTGTATTCTGTCTGCCCACATTTGGTAATTGGAGATATTTGTGGTGTTAAAGCCGGACTTGTTCCTTCTCAGCCTGCCCCTCCAACAGTGAAATTTTAAGCCTGTGGCTTCAATTGTGCACAGCAGTGATTTCTCTGCAGTGTCCCTCAGATGTAAAAGGAGAATGGCTGAAATTCTAGAAAGGGGGATATAGGAAATCACCAAACAACAATTTTCCACGTCTATAGATCCTTTCATCTGAGGGCAAAAGAAGCTGGAAAGGGTCCCTCCAAGAGGACTGGTGGGGGTTGGGGGCACAATTTAAAACTCCCTGGTTATGGGCTAAGGAACTAAAGATCAAAGGACTCTGTCCTCAGAATTACACAGTGAGTCACTGGAAAAACTCTGAGTAAAAGTCAGGCATCCTGTTCTCCAATCTTATATGGCTAATAAGTACAATTGACTTTAAACAGTACGTTTATTTTTTTCATTTAGATCCAATACCTTCCTAAAGAATATAATTATAAGTGCATTACAGATGAAGAATTTCAAGCCCTGGGGCAGTCTGAGGGATTTTGCTGTGATGATACAGCGGTTGAAGGGAAAAGGGACTTGAGAAGCCGTGCGTCTATTGTGTGGTCCCTGTGCTCTCCTGGGTTGTTGGCCCCCCTTACAAACCACTGCCATTATTCAGGCCATCTTGTGGCTTCCATTTAGGAGTTCTCCTTTAGGAGAGATTTTTCCAAAGCTAAATTAACAGCTATGAACTGTACTGGGTAAGTCTGTGATTTCCTTTTTCCAATTTTGACTGCTGTAAGCATTTCAGTCTGTTGCCCACTAGTTCAGATTAGCATGTTGGTTTTAACTTTATCTCCAAATGTACTGCTTTCACATAGTATAACAAATGTGTTTGTAGATTTGAGGGCATCAGAGTTTGCTTGAACAGGGACTGTATAAGTTCTGTAAATATTTTAATATCCCATTTAATTTGGATTCTTTTATCATAGGTCCTCTTTTTAAAAAATATTTTTGGCCTCACCATGTGGCATGTGGGTTCTTAGTTCCCTGACCAGGGATCGAACCCGAGCCCCCTGCACTGGAAGGACAGAGTCTTAATCACTGGACCACCAGGGAAGTCCTCACACGCCCTCTCGATGTATGTCAGTTTCTGATGATGGGTGATCTGGCTTGAAGGTCAGGTGACTTGAAGTGCAGGTGGTTAATACGTGCATGTCCTCATATGAAATGTTCATGTGGTAAAACTGAGCCAGAGATGTTAATCTTCTCACTACCTGCCAGAAGCTGGAAGAAAACAGCCACTGCAGAGATGAGTTCTAAGTATCTTCCCCAGGCATGTTCTAAGAGACCACCTCCTGGGGAAAATGTTGAGGGCTTTGCCTCTTTGTTTCTTGGAGATTTAAAGAGCATTGGCTCTCTGACTGCACCTAGATTGATGAGACACGGGGCTGTCATCTTTGGGGTCGTCCAGGAAGTGTATTAGAGTCAGAGAGACTTTTGCAAATCCCTTGAGACGCATACAGATATGAAGGTAGCAAGGACATAATGAAAAGAACATGAACTTTGCAGTGAGACAGATTAGGGCTTAATGCAGGCCGCACCACTTCCTGGATATGTAACTTTCAGTTAATTACTTAATTGCTATCATCTTGATTTCTTCTTTCATGAAAATGGGAATAATAATAAGTACCACCTAGACTTGTTGTGAGACTTAACCAAGAATAAATATGTGAAGGTTTCTAGGACATGGTAGAGTTTCTCTAAATATTACTTTTATTTTACCTCTGTCATAGCCCCCATCTCACTCTATCCTCATATGACCAGCAAGAAGAAAAGAAAGCCCTTGTGTTTCCTCTTGTAAGGTCTACTCTCATGACCTAATTACCCCCCAAAGGCCCCATCTCCAAACACTATCACATTGGGAGTTAGAGTTTCATTATGTGAATTTTGGGGGGACACAAATATGTCCCCTCCAATTCATACCACTTTCCCTTTCTCCCTTTTGCATATCTGATTTGAAAAATCTATATTCTATCAGCTCAATTCAGTTAAGTCGCTCAGTTGTGTCCAACTCTTTGCAACCCCTTGGACTGCAGCACACCAGGCTTCCCTGTTCATCACCAACTCCCGGAGCTTGCTCAAATTCATGTCCATCAAGTCGTTGATGCCATCCAACCATCTCATCCTCTGTCATTCCCTTCTCCTCCTGCCTTCAATCTTTCCCAGCATCGGGGTCTTTTCAAATGAGTCAGTTCTCTGCATTAGGTGGGCAAAGTATTGGAGTTTCAGCTTTAGCATCAGTCCTTCCAGGAATATTCAATATTCAATGAATACTGATTTCCTTTAGGATGGACTGGTTGGCTCTCCTTGCAGTCCAGGGGAATCTCAAGTGTCTTCTCCAGCACGCCAGTTCAAAAGCATCAGTTCTTCAGTGCTCAGCTTTCTTTATGTTCCAATTGTCACATCCATACATGACTACTAGAAAAACCATAGCTTTGACTAGATGGACCTTTGTTGGCAAAGTAATGTCTCTGCTTTTTAATATGCTGTCTAGGTTGGTCATAGCTTTTTTTCCAAGGAGCAAGGCTACAGTCACCACCTGCAGTGATTTTAGAGCCCAAGAAAATAAAATCTCTCGCTATTTCCATTGTTTCCCCATCTATTTGCCATGATCTTAGTTTTTTGAACATTGATTGTTAAGCCAGCTTTTTCACTCTTCTCTTTCACTTTCATCAAGAGGCTCCTCAGTTCCTCTTCACTTTCTCCCATAAGGGTGCTGTCATCAGCATATTTGAGGTTATTGATATTTTTCCCAGAAATCTTGATTTCAGCTTGAGCTTCATTCAGCCCATCATTTCACATTGTACTCTGCACATATATTAAATAAGCAGGGTGACAATATACAGCCTTGACGTACTTCTTTCCCAATTTTGAACCAGTCCATTGTTCCATGTCCAGTTCTAACTGTTGCTTCTTGACCTGCATACAGATTTCTCAGGAGGCAGATAAAGTGGTCTGATATTCCCATCTCTTGAAGAATTTCCATGGTGTGTTGTGATCCACACAGTCAAAGGCTTTAGTGTAGTAAATAAACAGAAGCAGATGTTTTTCTTGAACTCTCTTGCCTTTTCTATGATCCAGTGGTTGTTGGCAACTTGATCTCTGGTTCCTCTGCCTTTTCTAAATCCAGCTTGAACATCTGGAAGCCCTTGGTTCACGTACTGTTGAAGCCTAGCTTGGAGAATTTTGAGCATTACTTTACTAGCATGTGAGATGAGTGCAATTGTGCGGTAGTTTGAACATTTTTTGTCATTGCTTTTATTTGGGATTGGAATGAAAACTAACCTTTTCCAGTCCTGTGGCCACTGCTGGGTTTCCCAAATTTGCTGACATATTGAGTGCAACACTTTCACAGCATCATCTTTTAGGATTTGAAATAGTTCAACTGGGGAATTCCATCACCTCCACTAGATTTTTTTGTAGTGATGCTTCCTGAGGCCCACTTGACTTCTCATTCCAAGATGTCTGGCTCTAGGTGAGTGATCACACCATCGTGGTTATCTGGGTCATTGTATAGTTCTTCTGTGTGTTCTTGCCACCTCTTCTTAATATCTTCTGCTTCTGTTAGGTCCATGCTCTTTCAGTCCTTTACTGTGCCCATCTTGCATGAACTGTTCCCTTGGTGTCTCTAATTTTCTTGAAGAGATCTCTAGTCTTTCCCATTCTATTGTTTTCCTCTGTTTCTTTGCATTAATCACTGAGGAAGGCTTTCTTATCTCTCCTTGTTATTCTTTGGAACTCTGCGTTGAGATGGGTATATTTTTCCTTTTCTCCTTTGCCTTTAGCTTCTTTTCTTTTCTCAGCTGTTTGTAAGGCCTCCTCAGACAACCATTTTACCTTTTTGCATTTCTTTTTCTATATGCTATAATTGATTTTAATTATGCTTTTCTCACCATAAAATGCGATCAAAGTCTTTTAAAAACTTGATTGGACATTTGGATTTCATTGCATCTTTTCATGATTTGCTTATAACATATGTATGATTTTATCTATCATTTGACTTTCTTAACCTTTGTGAAACTCAGAGTATGAATTCACTGACAAGAAAGCATTCAATGTGCTGTTAGCATTTTCCTATCAAAGTCTGGTCAGCAGTTAATGGCCCTAGATTAAGGAAGGCAGGCTTATCCACGACTATGTCAGGGTCTGGCCTTGCTCACAGGGCCTATTTGTCACCTAACACTAGCTGTTTTCATACATAAACTCCTAAATCTCAATGACTCTGTGAATTCAAACTTATTTCTTGCTCCCATCAAATTTAATTAGATGTTCTTGGTTGGTGGAAAGCTCTTCTCCAAGCAGAAATTCCTTCCACTTTGTAGCTCAGTCATTTTCAACAAGTGACTTCCAGGGTTACTTTGGAAGAAGAAAGCACATGAAGATTTGCAAATGGGAGGTTTTTGGAGGTCAACCCTGGAAGTGTCTCAGATCAGTCCCATCCATATTCCATTGGCTTGGATTTATACGGCCATAGTGAACATAAGGACAACTAGAAAGTGTGGCATAGCTACGTGTCCAGGTAGAAGAGGAAATAGGTTCTGTGCACAATCAGCCATCTCTGACAGATGTATTTGTTGGCTCAACCTCATCCTTCTGGACATGTTTGCCTTTCCTCAGTTGACCCCTGTTCCAACTTATGACATCAGTTTGTGATTTTGACTCTAGCTTTGTTAATACCTTATTTAAGGGATTTTTGACTTACTTAATTTGTCCTCATCTTATATCCTTTTGACTCTGATTCTTGCCCCTGCCCTCTGGCCTTTTTTCATTCAGAGAAGACTGAAATTGTTTCAGAGTTTAAGAGAATTTTAGAGATCACTGAGTTCAACAATTGTTTTTTATACTAGAGGTGTCTATTTCCAAAGACCATTGGTAAGTTTACATAGTACATGGAAACAAAATATGAACATATCAGAATCTTTTTCTGCAGCTTTCCTCTTTTCTTAAATATTTTATTTATTTATTTATTTGGCTGTGTCAGGTCTTAGTTACAGCATGTGGGATCTAGTTCCTTGACCAGGAATCGAACTCAGGCCTCCTGCACTGGGAGCATAGAGTCTTAGCCACTGGACCACTGGGAAGTCCCTGAAGCTTTCTTCTTTATAATGCTTGGGCATTGTGAAAGGGAAAGGTCGGTAGGAAGAAAGGAGCTTCCTGATGTGATGGAACATGTTCATGAATTTCGGCCCTAGTTTTGATGTTGATTACTCATGTGAAAATTTTCTCATTTTAAAATGAGCTTAATAGGAAATGGCAACCCACTCCAGTACTTTTGCCTGGAAAATCCCACGGATAGAGGAGCGTGGTAGGCTACAGTCCGTGGGGTCACAAAGAGTCAGACACGACTCAGCAACTAACACAACACTTAATAGAATGTAGAGAAGAATTATTAGACACAAGGAGTAACAGTGTTATGTCTGGTGGTAAGACTATGAATGATTCTTTGGCTTGGTTCTGTTTTGTTTTGTTTTAAACTTTTCTTTTCCTCCAGATTCCTTTTCTATTTACTGCCCTTTCCTAGCTGAGTATCTCTTCAAATGTAAAAATCATGAAGGGCAAAAAGATGGAGATAAGTTCTGGCTCCAACTAGCTCATAGAGTTAGGAGAATCACATGAAATAAGATGTAAGAGTACACTTTGAAAAATGAAGGCTAACTATATAATCAGGTTATTGCTGACAGATTAGACTTGCCCTTAAAGATTCAGAATTTCTATGCAGGGGAAGTGGAACACATGAAGATATATTTTTTAAAAATTATTGATTTGTTTGGCTGCTGCCAAGTCTTAGTTGGGGCACACGGATCTTTAGTTGCAACCTGCTGTGACTGTAAGACATCTTGTTGTGTTAGTCACTTAGTCATGTGTGACTCTTTGTGACCCCATGGACTGTACTCCACCAGACTCCTCTGTCTATGGGATTCTCCAGGCAAGAATGCTGGAGTGGGTTGCCATTCCCTTCTCCTGAAGATCTTCCCTACCCAGGGATCAAACCCAGGTCTCCTGCATTGCAGGTGGACTCTTTACCATCTGAGACACCTGGGAAGCTAATGAGGCATCTTGAATATCTTCAGTTCACCATTTCAGTTTATTGCTCCCCCAAGAGGAGGAAATTTGGCAGGCCCAACATGAATATTTGTTTCTCACAAAGACAAAAGCTAAAGATTATTTGCTGCTCACACAGACTAAGTAAAATATTCAGTATTAAAATAATCACTTTAAAGTACACATTCGGGGGAAAAAAATGGCCTTAGGAAGGAAGTACCCCATTTTCCTGAAGAAAGTGAGGAGATAAATGAGGATTGTCTGTTAATCTAGAAACCCTGCCTTTGATATGTTATGTTGGCCACGTAGACATGGGGCAAACCTGCTTGTTAGTGGTGACTGTCACATGGAAGTGCTTTAGTTCACTTATCTGGCTTCCCACAACCTTTGTGATTATAGGCCACTGACAAAAGATTTTCTTTAAATCAAATTGATCCTTCAGTGGTTTTTCTGCTTGTAAAAGTCGTACATACTCATAAAATTCAGACTTTTAAGAACTAGACTATGGAGAAAAAGAAATAGTCACCCATTATCTTAGACTTAACTACTAATAGCAAGTTTGTGTATAGTCCTTTATATTTCTTCAATGCATATATGAACGCATTTACTATGAATTTTCTGAACAAAAATGTGTTTGTGTGTTACATACTGTTTTGCACATTTTTTTCCTCATGTTACATCATTACATCTTGAACATATTTCATAGGATTTTTGATACCGGTTTCCCTACTCTTCTCATTTTCTTTCAGAGCCCCTTAGACCCTGATCTGGATGGTAAATAACTTACAATGTGAAAAACAAGAGAGCCAGAGAGTGATTTTAAAAATAAGGCAAAACCTTTTTTTAAAGTCAGAGCTTTTTCAATTTGGCCATGGCCCTACATTCTTATTGGCCAACCTATTACTTGTGACTGTTGTATTGATAGTATGAGTCATGAATTAATGACTTCGGAAAAGTAATTTTTTCCCCCCATCCTGGCATTCTTTCCAGCACAGGGCTTGTGAAAACTAATTGGATTTAAGGGTGATGTTGATCTGCCCTGGAAAGATGGAATGAGTTATCCACTGAGAAATAGATCTGATCCAGCCACTCTCCAAAAACATCTCTCAATTTCTCTTCTACAGAATAGAATCCAAACTCATTAGTTTCATAGGTCAGATTTTCTTGGCTCATCTCTCCAGTTTCAGCTCCCAGCATCCCATTCCATGTACACATGCTTCACAAACTGCCTTTCTTGCTGACTGTTACCTTTGTGTTTTTGCATTGGCTTACCCTTTGTGAAGATGCATTTTGCTAGCTTCTTTGTTTGGTGGAGCTTGTATGCTCATCAGCTCTTTGGTGAGATTTTTCTGGGCTCCATAGGCAGAGTAAAGAACTCCTCTCTTTTCTCCATGCTGGTTCTAATATGGTGGTTCTGATGCTAGAATGAAACTTACCTTACTAGTCTGAATTCATACCTGAACTGTAAGCCTTCAGAAATTAAGAACCATATTTTATTCATCCTTTCTCTCCAGAGATACTCAATAAGTGCTTCAATGAATTAGTAACAATTATAATTTCCTCAGTCCATCTAGTGTTGATTTCTTTATGGGAAGGGGACAATAAAGGTTTTTGTTTTTTTTGTTTTTTTTTTTTAGGCCTGTGATCAAGTATATTTGTTTACTTCCTTGCCACTAGCCTCAAAAGTGAAGAGATATAACTCAGTACCAATTTCCTCAGTAGCAATTATGGATTGTCAGAGGCAATTATAGATCCATGAACAAAAACAATTTTTATCCATTTATCTATCCACTTGATGAGGCTTCCTTGATAGTTCAGTTGGTAAAGAATCTGCCTGCAGTGTGGGAAATCCTGGTCCGATTCCTCAGGAAGATCCCCTGGAGAAGGGATAGGCTACCCACTCCAGTGTTCTTGGGCTTCCCTTGCGGCTCTGCTGGTAAAGAATCCTCCTGCAATGCAGGAAACCTGGGTTTGATCCCTGGATTGGGAAGATCCCCAGGAGAAGAGAAAGGCTACCCACTCCAATATTCTGGCCTGCAGAATTCCATGGTTAGTCCATGGGGTTGCAAAGAGTTAGACACGACTGAGTGACTTTCACTCACTCACTCACTCACTCACTTGATAAAATTTTACTGGAAAATATAAATCTTAAGACTTGAGGTATTAGCAGAGAGATATGGTTAGGATCAAACTGCCTTCCCCTTATTATTTATTCCTTGTAGTAAAAAGCAACTGTGCCTTCCCTTTTAAATTCCTAAATCTAGGTTTAGACTGCTTAAGAAATGGAAATGGATGTTTAATTTCAAAATTGCTTATCCCACTAAGAGTTGCCGACATAGTAAAGGAGATAGTATTTATTTATGTTTTTTTAAGCTAAATATCAGAAAACTTGCTCAGAGTAATTTGACTTAACAAAAGGGTTCAGTAATCTTCCTTGAAAAATGATCCTGAAATCAATTCCTTTAATTTACATTAGGCTCTCCAAGGAAATAAACACGCTTTCCTATTTAAAATGAGGCTGGCCCAGATACCTTTTCTGAGCTAGAAAAATCCAGGCTGAAATAGTACTTTACACTGATTCCTTTTATAGACTCTTCTTTGGGACTTCCCTGGTGGCTCAGATAGTAAATAGTCCACCTGCAATGCAGGAGACCCAGGTTTGCTTTTTCCTGAGTTGGGAAGATTCCCTGTAGAAGGGAATGGCTACCCACTCAAGTATTCTTACCTACAGAACTCCATGGACAGAGAAGCCTGGTGGGCTACAGTGCACGGGGTTGCAAAGAGTCGGACGTGACTGAGTGATAAACTCTTTCACTCTGAAAAGTATATCTGCTGCTGCTGCTAAGTCGCTTCAGTTGTGTCCGACACTGTGTGAACCCATAGACGGCAGCCCACCAGGCTCCCCCGTCCCTGGGATTCTCCAGGCAAGAACACTGGAGTGGGTTGCCGTTTCCTTCTCCAATGCATGAAAGTGAAAAGTGAAAGGGAAGTCGCTCAGTTGTGTCTGACTCTTCGTGACCCCACCAGGCTCCTCCGTCCATGGGATTTTCCAGGCAAAAGTACTAGAGTGGGGTGCCATCGCCTTCTCCGGAAAAGTATATCTAGAAATAGCTAAACAATAGCACCAAGTGGGCATGTTTTTTTCTCTCCTTATGAATTCAGATACCTTTTTCCCTTTTCAGCCTTAGTTTTATTATACAACTGCCCTTTTTCCATTAATTAACTAAGCAATCAATCACCTCATTCATTCACATTGTCATTATTGATGCCTGTTTTATGTGCAAGACACTCTAGATTTGGGGATACAAAGGTACCAAGTTCAGGTTAGAATTTTATCTCAACTCTCTGTTCTTAAAAAATTTGTTTATACTCCCTGTGACTGACTGCTCAATTTAATGAGTGTCCATTTAGGATCTATTCTGTGCTCAGAACTGTTCAAAACCCTAATCCATAATCTTTCTAGAAGCTAGCAATTTATCCCATTAATTTAAATGATGACTAATAAATTTGAAGTTCTTTGTGTGGTTAATGTCATATAGGAGAAGGCAATGGCACCCCACTCCAGCACTCTTGCCTGGAATATCCCATGGACAGAGGAGCCTGGTAGGCTGCAGTCCGTGGGGTCTCGAAGAGTCAGACACGACTGAGCGACTTCACTTTCACTTTTTACTTTCATGCATTAGAGAAGGAAATGGCAACCCACTCCAGTGTTCTTGCCTGGAGAATCCCAGGGATGGGGGAGCCTGGTGGGCTGCTGTCTATGGGATCGCACAGAGTTGGACAGGACTAAAGCGACTTAGCAGCAGCAGCAATGTCATATATTTCTTTTTTAATTTATTTTTTATTGAAGTATAGTTGATTTACAATGTAGTGTGTCAGTTATACAGCAGAGTGATTCAGTTATATGTATATATATTCTTTTTCAGATTCTTTTCCCGTATAGGTTATTGCAAAACATTGAGTATAGACACACTAGGTCCTTGTTGTTCATCTATTTTATATATAGTAGTGTGTATATGTTACTCTCAAATTCCTAATTTATCCCCCCCTCTGTTTTTTCCTTTGGTAACCAGAAGTTTGTTTTTTATGTCTGTGAGTTTCTGTTTTATAAATAAATTATATATATTTTATCATATATTTCATTAGTAATAATGAAATGGAACATTTATGCAAACTCTTATTTCTGTGAAATATATATCTCCTTAGTTCTCAATATTAATTATTCAAATGCTGTATTAATGTAGGCTTTCTTAAATATGCTGAAAGAATGTATCTGTGTTAGATAAATGTTATTGTTCATTTTTAGAGGGATTGAGTGGTTTTGTTAGCAGAGTGGAAACAGAAATGTGATTGCTTAAATCTTAAATTGTGTTAAGATGTGAACTGGTGATAAACAGACAAAAATTAATCATATGTGCCGTGATTATGGTTTTACAGAGGTCATAGATCTGCTCTATGGAAACTTGAGTTTCTGTGTAACAGTTTGAAATTATTGCATAATCAGGCCATTTAATAGGATAACCCAATAAAAGGTAATTTGAGGTCTATGTTAAGAAACTGAAAACTAAGTGATATGACTACTTACCAGGTGAAATGAGAAAAGTTCGTCTCTCCTTTAGTTTCATCTGTTGTGGGCAGGGGAAAAAACAGTTCTTAGAATCAGGTCTTAGCCTATCTAAGACTGAGAAGACACTGGCAGCTTCTCAGCGTATACTTTCTAGGGAAGCAGATAATGGAAGACCCTTTCTTCCTTGTCTTATATGATCTCTCTTTTAAAGCCCAGGTCTTATTTAAGCATAGATTCTCATACTCAGAAAAACTCGGACTGTTTTGGTCTTAACCTATAAATCAAGAGGGAAAGCCTTTTCCTGCTCTCCTGAAGAGTTCTGCCCTCAGTAAAGGGCAGAGAAAGAGTTTATGTCATAAATCACTCAGGAGTTGTTTACCACATTAATCTAGAGGGCACTCGCCCACGGCAGGCAGTAAAGTTACCTTGGTTGTTTAAAAATAACCTGAGTGGTTTATTCAGACTGTTCACAAATGTTTGGACCTTATTCAAGGGCTGTCCTAGACTGACCAGTTACCTTTATTTTTCACTGCTCTTCTTAGATTCACCCTTACACCATCCAGTCACATTGAGTGGAGCAGGGGTTCTTGAAATTGCAACATTACTGACTTTCCAGCCATGTGATATAACGTCTCAGACCCTGAGTTAAATTTCAACCCAGGCATCTCTCTTCAGTTAGGGTCACCTACAGGCCAGACAAAAATCAAGGTCATGTTGAACCAATGTAAGGAGTTTTTTGTTGGTTGCAATAACTATAATGTTATTCACTGTTTGAAATACTATACCATGGTTAATTATAAGTTGCTGCTGTTGTTTCCTTTTATTTATGAGCCCTTTATCAAGGGGGTGCAGCAAGGGCCACTGTTTGAAAGGAGCCTTCCGTGAGGTCTTCCTTTTGGATGCTCCTTCATCTTTCATTGTGAAAAGAAGAGGACTTCATGTGACTTTCAGAAGTTATTGAATATTGTATATTGGCCTCTTGGAGAACAGATTTTCCTCTTCTGAATTTAAATGATCATGTTATATGTTTCAGCTGATGACCAGTAGAACACTAAGCCAGTACTCTTCAGACTATTCCTTTCAGTTGGTCCCAAACTTGATTAATTATTATATGTCAGTCACTATCACTAAAAGTTATATATTGGTTCTCTGAAAGCACATTTTGCTATCTAGAATTCAAGTTGTCTGTTTTTAACCATATGTTTCTGCTGATGTTAACGTAAACAGTCAGACCAGATCTCTCCAGGCAGCTCTTTTAACTGCCCCTCCACCCCCACCCCCTCAAACTAATGGTTGAGACCTTAAATGTCAGTCTCTCTCTTTTTTAAGCTTTTATATCCTATTTTATGAGAATTCATCTTGTGAGTTACCCTTGTTAAAAGAGGGGGTCATATCCAGGAATCAGGGTAGGATCATTTTGTGAATGAATTTTGGAATTGATCATGCATGTGAATGAATTTTTAAAATCTAAGAATTGAGTAATAGCTTATGCTGTGAGACTTGTTGATTTGTCAACTTCATCCTAAATTGAATTTGGATAAAACTAAAGCTTGGGTAGCTGTTTTTTCTTTGAGGCACTCAAAATGTTTCCAAAGTTTAAAATCAAATGTATTTTTTACTGATAGCTTTTCTGTGGATTTCATTTACATGAGCTTTTAACTCTTCAGTTGATCCCTTGTGAGCCCTCTCCACTGGCCACACTGGTTTCATGAGGTTCCCTTAGTATAGCACACACTCCTGTGTGGCTTGGATTTTGCTGTTACTGTTACCAACCAGAGTTCTTGGCAGTTCTCCTTAATCAATAGAAATAGATAAGAGGCTAGACAGGAAATTCAGGCAAAGCACTATCAGGGTTCCTGTTGTAGCTGGAGGGAGTGAGCACATGTAACAGGTTCCCTTGCTTGCTCACTCCCTGAGGTGGGGCAAGCGGGTTCCTTTTATGCAGTGAGGGTAGGGGTGGGTTCAGGTGTTGGGCCTGAGGGTGGCTTAGGTGTTTTGCCCATCCCTTTTGGTGGTATTGTGTGCAGGGAACATGCATAGTACCCTGCTTTTGCTCCTTGCTCTTAAGAAGTGGCAATTGGGTTTTTGGTCTTTTTGTATCTTGTTGTCCATAATTTGTCCCAACTGCTCATGTATGTGGTTATTTTTAGTCCCTTATTTCTTTTATTTTGTTGCTTGAAGGAGACATTTGTTCAGGGACAAGCATGATAGCAAAGGGTCCCAGGTCTCGGTCCCAACCTGTCTCATTACTGCAGACTGGTGTTCTATAGTACTTGACATCCTTAGAGATAAGGTTGAAGTACTCCTTCTGTCATTAAATTCTGCCCTCTGCTTACCACCTGGACTTAAATGCTGCTCACTGAACCATTTTATTTGGCCTATTACTGAAGCACTTATTTCACTCTACCTTGTGTTTTAATTGATTTTGTGCACAGTTTACTCCTCTATGAGAGGCAGACTTATTGAGGACCAGGACTCTATCTTCACGCAGCATCCAAATGATTGACTTGATACAAAGCTGTGTGCATCTTTTGTTTTTCCATTAACATAAGGAAACATTTCTTATAACATTTCTCAGAACTGCTGTGAGGAAGGGCTAAGAGATAGAGAGGAAAACTCTTGATCAAATTCAGAAGTCTCTTTACAATAGTTTTCAGTGACAGAGTGTGACATAACAGCTTTGCATTTTTCTAAGATACCCAAAGATTAAGATGGATAGTTGGCCAGAACAAGAGGTGATATCTGCCTCCAATCTGTTTGACCAAGTCAGGTTGAGACAAGAATGCTGGAGAAGGAGCTTCTCTGACTGAACGTGTTTGTTTAGGCCCCCTTCAAGCTTCCTCTCTCCTTGTACCCACATTTTCAATGCTCTTTTTATGTGGAATGGCATGTTAGCTGTAAGAGATAATAGGGATCGTATTCATTGTACCAACAATAGTCTATCTTAATGTGATCACATGCACTAGACAGATTATTATTACAGGAACTTGGGGTAAATAGCGTGGGACATTAAAACAAACAAGCCAAAAGGGCTGTCTGGGACCAAAGGAACAGAGTTACTGGATTTGTTTAAAGAATTAAGCTTATGAGCTACACTTTCCCCCTTTGCAACACAGATAAAAATCTTTACTTGAGGGACATTTCAACATCACAGCTGCAAATGTAGCTTACAATGGAAAATGTTTTTCATTTTGGAAAGAGGCAATTGCTATTTTGTAATGGAAGACATGCTATTTTGCATGCAAAGCCAATACAGTTTGATGAAAGGAGCAGAGTCTAGTGTAACAACCTCTAAGTCAGGAGATCAACGTTTTCATCTTACTAGTCCTTCAGTCAAGAAATCTGAAGTGTCTCCCCTGTTCGGAACTGCTAAGTGTCATGGACAATATAGTAAAAGCAGAAGACACTATGTCTTCCCCAGGAGGGAGAGGAAATTTAATAGGCAGCTCATATGCACCAAGGTCAGCAAAATATGTTAGTTCAGCAGGGTATTATCAAAGTGTCACGTGACTAACTACAAACCAGAAGGCAAGGAGTGGATTGCTGTGGATTTTACTGCTAGGTGGCTTTAGATTCTTGGATCTTCTCCATGACTTATTACTTCCATTTAAACTGAGGATTATACTCGCTGTCTACCAAGTAATGGAAGTAATCAAAGTAATGTTGAGGCTGTGAATTTAGAACCTGAGTCTCTTGCACTTTGGTACACAGAATGAGGAGATATGACAGTGTGGTAGAAGAGACTCTTGAAGATTGATGAGTGCTCTGTGATAAAAGAAATGAGTGCTTTTATAGTATGATTTTAATTAAAGAGATTCTTCTTTTAGTTTTGTAAAATGTAACTTTCTATTAATAAGTGGCAACTTATTAGAAAGATCTATCAAGTTGATTTGTTCTTCCTTTAAGAAAGACAGGACATTTTATTTTCCCATAAGACTTTTTTTTTTTTTCATTTTTATTTTACTCCATTCGTTAACTCATTCAGTTGGTAATTACTGAGCACGCATGCTTTACTTGGCAGGAATATAAATCTGAAGAAGGCATGGGCCATGCCTCAGATCTCATGTAGAGGAGAATGAAGAAACCAAGGAGAGTTTTTACTGTTTTGAGTAGTTAGGATCATTTTTGCTTGTTTTCAATAGTTTGAAGAAAACTCCAGATTTTAGCTAGGTTTACTGTGCTGTCTTCATTTATTCATTTTTTTTCCCAAGTTAATGGGTACTAGAAACCTGATCTTTCTTGACATCTACCTTTCATTTGCCCTAGAAATACAAATGATCCCCAAGTCCTTTCGATGTCTGTCTCCAGGATATGTGTGAATCGGTCCACTTCTCAGCTTATTTACCCTCTTGACTACTCCATTTACCTTCTTACTGGTTTCCAAGGTTTTGCTCTTAATCCCTCTCATTAGAGGCTTTCAACCTTTTTTGCCTATGACTCACAATAAAGAATACATTCACGATACCCACAGTACACATATGTCTGTGCTTTGTTTCTATCAGTAGCTCTGAAATGAGAGAGTCATAAAATAATACTTTTACTCTGTATGACACAGTCTGATTTTTTTTAATTCTTTTTTTTTTCTTTTTTTATACTGCAGTGGTCAACTAAATTCACTTCATGATCCATTAATGGGTTGAAATACACTGTGCTGATCCTTTTCAACACAGGGGCCAGCATGATGGTTTTATCCCACTTCTTGTTTAAAATTTTTCATTGGCTTCCCATTGCACTGATGACGAAACCTGGAAATAACTGTGCTATCCGTAAGGTCCTGCATGATCCCACTCCTGCTTCTCTTCATTCTTTCCATCTTTCAACACCTTTTCAGTTCACTTCGGTCTCTCAGTTGTGTCCGACTCTTTGCGACCCCATGAATCACAGCACACCAGGCCTCCCTGTCTATCACCAGCTCTCGTAGTTTACCCAAACTCATGTTCATTGAGTCAGTGATGCCATCCAACCATCTCATCCTCTGTTGTCCCTTTCTCCTCCTGCCCTCAGTCTTTCCCAGCATCAGGATCTTTTCAAATGAGTCAGCTGTTCGCATCAGGTGGCCAAGTATTGGAGTTTCAGCTTCAACACCAGTCCTTCCAATGAACACCCAGGACTGATCTCCTTTAAAATTGACTGGTTGGATCTCCTTGCAGTCCAAGGGACTATCAAGAGTCTTCTCCAACACCACAGTTCAAAGGCATCAATTCTGTTGCACTCAGCTTTCTTTATAGTACAGCTCTCACATCCATACATGACTACTGGAAAAACCATAGCCTTGAGTAGACAGACCTTCGTTGATGAAGTAATGTTTCTGCTTTTTAATATGCTGTCTAGGTTGGTCATAGCGTTCCTTCCAAGGAGTAAGCGTCTTTTAATTTCATGGCTGCAATCACCATCTACAGTGATTTTGGAGCCCCCCAAAATAAAGTCTGAAACTATTTCCACTATTTCCCCATCTATTTGCCATGAAGTGATGGGACCAGATGTCATGATCTTAGTTTTCTAAACGTTGAGCTTTAAGCCAACTTTTTCACTCTCCTCTTTCACTTTCATCAAGAGGCTCTTTAGTTCTTCATTTTCTGCCATAAGGGTGGTGTCATCTGTATATCTGAGGTTATTGATATTTCTCCCAGCAATCTTGATTCCAGCCTGTGCTTCTTCCAGTCCAGCGTTTCTCAGGATGTACTCTGCAAAGAAGTTAAATAAGCAGGGTGACAGTATATAGCCTTGATATACTCCTTTTCCTACTTGGAACCAGTCTGTTGTTCCATGTCCAGTTCTAACTGTTGCTTCCTGAACTGCATACAGGCTTCTCAAGAGGCAGGTCAAGGGGTCTGGTATTCCCTTCTCTTTCAGAATTTTCCACAGTTTATTGTGATCCACACAGTCAAAGGCTTTGGCATAGTCAATAAAGCAGAAATAGATGTTTTTCTGGAACTCTCTTGCTTTTTCCATGATCCAGCAAATGCTGGCAATTTGATCTGAGGTTCCTCTCCCTTTTGTAAATCCTGCTTGAACATATGGAAGTTCATGGTTCACATATTGCTGAAGCCTGGCTTGGAAAATTTTGAACATTACTTTACTAGCGTGTGAGATGAGTGCAACTGTGCGGTAGTTTGAGCATTCTTTGGCATTGCCTTTCTTTGGGATTGAAATGAGAACTGACCTTTTCCAGTCCTGTGGCCACTGCTGAGTTTCCCGAATTTGCTGTCATATTGAGTGCAACACTTTCACAGCATCATCTTTCAGGATTTGAAATAGCTCAACTGGAATTCCATCACCTCCACTAGCTTTGTTCGTAGTGATGCTTCCTAAGGCCCACTTGACTTCACATTCCATGATGTCTGTCTCTAGGTGAGTGATCACACCATCATGATTATCTGGGTCGTGAAGATCTTTTTTTGTACAGTTCTGTGTATTTTTGCCACCTTTTCTTTATATCTTCTGCTTCTGTTAGGTCCATACCACTTCTATCCTTTATTGAGCCCATCCTTGCGTGTAATGTTCTCTTTGTATCTCTAATTTTCTTGAAGAGATCTCTAGTCTTTCCCATTCTATTCTTTTCCTCTGTTTCTTTGTATTGATCACTGAGGAAGGCTTTCTTATCTCTCTTGCTGTTCTGTGGAACTCTGCATTCAGATGGGTATATCTTTCCTTTCCTCCTTTGCTTTTTGCTTCTCTTTTTTCACAGTTATTTGTAAGGCCTCCTCAGACAGCCATTTTGCTTTTTTTGCATTTCTTTTTCTTTGGGCTCGTCTTGTTCCCTGTCTCCCGTACAACATCACGAACCTCTGTCCATAGTTCATCAGGCACTCTGTCTATCAGATCTAGTCCCTTAAATCCGTTTCTCACTTCCACTGTATAATCATAAGGGATTTGATTTAGGTCATACCTGAATGGTCTAGCGGTTTTCCCCACTTTCTTCAATTTAAGTCTGAATTTGGCAATAAAGAGCTCATGATCTGAGCCACACCTATACATGTGTTCTTTCCTCTTCCTAGTTTTTACCCAGCCTAGTCCTCCTGTTTTCCTGCAGGACTCTGTATAAAGATCACTGCTTTAAGAAAATTAGATTTCCCTTTATAATCCTTCATCTTCCTCTTTACTTTTTATTAATTGTATTTGTTATAGTAATTTAAAAAAGTTTGTTATAGTTTTATGATTATGTGTTCCGTTGTATGACTCTTTGTTTAATATTGATGGCTCACCCTAGACTGTAAATTGCACCACAGCTAGGACCAGGCCTGTTTTGTTTGTTGCTCCCTCCACAGCACCTCGCACAGTCCTAGCATGGTTAGCAAATATTTTTGAGCCTCTACTTTGTGTCAGGCTCTGTGCTTGGCCCAAGAGTGCAAAGATGAATAAGTCATAGACCCTGCTGTCAAGGATATGCCTTTTTTGGCATGTGGTATGTCTGAAGACAAGCTCTCTAGAAAGCAAAATAGGTTAAGAAAGATGTTTGAAAGGGTATGAAAATGCTAAAATTCCTACAAATAAGGGTTTTTTTTTTTAGTTTAAGACTGCAACTGGAGCAGGGTTTTCCTTATTGTAATACAAATTCAAGAAACTACAGTGTTTTGTGGAATGATTATGGCATTTCTCACTGATATATAGAAGGATTTAAGCAAATGATAGATGCCTTTTCTTTTGATTGTTATTTATGTCTCATTACATGGTTCTCAGACTCAGAAAGTCTGAAAGACAAGGCATTGAGACTAGTCTCCCTCTGAATTCCAGAACACTCAGTTATAACATCCCTGCCAGGTGCTCATTAAACCTTGAACTCTTTCAGTGGTGGAGAAGTAACTCTTAGACAAAACAGCCTTTTCCATTTTGGAACAGTTTGAATTGTTAGAAAATGTTTTATTACGTTGCCTTATTTTTCTGCCCGTTTGTCTGCCCTTTGGAGTCATGGAGATACACTTGCTCTTTCTTCCACAAAACAACTCTCCATCTATGTATTTGCAGATAGCTCACTTGCCCACAGTGTTCTTTTTTCCTAGTTGAAACAATTTTGGTTTTCCCAATTATTCCTGTGATGATTTCCCTACCCTTTCTATTCCTATGACACTCTTAACATGTTCCAGGTATTTCCATGTAGGCTTGGAAACTTAGCGCCCACCATGGAGGCAGCACTCCACTTGTGTCTGAACCAGTGCAGCTCAGGACTAGTTTTTCCTACTCTGAACACTATACCTCTGCTAATCTGGCCTTAAATTGCATTGGATTTTTCAGCAGCCAAGCCACACTGCTGGCTCACATAATGTTCACAGTCAGCTAAAACCCGCTAGATCTTTTTCACATGAACTCTTGTTCAGCCTGGTCACTCTCCCACCCTGACCTTAGGCATGTAATAGTTTTCTTTCTTGTATCCATGTAATAGGTTTTTACGTTTATTCCCATTCAGTCTCATCTTATTAACTTCAGACCAACATTCCCTCCAGTTGCTTGTGGAGTCTACAGGCTTGGCAAAAGAAGAAAAAACAAAACAAAACCAAAAACCCTCCAACTCCAGTGAATACCACAAACAGTTATTTGCTTTAGGTTCAGGAAATGAAAAGTTATGCTGGTTTTAAGTTTCTCAATTTGCCTTCGTCGTCCCTCCTCTGTGCCACCCCCACCCCCTTCAGTGTTTTGGTCTGAGGCCCAATGCAGCATGTCTGCAACTTAGGCTCTCTTTACGGAGGGCCCAGCTCTCATCCTCCACACGCTGAGGTGTGGCAATAGCCAGGGTCTGTCTTGGCTAAGCTGAGGGAGCATCTCTTAGCCTTGCTGAGGAAACCTTTGCTGCCTTGTGATACGAAACATGCCACCTACTTGCTCTGTGCCATTGTGGGGCCGACTTGGCTCATTGTCTCCCAGAGGAGACACAGAGCAAGCAAACTCCTCTCCCTCGCCCCCTCCCTCACCCCCCACCATCTCTTTTGTCCCCACAATCCAGCTCTGGAAAATATCTGAAGGCCACAGAAGTGGGAGTACCCTTTGATGTTTATATTGGCTGGCTCCTTTTCCTTTTTACTTCTTCTTCTTCTTTTTTTTTTTTTTAATAATCAGAGTAGTAGAAAACGTGGAGAATTAACCGCATGACAGCAGCAGAGGAATTCATTAGAAAAACTGAGATGAATTCTGCTCAGATTTCAGGTTCTCAGGCAGGAGTCACAAAGGAGTAATCGTCTTCTAGTTGTTTTTAATCATTTCTTTTGTGGCACTTTCCTTGTCCATGAAACCAATCTCAGTGTCCAGCATGAGGGAGCCTGAGAACAGAGCAGTCGGAATGGAGGCTTTGATTGGGAAATTACTACAGTGGTATTAACTACTTCCTTCTAACCTCCCTTTGATGGAACTTGTCCATCTTGGAGAGGGCAACGGACAGTACTATGTCATTGTATTTTATTTCAAGTGTTACCTATTAACTTTTTAAGACTATAAGTAATGTGCATAAAACTTTACTACAGAAAATTCTTAAATTGACAAAAACAACTTCTAGGGCATCAAGTTTTGCAAAGTGTGTTTTCTCACTTAAACTGCAGAAGTCCCCCCAACCCTTTTTTTCTTTATTAGCCTTGAAAGCAACTCTGATGGTGTCTCTGCCCTTGACTTAGTTCATTTATGTTTAAAATTTTTTCTTGAAGGAACTTGATAAAATAACACATTGATTTTTCTTTCTAAATATATAAAGGCAGCAACTGGATTTCCAGAAGCTATGATAGGATAAAAATTTTACTCCATAGTAGTTTTGACTGCTTTGCTTAAATATTGGATCTTCATTGCTATTCTATTTACTCATGAATCTGTTTTTAAAATGCAGTCATATTAGGAAGTTTCATATTGGAATAATTTAAGAGAAAAATCTTTCTCAAGTACTTTTATACCCTTCAGAAGTTCCTGTTAATACATAATGTATCAATCTTTTAAGTATGAATGTTTGTATCTATTTATTTATTTATTTTTTGTATCTGTTTATTAAAGCAGATTCTATAAAGCCCCCCTTTCAGACCTTTTAGCGCAGTTCTAATAAAATAGATCTGCCTGAAAGCAATGAAAAGGACAGTGCTTGAATCTTAGTGATAGTTTTGCAAAGCGAATTCATTAACCTGAAGTACTCATGCATGTCATTTATTTAAAAGCCATTTGGTTTTAACTTTAAGCTCACCCAGTCAGCACGTGCTTTTGTCAGACATTTAGGGCCTAACAGGGATGGATTTATTTAGTATCACAGAAAATTTCCCAGGGAACAGTCTTCTCATCTTAGGGCACAGAGTCAGACTCTGAGACTCAGAACCAGACCGTTGGCAAGTAAATTACCTTTTCATGTCGTGTTTCTCTTACTTGCCCAGTGGAGATGCACAGACTTGTTATCTGCTTGTCAATGAGAGAAAAATATATCCTGTCTCTTTTGTGTCAGTGGTTATCAGGAAGGAGTGATAACTGTGGCCTGCAGTTTTTATAGGGAAGGCCCTGTGGAAGATGGGAGACATGAGCGAGGCCTGGGAGAGTACCTAGGATGTTAGTCATTCCAAGACCATTTTTTGAGGACTTCTGATACAGGGATATTTAAAATATGTTGCCTGCTTCTGTTTTAGGTTGGCGCAGAGGAGTCAGGAAGGCATCAAGAGAAAGGCAGTAAAAGCAGAGCAGCCAGAAAGCTCATAGTGTGTTTTGTATTCATGAAGCAGTGGAAGGTGTGATTCAATTTCAGTTTAAAAAAACAGCCATTCATCCTGAGGAGATCATTAAGAAATGAGTATAAAGTATGTTTTTATGAATATTTTTATTTGTGCTATTTATAAAAATGAAAAGTTGCAGGGGAAAGTCTCAGAAAACAGATTGAATAAGACTATAAGTAGAGAATGGAGTACTCTACAGATATTAAAATCATGCTGTATAAAAACATTTATTCCAATGGGGAAATTCTTCCCTAATTCCAATTAGGGAAGAATGGAAATGTAGGTTATGAAATAGAATATACACTGTGGTCCCAGTTTTGTGAAGTGTTTATATTTATTATGTGGGGAAACATTAGAGAGGATTCAAAACAGTTAGCAATATGTTCTGAGATGAGTTTGACTTTCTTCTTTGGGCTCTGATGTTTTCAGCTTTCTTCTGCCAACAAAATGCAATTAATTCTTTTTTAAAGTTAGGCTAAGAAGTTAGGCACTTTTTGGAACTGATTTATTCACTTATATGAGGCAATACAGAGTCCATTGTGAAAATCTGAGTTGATGAGTGACAGAATGAAAATAATATTGTTGAGAGACGAATATAAGCATAAGATGTTTCAGTGTAGAGAGCCTAGTTGGAGTGATGAATCTACAGATTGCAACAATACTTTATTGTAAAATGGTAGATGTTTGATGTTTGTTCCTGGAGTAGGAGATGGCAACCCACTCCAGTATTCTTGCCTGGAAAATTCCATGGACAGAGGAGCCTGGCAGGCTATAGTCCATGGGATCACAAAGACTCAGATGCAACTGAGTGGCTGAGCGCAGCACAACACAGATGTTTGAAATAAGAAGGTAATTGTAGGAATTCTAAAGAAGGGATGGATGCAGAACAGTATGAAAGGCGAATAGGCAGAATATGGTGAAATGGCTCTGGAGATGGGGGAGAGAATAGTCCTGAGGGAAAATGCAATATTTCAAGCTTGTTGGGGGCATGAAGTCAATAGAAGACAGAGACCACTGTCTTGGAGATAGGGAAAAGTGGTTTTCAGTCCAGGTTGGTTGGTTGGTTTGGTTTGTTTTTTGTGTGTATGTTTTAGTTTCATACTTTTTATTGGGAAGTGCAAAAACATGTTGCAAAATAAAGATAGTATATTTGAGTACCTTCATCCAGTGATCTTTGACTACAGTTGCTTTATAACTTATCACTTGTCTATGTACATATACATAATTTTTTCAGATATGTTTGTTTATCTTGATCCTTTACCCTCAAATACTAAGTTTGTATTTCAAAGAAAGTGGATATTCTGTTACATAACCATTGTAGAGAATTATCAACTGTAGTAAATTTGATTAGATACGTTTATCTACACTATCATTAATATTCCAGTTTTGTCAATTAAGTCAGTAATGCAGCAGTGTCTTTCACAGCATTTTTTTCTCTCTAGCACAGGAAAAACATCTAGGTTTAAGTATTACAATTAATTGTCTCTCCTTTTTAGTCTCCTTTCATCTAGAACTGGAACGTATTCATAGCCTTCCTTTTTCTTTTATGGCTGATATTCCTGAAGACTATGGTTCGTCTATCCACCCCCCCCCACCTTTTATTTTTAATTTGTTTTATTCAGTTTCCTCATGATTAGGCTTGAGTTATGCCTTGTCAGCCAGGTAAATGTTTTGTTCTTCTCAGGTTATCATATCTGGAAGCACATAATGTTCATCTGCCTCTCACTGGGATGTAAATGTTAATCATCAGGTCAAGGTATTATTAGATTTTCCTCTACATAGGTACTGTTTTTCCCTTGCAAACACTAAGCAGTCAGTGGGAAGCAAATATCTTATTCCTCATGGTTCACCCAGATTTACTGTCCATTAAAAATTCTTTCATAATCCAAACTTTTTATGATAGTTGCAAAATCACAATTTTCCAACTCCAACATTCCCGCCACACTTACCAATCATCACTAGATATTTTCCAGTAAGCAAAAGAGCTCTTTCTTTCTCTCATCTATTTATCCATCCATCTCTTCTTCCATCCATCCCTTACTAGTTTGGATTTATGGATTCCTGTTTTGTTTTGTTTTAATGGTCAATACTGTACTGAATCACTGTGGTGCTCAAATTGTCCCAGATTTGGCTAATGTGTTCTTGCCACATCCTGTACTCTTGCCTGGAAAATCCTATGGACGGAGGAGCCTGGTGGGCTGCAGTCCATGAGGTCACTAAGGGTCAGACACGACTGAGCAACTTCACTTTCACTTTTCACTTTCATGCATTGGAGAAGGAAATGGCAACCCACTCCAGTGTTCTTGCCTGGAGAATCCCAGGGACGGGGGAGCCTGGTGGGCTGCCGTCTATGGGATCGCACAGAGTCAGACACGACTGAAGCGACTTAGCAGCAGCAGCAGCACCATTTATTTCCCTTTCTTTTAAAACTATTTACTTTCTTATTTTTTGGCATCGTAAGTTATCTTAGGCTCATCTGAACCTATTCCTTCCTAGTCCATGTCTCCTAGAATGGACTCCTATTCCTTCCTAGTCCATTGCCCATTTCTCCAAGAATCAGTTGTTTTGTAGTGGAATGATATTAGAGACCAAGTTCTGGGAATAGGTGGGCTCATTACTACTGGAGTATCTTTGCTTCTTGGCCCTTTTGTGGACAGAGTTGAGAACTATAAACATACATACACACCTGCGTATATACGTACATACATATACGTATTTTAGAAAGTGAATTCATTCTTATACTTCCAATTTTAGTCCATTGTCACAGGTTTCTTCCTCGCTTGATTCAGTTTTCTATGACTTTCAGTTTGAAATGATGATAAGGCAAAATGGTAAAGGAGTCCAGCGTGCAGTAGGGAGACAGAAAATTGAAACTCACGTGAAAGCCTCAAGTTTAGTGATTAGGTTAGGGTGTCACCCACACAGAGTAAGGCGTAAGTCGAGTTTGCCAAATCCAAAGGCGAGAGAAAGATAGTGAAAGTGGCAGAGGATGGCCACTGAATTTTGAGATACGTAAAGAAATTGTAGTAGAGAGAAGAATAGCTCAGGGAAGGAGATACAGAAAATGGAGTCAAAGAAGAAGGGGGAGAAGCCAGTGGGGGCATGATGGTCAAGACTGGAGAGGTTTTCAGTAATCAGATACTTCAAAATGGTCAGAAGAAATGGAAGATTGAGACTGGACCTTTGGATTTGATATTTGATTACCAAAGATTTTACAAACTAGAGCTCATTGGAGAATTTTTTGAGAGGACAACTTTAAAGTGGCTGATGATGATAAAATTTGATTAAATGTTTGGGAGATATTCGCAGTTACTTTTTCTTTTAGATATGTTCACCAAATACCATTTTGTTTCTAATTACATGCTAATAAGCAAGTATGTTCTGTGTATAAAGTGACCAAATCTAAGAGGCATTGTAGACGGGCTATTTTAGGGAACTCATGTTTTTCTTTAAAAGCTCCGTTAGCATTTGGAATCGATATACAGTATAATATTTAAAAGAAAAACAACATATTTCCTCATCCCCCAAGAGGTTTCTTAAAATAGCATGTAATCTTACCTACAGTGGGAAAAAGTCTCAAATTTTATAAATTGGGTTGAATCTACTAACTCAGATTACCTGACCAGGAGAGCCCCCAAGAAAAACAAGGTGTGGTAAAGGTTATTGTAATGGTAATTAAGAAATTTGTGTTCTGCTTGCTGGGCCTCCCTCACTAAAGGCAGTGACCCAGCCTGTGGCTACTGGCACCATTTCTACTGCTGAGACATGCTGTCTTTTTAGAGAGACGTCCAAACCAAATCTTTGCCCACTTTGAAAGCCAAAATATTCTTCTCATTCCTTTCAGCCACAGAAAGGCTGAGCTTTTGCTAATGGGATCCATGTTTCTGTGACCTGTTGATGCATCAACCTGTTTTCTTACGTGGCATGTTAGCAATACAGGGTTTAATTTTAGCTGTTTTTCTTCCCAGAGTCAGAAGTGCTAGAAATCAGAAAGGATCTCTGAGGTCAACTGCTTTAAGCCTCTCACTTTCCAGATGAGAACACCAAGGCTCAGAGAGATGAAATAACATGTCCATGGCCCCACAGCTGGAAGATGGTGGAGCTTGAACTCAGGCCAGTTGACCTTCCTCCCAGGTCTGCAGCTGTACGATACATCACAGCATCTCTAGTCAACAGTAAAACCTCTTAGGGGTTATGTATCATACGTTAGATGCTATGTATCAGATCTGTGTGGTGACAACCTATCCTGTAACAGAGTCATACTGGGCTCAGCAACAGTTTGGTAGCTACACCCACAAGCAAACCCTGTGGGCAGTCTGAAGGTACAGTCTCTTCTGAGTTGAAAGGAATCTGTAGAGATCCATTCTGTAAATCTGTGAAGTTCTGTGTTTGCTGAGTGGTTGCAGCTATTCTCTAAGCTGTGGCACTTTGTGGAAGTCCTTTCCTCTTTCGTGATGGGTAATCCCATTTGTGAACTCTGATGGCCCAGGAAGATTTTCTTATCCTTCATATTACAAGACTCAAAGACAGTAGATTAAAAATAGTATTTCTTTCTCCCTTCTTCCAATAGCAAACATTCCACTTTACTTTCAATAGCATGTTCTACATGCTAATGTCTAACGTTTTGGCACATACAGGAGCTTGTTTCCATTTTATCTGATTTTAGTCAACAGATATTTACAGAAGGCTGTGTGAGCCAGGCACCATGCTGGGCACTGTGAGGTGACCAAGGGCCTTTGAGAACTGTTCATCGTCCCTCCTGAGTTCCGGGTAGTAACCGATTGTGCAGCAACCTCTGCTGACGGTCTCTGAGAGGCCTTTGATGGGTAACCACTCTAGTTCCCAGGGCCTTGTTATCAGCTTCACTGATACTCTCTCCAGGGAACTTGTCCCTCTCACTATGATTCCCTTCAAAAAGATGAGATTTTCCAAGAGAATTTTAGAAGTGTCTTGTTGTCTTACTCATTTCATTTTTCTGTAACATTTGAAAGGACTGAAGTCAGGAGAAAGAAGAATGTTTAGGTCTAAAAAAATGTGAATGTTCCTTTAAATCTGCTTTTGAGAAAATTACAGAAAAATATTCAGTACACTCAGGGATCTACTGCCCTTGGGATACTCATGCCTTGACTACCATCATGTTAGAAGATGCTATGTTTAGGCTTCAAAGAAAGGAATTGTACTGGGAACTCTTAGTAATGAATCTTTTATTGTAACCTTGGTTTTCTTCCTCCTGCTAATCTTTTTAAATGGGTATTGCAGGAAGCTACTTGCCAGGCTGTAATATACCTCCAGGGAATGTAGCACATAATCTTTCTCCTTATTTGGCACTGAAATTTCATCAGGCCGTGTTAATCTGAGTGAAGCACACTCTAGGAATATCTTGAGAATAGATCTCTAGTTAGAAAAGTTGAGACCAGGTAACAGTGGAACCACAGTTTTTAGATGCATGCCTGAAACAAAAAAAAATGACCAGTATTTGTGTTGCAGTATCAGATACACCAGGACCAAATAAATAGTACTATCTCGAAAACACTCTCATCCATGTCTGTGTTTTCTTTTAAAAACGTTAAGGGTGATAACTCAGTGTAGGGTACATAGATAGACATGAATCATTGCAGAAACCGGGCTCGCTTATTTGGTTGACTAGGACACGGGCTAATTAAAGGTAGTGGAGTGATCATCCTGTCTGTCATGGTTGCCTTTGGTGAAGTCTGGGTGGACTGCGATAGCAACCTCAGCTGCTGTAATAGCATAGAAAAAAACCCTTGAACTTAAAGCAGTTTCCTTACCCGTAACAGACAGACAGTAATCTCCACCTCACAGAGTTGGTGTGAGGGTTAAATGAGAAAGTGGGAAAGTGCTTTGTCATCCACATAGCACTCTGCAGAAGCAAAGATGTTCTTCTGATCATTATCACAATGACATGGAATGAGTTATTCCCCAGATATTTATGATAAGGTCGTCAGAAAAGAGTAGGTAGGTCACTTCACTAGGATTCTGAATGTGTTACAGGAATTCCCAGTTTGAGTCACAGAGTTAAATGAAAGGCAATGAGAAGTGTGCTTCATTTAAAATGTTATTTCATTTTCACATTTCATTCTTCACCACTGAACTGTTTCACTTCATTTCCAGTCGCTTTCACTTTCAAGTTCTCAAGCTTCAGTTCAGTGTTAGTGATGTTCCCACACTTCAAAATTTGTGTTGTTTTCTTCGATCTTCTCTCTGACTAATGGATTGTGGTCAGGATGAGAGCATTGCTCGGGGTGCATTTCCTAGGTAGGAATGTCTAAAATCAACAAGAACATTCTCTATGACCCTCCTGTCCCACCCTCCTCTCCCAATGCCAAGTGACTCTGATTTGTTTGCATATAGGACTACTTCCCTTCTTAGTTCAAGGGCCTGACTGCTTGTACACTGGACTCTCTGTGAACTGTGGCTTAGAGCCTTTATTAGCATCTGGCTACCTGCTTTTTTCTGTAAGTGAGAGTGTTACAACAAGGCAGTAAACTCTTCCATGACAGATTCTCAGGAATCCAAGGTATTCTGGCTCAGTCTCAGGAATCACAGTCTAGAAAACATTCATAGCATGTATCCTGTTCTATCATCTTTCAGCATCCTTCTCATAAGCCCTAGAAAATACCTAAACCAGAAGAAAAGGCAAGCAAGTAGGGTTATGCTGTGCTTAGTATCTGAGCTGGAATGAGGCCTCCAAGTGTCTAAGGGAAAGCAGGATGGGATGTGTTCTTTGGGGCCCAAGAGACAGAACCAAAGCCGTGGGCAGAAGCTACACAGAGACAGATTTTGAACTGAATAATATGAAGATTGTTCTAACAGAGCTGTCCAAACATGGGATGAATTGCCCCAAGAGTCTGTGAGTTTCCATTACTGGAGGTGTTTAAGAGTTAACTAGACTACCAGTGAAGGTATATCATAAGGAAGATTTATATTATCAGATGAGATAACTTTTATTTTTTTTAAAGCATTGGAATTTTAACCATGAAAGTAATGCACGCCTTTTATAACAAATAACACAGGGCTATACAATGAGTCAGTTAATAGTCCTTTTTCTTTTCTCTGATCACATTACTCTTTCTCTTTCCCCTTTCCCCAGTGACACCACTGTGAGGAGAAGACAGGAAAAAGAACATCTCAAATCCTATTTCTATACTAAAAAGAGGGGCCCTCAGGTGGTGCTAGCAGTAAAGAACCTTCTTGCCAATGAAGGAGACATTAGAGATATGGGTTTGATCCCTGGTTCAGGAAGATCCCCTGGAGATGGGCATGGCAACCTACTCCAGTATTCTTGCCTGGAGAATCCCATGGACAGAGGAGCCTGGTGGGCTGTAGTTCATAGGGTCACAAAGAGTCGGACACGACTGAAGCAACTTAGCACACACGCACACATTAAGAAAGAAAATAAAAAAGATAGTAGGAGAGTGCACATTTTTCTAAACTGAGTCAAAGGTTTTAGGCCAAAGCTGGTTATGTTATAGAGTCTAGACTAGATATGGGAGTTACTCAAGGACTTGGTTGGGAAGTAAATTTATATCTATATCTATATATATATGGCCATCAGAGAATGGATTAGAGCAAAGATGTGGAAATTCATCTAAAGAGAATGATGATCTCTAAGCCAAAGACTGGCAGGCATGGTGGTGGTTTAGTCGCCAAGTCGTGTCCAACTCTTGCGACCTCATGGAGCCTGCCAGGCTCCTCTGTCCATGGGATTCTGCAGGCAAGATTAAACCTAAGTAAAACACAAATGTGTCATAAAGGAACCTATGCTATGCTATGCTATGCTAAGTCACTTCAGTCATGTCCGACTCTGTGCGACCCCATAGACGGCAGCCCACCAGGCTCCTCCATCCCTGGGATTCTCCAGGCAAGAACACTGGAGTGGGTTGCCATTTCCTTCTCCAATGCATGAAAGTGAAAAGTGAAAGTGAAGTCGCTCAGTCATGTCTGACTCTCAGTGACCCCATAGACCGTAGCCCTCCAGGCTCCTCCATCCATGGGATTTTCCAGGCAAGAGTAATGGAGTGGGGTGCCATTGCCTTCTCTGTAAAGGAAGCTAGTCAACCTCAGAAGCATCCAGAGTGAACACTGGTTGTGCTCTGTGTCCCCAGTAATTGTCTATAGGAATGGGAGTCTTCAAGGTTTCACTTCCCCTGGCAAGAGCCTTCCTCTGTAGGAAATTCAGTTTGACGTTCCAGTTCTATAGCAAGCTCCTCTTTCTGATTGATACTTCATGATTATCTTGCCTCTGTAGGTAGAACTGTCTGAAGTGGGAAATGCTCTGGTCAGAATATTATGAGTATCTTAGTCTGTGTGATAGATACATCACTATTGTAAAGCAATAAATTGGCATTCTGGTTTGCAGCACTGGTTTATTATGAACTTGGTTAAGGTAAAGTGTGAGAACTAACCCTTGTCAACTCTGGGATACAGACAATGTCAAGTTTCTGGGGGTGGAAGGCTGGAACTGGACCCTAGCTGTTAGTTCGTATAGTCTTAGGTTGTCATTTAGTACAAAAGGGAGATAATATACACTTGGATAATTTAGTCTCTAGAGTCTGATTTGGGTTTGAATGCTTGATCAGCCATTTATAAAATGTATGAACTAAGCCTTTTTCCTTCTCTGTAAAAGGGGAGAGAGATCATCATAACCCCAACCTCAAAGGGTTGTTTTGAAGATGAAATTAGATAATCTATGTAAAATGCTTGACTCAGAGCCCTACACAGAGCTGCTCTCATCTTACTACCAAAGCAAATGACTCCTTGTGATGATTATTAAAAGCCAGTATGAGCTCATTAAAGCAAAGCATTCCTATTTCCTTCTTTTACATTTCATCTGATTGCTTATAGGAATGTCATAGAGTAGAGTTGAGGTGTTTGGCAGAGATTTTTATTATATCCTTGATGTCTCATTGGGTTAATTAAGTAAACTCAGAGCTGGTTGAACAAATGTAACCAAGCGGTTTTGAGCTTGGCTTGATGACAGTCTAGAGGGAGATCATCACAGTAAGGAATCTGTTGGCTGATACTGTTCTATCCATTTTCTCACTTAAAATTTTGATGAAAGCAAAGAAGACGTGTTTGTGTAACACATGGTGGCCTCAAAGTTAAAAGAGATGGCTCACACATCCAATAAGAGAGACCGGTTTTTAAAAGATCTGTGTAGGTTGATGGGATGGGTTTGCTGCTAACAACCACAAATACATTTATTGAGCGCTTACCGTGTGCCAGGCAGAAAGCTAAATGTGTTCCATGGATTCCCTCATGTAATCCTCACAGTCACCCTCTGAGTGGTACATTATTACTACTCCATTTGATAAGCAGATATAGAAGCACAGAGATGTTACGTCATTTCCTCAAGTCCTCCAGCCACAGAGGCACAGCTGGAGCAGGGACCAGTTGTCTGACACCAAAGCCCACTCTCTTAACCACTGTGATAAGCTCTCTGAGCCAGTGAGTCTAAATTTTACACAGGTCAAGGTAAAGTTCCACACTTAGGTCAGCAAAATATTGTGGTAAGTCCTAAAAAGAAGGCAGGAGCTTGGTTTGATAGCAGGTAATGGGGAGAAGTTTTAGGGGTGTTTGTTGATGCATAACTCAGTGAGAGTCAACACTGTCATGTACTTGCTTTAAAAAAAGAAGAAGAAGAAGAACAATGTCTTCCATACTCAGAATGAGAGAGAAGGGAGCCTATTTCACATCTGCCCCCAAATCCTTCTTGGAATTCTTGGATGGGGCTGCAAAAAAGACCAAAATGTTGCTCTAGCAAGAGGCCCCTCAGGAAAGCCTCAGGGCAAGGGAATTGTGTTAGCCCCAGTACTGGTCATCTGTGGCTCCAAGGGCAACCAGATCAGCAGGGCAGCCTTGTCCCTGGACTGTCCAGCCTCTGTGTGGAGTGGTGTGAAGATGACCTGCCAGCAATGGGAGTTGTGGGGGGTAGGAGATTTCTAAGACCCCGTCCCTAAGATTCCCTGAGATAATTTATGATACACACTGAACAACAACTCTGAGTTAAGGAAGTCGGTGGTTTAAGGGCTGAGTTTGAGCAACAGGAGACGGCCGATGTGCTGAGTGTTGTGGTGGTCATGTTTTGGACATGGCTTTGCTCCAGCTGTTTGTTCACCAGTGTTTTGAGTTAAAGGGAATGACAGTCTAGAAATTTATGTACATGGCACTACACAGAATAGAAGAAGCCAGCTTCTGGCCGCTGATATCCACATGCAACAAATAGAACTTGTATCCTTCCCCTAGGACTCAGTTTGTAAGCCTCTTTATTGCATTGTGCTATAGTAACTATTTCCCAGTTTTGTGGGCAATCTGTGAAACCATCTTTCCCTTGATTTCCACTTTATTGTTGTTGTTTTGCATTTATACAGTGAGTTAAATGATCCCTTAGGGGTTCCAAATATATTACGAAAAAAAGACCTTGGAGTTCGGAGAACCTGAAGAACATTTTGTTTTTCTCAGCTAGATATTTAGGGACCTTTAGGACGTAGTTATCATTTTCAAAAAATGTCAAGATTAATCCTCTCTGTCAGCTCAGATGTCAGAGATAGTATATTCAGTTCTCTCTTGAGTTATCCTCATAATAACCCCATATTCTTACATGGTCTTTTACATTCCCAAATGCTATTTCACATATGATAATCATCACAAATAATACTATCTGGAAGATAGAACACAGGAGGCAAGATAGATATTATTGCCTCATTTCAGAATCAGAGAATGTGAAACTATGAGATTGGTGGTGGTAATAATTAGTTATTTTCTGAAAGCCAACTCTGTGCCAACTACCTGCAATACTTTATTTAATTCCTATAATAATAGTTCAACAAATTAGGTATTATTATCTCCATTTTGAGATGGGGAAGCTGTGGCTCAGAGAGCGATTTGCTCAAGGTCACACAGTAGTAAGCAGAAGAACCAGAATCAAATCTTGGGCTTTTGGTTCTGAAATCCGGCTCATAATCAATAGATTATTACCATCAGAACCTGCCCAAGGCTATCTGGCTACTCAGTAACCTCAGTCAGGCCAGAATCTATGTCTTTAGACTGCTCAGCACATTTTTTTACTATGTATATACTGCAGCTGCTTCACTGGTTTTCATTAACATTGGTTCTTTACAACGTATAAAGAGGAAACCCCTTCATGGATCATAGCCTTGTTGTACTGAAGGGGCTTGTGTAACTCAATGAAATTATGAGCCATGCTGTGCAGGGCCACCCAAGATGGACAGATAATAGTGAAGAGTCCTGAAAAAATGTGGTCCACTGGAAGAGGAAATGACAACCCACTCCAGTATTCTTGCCACGAGAACCCCATGAACAGTATGAAAAGGCAAAAAGATATGACACTGGAAGATGAGCCCTCTATGTCAGATGGTGTCCAATATGCTGCTGGGGAAGAGTGGAGGGCAATTACTAATAGCCCCAGAAAGAATGAAGCAGCTGGGCCAAAGCAGAAATGACACTCAGCTGTAGATGTGTCTGCTGGTGAAAGTAAAGTCTGATGTTGTAAAGAACAATATTGCATAGGAACCTGGAATGTTAGGTCCATGAATCAAGGTAAATTGAACATGGTTAAGCAGGAGATGGCAAGATTGAACATCTACATCTTAGGAATCAGTGAACTAAAATGGATGGGAATTGGCGAATTTAATTTAGATGACCATTGTATTTACCACTGCGGGCAAGAATCCCTTAGGAGAAATGGAGTAGACCTCATAGTCAACAGAAGAGTTTGAAATACAGAACTTGGGTGCAACCTCAAAAACGACAGAATGAACTCTTGTTTCCAAGGCAAACCATTCAACATGACAACAATTGAAGTATATGCAGCACCTACTAATGCCAAATAAGCTGAGGCTGACCAGTTCTGTGAAGACTTACAGCATCTTCTAGAACTAACACCAAAAAAATGTCCTTTTCATCATAGGGGTTTGGAATGCAAAAGTAGGAAGTCAGGAGATACCTGGAGTAACAGGCAAGTTTGGCCTTGGATTACAAAATGAAGCAGGGCAAAGGCTAGCAGAGTTTTATCAAGAGAATATATTGGTTATAGCAAACACCCTTTCCCAATAACCCAAGAGATGACTCTACACGTGGACATTACCAGATGGTCAGTCCTGAAATCAGATTGATTATGTTCTTTGAAGCTGAAGATGGAGAGGCTCTATACAGTCAGTAAAAACAAGACCTGGAGCTGACTGTGGCTCTAATCATGAGCTCCTTATTGCAAAATTCAGGCTTAATTTGAAGAAAGTAGGGAAAAGAACTTTCTTTAGGTTTCATTTAGGTATGACCTAAATCAAATCCCTTAGGATTATATAGTGGAGGTGAAATTAGATCTGGTAGATGACGTGCCTGAAAAACTATGGATGGAGATTTGTAATGTCCAGGAGGCAGTGACCAAAACCATCCCTAAGAAAAAGAAATGCAAGAAGGACAGAAAATCTGAGGAGGCTTTACAAATAGCTGAGGAAAGAAGAGAAGCAAAAGACAAAGGAGAAAGGGAAAGATATACCCAACTGAATGCATTCTTCCAGAAAATAGCAAGGAGAAATAAGAAGGCCCTCTTAAGTGAACAAGGCAGAGAAATAGAGGAAAACAATAGAGTGGGAAAGACTAGAGATCTATTCAAGAAAATTGGAGATACCAAGGGAACATTTCAGGCAAGGATGGGCAAAATAAAGGACAGAAACAACAAGGACCTAACAGAAGCAGAAGATATTAAGAAGAGGTGGCAAGAATGCACAAGAATGTACTGAAGATCTTTATCAAAAAAGGTCTTAATGACTCAGAAAACCACAATGGTGTGGTCTCTCGCCTAGAACCAGACATCCTGGAGTGTGAAGTCAAGTGGGCCTTGAGGAGCGTTACTATGAACAAAGTTAGTGAAGGTGATGGAATTCAGTTGAGCTATTCAAATCCTAAAAGATGATGCTGTTAAAGTGCTGCACTCACTATGTCAGCAAACTTGGAAAACTCAGCAGTGGCCACAAGAATGGCAAAGGTAAGTTTTCGTTCCAATCTCAAGGAAGAGCAGTACCAAACAGTGTTCATACTGCCATAAAATTGTGCTCATTTCAAATGCTAGTAAGGTGATGCTCAAAATTCTTCAAGTTGACTTCAGCAGTATGTGAACTGAGAACTTTGAGATGTACAAGCTGGATGGAGAAAAAGGAGAGGAGCCAGAGATCAGGTTGCCAATATTCGCTAGATCATAGAGAACTCAAGGAAATTCCATAAAAACATCCACTTCTGCTTCATTAACTATGTTAAAGCCTTTGACTGTGTGGATCACAACAAATGGGGGGAAATTCTTAAAGAGATGGGAGTGCCAGACCACCTTACCTGTCTCCTCAGAAACCTGTATGTGAGGTAAGAAGCAACTGTTAGAACCAAACAAGGAACAATGAACTGGTTCTAAATTGGGAAAGGAGTATGACAAGGCTGTATATTGCCATCCTGCTTATTTAACTTATATGCAGAATACATCATGCAACGTGTTGGGCTGGATAAATGATAAGCTAGAATCAAGACTGCCGGGAGAAATATCAACAACCTCAGAAATGCAGATGACTTCACCCTAGTGGCAGAAAGTGAAGAGGAACTGAGAGCCTCTTAATGAGAGTGAAAGAGAAAAGTGAAAAAACTGACTTAAAACTCAACATTCAAAAAACTGAGATCATGGCATCTGGTTCCATCACTTTATGGTAAATAGAAGGGGGGTGGAAGCAGTGACATATTTTCTTTTCTTAGGCTCCAAAATTACTGAGGATGGTGGCTGCAACCATGAAATTAAAAAATGCTTGCTCCTTGGAAGGAAAGCTATCGCAAATCTCGAGAGCATATTAAAAAGCGGAGACATCACTTTGCCAACAAAGGCCTGTATAGTCAAAGGTATGGTTTTTCCAGTAATCATGTATGGATTTGAAAGTTGGACCATAAAGAAGGCTGAGCACCAAAGAGATGATGCTTTCCAATTGTGGTGTTGGAGAAGACTCTTGAGAGTGCTTTGGGCTGCAAGGAGATCAAAGCAGTCACTCCTAAAGGAAATCAACCATGAATATTCATTGGAAGGACTGATGCTAAAGCTGAAGCTCCAATACTTTGGCCACCTGATTAGAAGAGCCGACTTATTGGAAAAGACCCTGATGCTGGGAAAAATTGAGGGCAGGAGCAGAAGGGGATGGCAGAGGAGAGATGGTTGGATGGCATCACCAACTCAATGGACATGAATTTGAGAAAGCTCCAGGAGATTGTGGAGGACAGAGAAGCCTGGCATTCTGCAGTTCCTGGGGTCATAACAAGTTGAACACAACTTAGCTTCTGAACAAAAGAGGAAGCAAATGAAAACTGAGCCAAATTTTGCCCTTATCACATAAAGGAACTCACTCAGAACCAAAGAGAATCTCAGGCTCTTATGGGTTTTTAAGTTCCTGATGTTCTCTTCATAGTTTTCATCTTCACCATCACCATCATTTAATGCAGCTGGTTCTTGTCTGAGGGTGATTCATATATGACCCTGGTACACCTGTTCTACTTGGTTGACATCTGAAGAGGCAGCATGTTTTTCAAACAGCTTGAGGGAAGTAAGTTCTGATACTCTGTAGTAGACAAACGGGAGAGACAACAGATGGAGCAGAAGGAACTTTGGCATCAGTTTTCAGCAGAGTTAAAAATCCCAGCTCAGCCTCTTCCTAAAGGAATGAGTTTCTGAACCTCACTACAAATTTGTTTCTGCATTTTAAAATGGAGATAGCACTTGAATCATGGGTTTGTTGTAAAGAACAAATGAAAAAGGTAATTAAGTGTTTATTGGACATGTACTCTCTGGCTGGTGCTGTGCTTATATCACTTAGTTTTTTTTTTTTTACATTTTTGTATCATTTAATCCTCATAACAGCCTTTCCCACACTTCTAACCACTTAACAGATAAGGGAACTGAATCTCAAGGAGATTTTATAACTTTCCCGAGGTGATTTTTACCACGGTGTCTTAGAAAAGTTTAAGAGGGCATTCTATCAAACATACCTAAATCAGTTTCCCTAAGCCATGAACTATCCTTAAGACTTCCCAAAATGTTTTCCCAAAATCTTCTTAAAGAATGCCATCTAGCTTCCATTATCTTAGCTGTTTCTCCATCTTTTTGGTGCCATAAAATTAAATTTAAAATTACACAGAAAAAAAATTAAATGTATATTGCTCTGTGGTATGGATTTATGTATCCCCTTCTACATCATCAGGAATCAAGAGGGGATATATGCACTTGAATAAGACCCCCTTTTACTTAACTTCATTGGATACTCCGTTATCAGGAGTCAAGGGGAACCCAGGTAACCATCCCTTTCTGACCCCACTCTCAGCCTGGTCGTCAGTCTCTGCCTCTGGTAACACAGATCTGATTTCATTGTGCTTCGATTACTGTGTAGATGTCACAAGGAGCCCAACTTGTAGGAAACCCTTTATCTCCCAAACTCTCATTCCTCTCTTCCACCCCTTCTTCATCTCCCTGCCAAGTCCTGTATCCCTACAGTTCAGAAACTGACATCAGCAAAATCTGGCATCCTATATCCTCAGCCTCTTCTTGGAACACTCCTTTCCCCTCTTAACTCTAGGAGAACTTTGCTTCTCGTGTGTCTAAGCCTGCTGCTGCTGCTGCTGCTAAGTTGCTTCAGTTGTGTCTGACTCCGTGCGACCCCATGGATGGCAGCCCGTCAGGCTCCCCTGTCCCTGGGGTTCTCCAGGCAAGAGCACTGGAGTGGGGTGCCATTGCCTTCTCCTGTCTAAGCCAGCTGCCCTCTTAATTAATTGCAGTTATTTTCCATAGTCTCCTACCATGAGCCCCGGATGTGGAGTTGGAGTTGGCATCATCCTTTTCCTCATTGCTGCTTTCAGATCACTCTTCATTCCTCCTTTCTAAAAGCCTCCAACTTAGAATCTCAGGCTATCAGTAATATGGAAACTTCAGAGACTTTTTTTCTACACAGTATAAAGGCATATCATTTGTGGTTTATTAAATGCTCTCTTACAGAAAGTGATCCTTTGTAAAAGGTCCCTTGATCAAGAACATAACTGCTGTTTTAGTGAGTCAGTGTTTTGTGATAGGGCTGTGTGGGACAGGGGAAGTGGGTTTAGCTTCCATCACTGAGAGTTGGCATCATAGCCCACGAAGAGCACAAGAACTGCTGTATTAATGAACAGACACTCAGACACACTGTCTGAAGTACTACTGGCATCTGTTCGGAACATCGGAAATATACAATCCCTGCCCTAGAGTGATAATCACAAGATTTTTTACCTGGTGCGACTGTGGCTCTGGGATAAATTAAATTTGAAATAAACTCCATTTTCATAGTCTCTCTGGAGGAATGGGACCTACAAAATGTGGTGCAGAGTGTTGGGCACCTATGTCGAATGTTTTTCTAAAACAGAGGAAGTCGTGGAAGACTCAGGATCTGGAGTGTTAAGTGTTTGTCTACCTAATTTTGAAAGGACAACTTTGTGGACATGAGCAAAGCCTTCTTGTTGAAGGTTAGTTTTAAAAAGTAAGAAGGCCTTGTTGGATTTCTCCATAATTCTCAGTAGTTCCCAGAGGTCAGAACTACTCCTTATCTATAAGTGGCGGGTCTTTAGATTATAGACCTAGTGGGGATATAACTTTAATGTTGTACAGTTAAACCAGCTTCACACTATTTACAAGACATGTCAGACAACACTGAAAACAAGAAATTAGAGTATGTGGAAACTATGCTACTAAAATTAAGCAGCATAAGGAAAATTAATATAACCCTGTAAGTCACAGCTTGACTTCTGTCTCAGGAGCCAACTCAAAGGCAGTGGAGCCAAAAACAATTTTAAGACCTGTTCTGTTCTGACTTGTAACGATTATTTGATGTTACCCCTCCACATACACCCCTACCTCACTTCCAAGTTAGTATAGGGGTTAGGAAAAAGATTATAATATTTCTTGATTCATTTCTGGTCTAACTTTGATTCTGGCTTCAGTAAGGTGAGGTGTGTACTTTCTATTCAATATTGCTGGCAGTTAGCAGTGCGTTTTGTGTTTGTTTATGTGGCTGCCAGTATTATTTGTGATACTCTGAAGATGGACACTGAGGAAATAAGTGCTTATTGGAAAGTATGCCAGTTTGTAAGGGATGACTTAGTTTTGCTATTACCTGAGTGTGAGTGCTGTTAATATGGCATGATCTATTTAATCAAGAGACAAATTGCAAATGTATGATTATGACATGAGTGTATTGATCTCTCTTTAGAGATAAAATGCATATAGTTAAGAGCTGTGCAAAGTTGCCCTAATTATATCAGAAAATTCATAGTTCTATGTTGAAAATGTATGTAGCTAACATAATCCAAAAGCTTGATTTTGTGGAATTTTCAGTATGAAAATATGATGTATTAGTGAGTGGGCTGTATATATTTTATCAAGGCACAACTTGGAATATTGATATTTGATTATGCAGTTATCATAGAGGGGAGCAGAAGGGATTCCATGAAGCACAATGTCTGGCAAGAGGTGAATGAGAAAAATTCTCCAGTCTGACAGACTGGTTGGGCAGAGATAAGGCTGGCAGCAGAGAAATTTTCAGAATTCGGGGAAAATTAGAAAATTCTGGAAATATTAGTAAAGAGAATGGGAACTTCTAAGTAGCTAAAACTCCCAGCATCAGTGTTTTTGACAGGACACCTGAATCTTGTGCATCAGAGCTTCTGAGTTCATCTGGAGCAGGAGAATTTGATAATTTTTTTGCTCCCATAAGGATGACTTATAGAGGAAAACAATAGGAAGCTGGAATTATCCAAAAGAAGTTGACTTTAACATAAACCCAGTTGGACTTCATCTAGTCCATAACATGTCTTTCTATTTATCCCACTTGGTTACCTTAAAATACTCTCTAGTCCCCCTCCCCCACTGCTGCTGTCAATCACTAACCTACTCTCTGGGTCTATGAATTTGCAAATTCTAGACATTGCATATAAAAAATGTATGTGGCCTTTTGTGTCTGACTTCTTACTTTTAGCATAATATTTTCAAGTTTCTCCCACACTGTAGCATAAATCAGAACCTCATTCCTTTTGTGAATGAATAATATTTCATTGCATAGAAACACCATATTTTGCTTATTCGTGCGTAGTTGTTAAACTCAGAGTTATATTAATGTCATATGGTCTATTCTCTTCCTCCCTCAGGATACTTTGTCAGATTTGAGGTTTTGAATCTTATTTAGCTTTTCAATTCTTTATTCTTCAGTTTTATGATTCTTTTGAATTCCTAATTTCACTGCCCAACACAGTATTATTCACAAGCTACAAAAACCTACATCAAACATGACTTGTTTCGTTTTTTAAACAGACATGTTCATTATATGATGGATACAACAAGTCCCTTCTCATTTGTCGGATTCTCATTCCTCACAAGTTTGGGCATTTGCTAAACAGTCTTAGCACTTCTCAAAGCATGCTAACTCACTGGTCCTGGGAGTAGGTAAGGATGGATTAGCGTGTTTGATAGCAGAGGCTCAGTTTTTACAAAACCTCCCGCCTATTGCTGATGGTGATCATTTGTTCCCTCTTCATGAGGAGTGGACTTACAGAACATGAGAACTTTTAAAAGAGCATGGATTGGGACTTCTTTGTGATCCAGTGAGGTTAAGAATCTGCCCATCCCTGGTCAGGGAGCTAAGATCCCACATGCCGTGGAGCAACTAAGCCTGAGTGCTATAACTAGAGATTCCATGTGCTGCAAGGGAAGATCCCAAATGACCCAACAAAGATCCCACGTGCCGCAACTAAGACCCAACATGGCCAAATAAAGATTTTTAAAAAACTTTTTAAAGAATGTAGATTTACTCTTGTGAACATAGACACATTTGGCTTTGTGTCTTGGCTGTGCTGTTTGGCAGCAGCTGTATCCTAATTGTTATATCTGTGAAATGGAGTAGTAATATCAACCTTGTATAGTTGTTGTGATGTCTAAATGAAATAATCTGTAAAGTCCTTCCAAATAATGCCTGAAAAGTAAAAGTTAAAGTGTTAGTTACACAGTCGTGTGGAACTCTTTGCAATCCTATGGACTGTAGCCCATCAGGCTTCTCTGTCCATGGAATTCTCCAAGCAAGATTACTGAAGTGAGTTGCCATTTCCAGGGGAATCTTCCTGACCCAGGGACTGAACCCAGGCCTCCTGTATTGCAGGCAGATTCTTTACCGTCTGAGCCAGCAGGGAAGCCCTTAATAATGCCTGGATGTGCATTTAAGAACAAAATGAAAAGCTTAGGGAAATATATTGGAAAGGCATAGAAAGTACAAAATAATATTTTCTATGTCACTTTAGCAAATTTTGAGGGATAGTGTAGAACCTGGGGGGCTACAGTCCATAGGGTTGCAGAGTCAGGCACTTCTGAAGTGACAGCGTGTACACACAAAGAGGAGGTACCACTGATATCAAGAAAGAAATGTGTCCTACTCAAGCACCTGTAAAATAAGCTCCTGGAGGGCTGGAACTCCCGTTCTCTTCTCCACTATACCTGGAAGTACTACATGAAATGCTACACGGAGTGGCCACCCAAGGGAGGTATATATTAAATCGCTGTCTATTGCAGCATTCTAGATGCCGCCCTTGGTTTTCTTCTCACTGTGTGTTCTCCCTGGGCGATCTCTTATTTATGCTTATGAAATCCACCCACACTCCGACCAGTCTCAGAACTCTACTTCTAGCCCAGACTTCTCCCCTAAGCTCGAGGCTCGTGTGTCCAAGTGTTTGCTGGATATCTACCAGATGTTGTATAGCCCCCGGTGGCTCAGAATGCCCAGGTCTGGACTGTTAGTCTTTCTTTCCAAAATGACCATCTCTCACAGTTTTCCCATTTTTGTTAGTGGAAAATCATGTCCACATAGCTGCCCAAGTCACAATTTAGGGGCATAGGAACTCCGCCTCCCCCATCCAAGTGAATACATTTACCTCCCTCTTTCTCCTGTGGTTCAGGCTTCCCACCAAGACAGGGTCCTTTTCTCATTACTGTTAGCCTTCCTCACCAAAGTTTGATCCAGAAAATGCACGTTCTTAATGAATGTCTAATGAACTGGCATTTTATTCTGTAGTTTTCCATTTTTATTGAAAGGGCACACACACAAATGTGTGGGCCTGTGACCACATATGTCCATATACATTGTCCTACTTCATCTGCCATTCAGTGCTCTTAACTCCCTCAACTTATTGAGGAGATTAGCACAAACCTACAGATATGTCTAGTTCCAAAGAGGATGTAAATTGAGAATTCTGCCATGATAAACTCAAATTTCCTTCCTACTGGCTAGTTAAGCCACACACTCCATTCTGCCAAACCTTTCTCAGACATTTCCCAACCATTTTCCTTCTCCTTTGCTAACAAATTTTCAAAATTAAAGAAAAAGAAAGAAAGAGAAAAAAGCATACCCTAAGAAATTATCTTGAGCTTGATGAAAATATCGTTTGGATTCCCAGTTGACCATTTTCCATTCTGTCACGGAGATGTATTTGAAGAACAACAGTAAATAACCCCTGAGCCCTGTCATTGTTTCTTTATGGTTTATGTTTCATGCTCTGCTGCTTAGCCGGCAGGGAGGGAGGCTTAACTGACAAACCCAATTTCTGGAGCTGCGCTGATATCATCCATGATTCAAAGCCACAGTAAAAAATTGCAAATCAACCTCAGCCACATTTTTTTGTTGTTGTTGTTCTTCTTCTTGCTGAGAAACACACATGCACAGACAAAGAAGCCCCGTGTTTGCCAAGTGGGACCAAATGATCCCACTGTGGAATGAAGAAAGGTTGTGAAACCATAGTGAGCGAAATTACTGAAACCATAAAAGGCAAATGACTTTGTTTCCCTGGATTGCCTGGCCTTTTAAATCATCTCCTTTTTACGTAGTGTCCATCCTGCACGAAGCCTGTTGTGTTAATTTGTTGTTTACTCACTAACTGAGATTGCACTGAAATGGCGTGACTGTGTGAACGGTGGTACTTGGATGACTTTTAGTTGGAAAAATTACTGTAAAAATAGCATCTCTCCAGCATCCAGTTCAGTTCTTTCCCAGTGACTCCCTTGGCCAGTGTGTCATTAGCTGTGTCAGGAATGCCATCCTGCCTTCCTTTGCTTAGTGGATGTTCCTTCAGCTTGAGTGTGGGGTCAAAATCCTGCTCACTCCTCAATGATCACCTTAAATGTCATCTCCTTTGGAGAACCTTCCAAGTTTGTATGTGGTTTTTTTTTTTTTTCATATTCTTTCCCAATCTCTAAGCACCTAGTGTGTGCATAGCAGGTATCTGACAAATATTCATTAAGTTGATGTTAATATATGGCTCATACTGTTGTGATCTTAATTCTTCATGTAAACAACAAAAGACATCTTAAAAAGCTATTTTCATTTTGAGCCTCAGTGGTACTTACAGAAAACATAGGAGATAAGTATGTTTGTTAGAGAAAAAAGCATTTAGACATGCCACTGTGCAATTTATAAAAGTTCTTTTTCCTAAAACATTGTGAATTTAGAAAAAGTATGCAAAGAAGGAGAAAACACTGTAAGAATAGTGTATGGTAATTACATTGTGTTTTAGCAACTCGTGACTTCTTAGATGCCACTGAATTATCTGTATTAATATAAAAACAATGATGTACAAAACCCAAATCCCCTTATATTTACATTTGATACACATTTTAGGATTCCTGTTCAGCTAACTTATTGATACTTTTTTATGTTTTTCCCATATTCTTCCAAGGCAGTTCTCCCTAACTGCTTGGAGGAGAGTAGATAGAAGCATGTTGAGAGATAGCCAGTTTAAGTTTGCTATGAAGGATAATTTACTTTTACCCTAAATTAGGGTGCTATAGTTTTACAAACCAAAGCATGATCTTGGAATGCTAATTTAGGGAACCTTCCTGTAGGAACTATGACACAATCAGCTTGCTAGTCCTCATTCAGAACCATAGTAGGAAATTGTGCTCAGTTCTGTGATTTGTAATTAACGGGGAGGAGGTGAGTCTCAAGGTAGCTGAGAGTTCAGCCACAAAGGTGATTAAAGGATTGGGAAAGAAGAAGTATGAGGGAATTTAAAGAAACTGGGATTAGTCAGCTTGGAAAAAAAAGAGGATAAAAGACAATTTAATAGCAATCTTTGCGTCCATGAACATGCTTAGCAGAAAATAATGACATGTGTTTTCCATCTCACCTGAAAATAATACAAGAGGCTTATACTGCAGTATGAAGGATTGGGGATAGATATAAGGAAGTATCTACTAAGAAGCAAAACTGGAGTAGACTACTGAGAAATGTCTAGAATTTCCACCTTGAAGATTATATTTATAACTCTGTTCTCTTTAAGTGTTTTAAAATGAGTCCTTTTTAAAAGTTTTTATTTTATATTGGAGTGTAGCTGATTAACAATGTTGTGATAGTTTCAGGTAGACAGTAAAAGGACTCACCATGTATATATACATGTATCCATTCTCCCCCAAAGTCTGCTCCCATCCAGGCCACCACATAACACTGAGCAGAGTTCCCTGTGCGCTACAGTAGGTCCTTGTTGGTTTTTCCTGAAATAAGTTCTACTCAAAGACAGTGGCACCAGAGCATGACAGAAAGCAACAAAATTCTGTAAAGCAATTATCCTTCAATTAAACAAATTAATAAATTTAAAAAAAGAGACAGTGGTACGGATCCTATGGCTTCTTTGAATCTCATCAGTCATGTGGCATTATTTTCAAAGGTCTCATGTACAGCATGAGAGAAACAAGAAGACCAGTCAAGTCCTGAAGCAGTGTGAGTAGAAAAGAGGGTACTGCACTTTTGAGAGAACTTCATTGTTGTCCTAGGTGTACTAAAGTTAATTAATTAATAACAGTCGTATTGTTCTTGCCACTTCTCCATATTTTAGGTTCCTCATGTGTAAGGTAAGGAGGCCAAGTTAAATGACAGAATGGAGTTTAAAAGATGAAAAGTATCATATCAGTAAACATAAGTTAAAAGCCCCTTCTAGGCCAGCCATTGTACAAGACTGCTTTACATATTATCTCCTTCATAGACCATCTTATCAACCCATTTTATAGATGAGGAAGCTGAGGGCCAGAGAGATTAAGTTTTATTTTATTTAAAAAATTTTTATTTTATATTGGAGAGCTTCCCTGGTGACTCAGATGGTAAAGAATCTGCCTGCAATGTGGGAGACCCAGGTTTGATCCCTGAGTCAGGAAGATACCCTTAAGAATGAAATGGCTACCCAGTCCAGTATTCTTGCCTGGAGAATTCTGTGGGCAGAGGAGCGTGGTAGGCTAGAGTCTATGGGGTCTCAAAGAGTCGGACACACCTGAGCAACTGACACTTAGGTTATTTCATAATATTGAGTGAAGTTCCCTGTGCTATACAGTAGGTCCTTGTTGGTTATCTATTTTAAATATAGTAGTGTATATGTTTAAGAGACTTACTCTTTTTTTTTCCTCCACTTTTTCTCGAAATTAGCAGTCTTTGATTTTTCAGTCTGTTGCTGGATTGGATTTAATGTAGTGTTTCTGTTTCATCAGTTTTATACATCTGGTTTTAGAACTGGGTAGGACCCAAGTCTCCTGACTCCCACGCCAATGTTCTGTCACTGAGCTAGGGCTCTGATAAATTTTTTGAGAATCTTTTCTAGTTTTTTTTAACCTTCACTTCCCCTTTTCCTTCTAGAAATATTTATTGTGCCCTATTCATATGGTAGGCACTACAGAAGGTGCTGGCCATACATAATAGATCTTTGGTGGAGTCGTCAAGGGCTTTAATTCAGAAGTGTTGGATGCATCTTTGGGATTTTTCCAGGCATGTAAATACCTATCACAGTACAATAATGCCTCCTTGACCCAAGTCGGTCAGAGGCAGAGTATCAGGAGAGAGAGATATACATCCTCTAAGGCCTGTGGCTTTGACTTAGAGGGCAGTAGGACTCTCCTGTCTTTTTCTCAGACAGTCCTTTCCCTCTTTTTTTCTCTCCTCTCAAACCCTCTGATTTGGACCTCAGCATGGCTAAGACATAGGTGGAGCTTTCCCAGCTGCCAGGACCAGGTTCTGGAATCCCAGGGGTGTACCTCCCCTCCTGTAGGGGCTCAGGGCTGTAGCCTGTCCTTCAATCTGAAGATTCCTTGGGTTTAAATCCCTACTCTGCCCCTCACTAGCTGGTGACCTTCAATAAGTTACTTAAGTCTTCCACGAAAAGGAGGTAATCCTGATGCCTCTACCTCAGAGGGTTGTTGTAAGGATTAAATGAAACCATGCCTGTGAAGCTATGATTATTACTGAGAAAGCAATTAAGTGTTAGCACTCAGTACATTTTAGCCATTTTGATTTCCAAGGCACCTCACCTTCACAGCCATGGTCCCTTCAACATAGTTCCAAGAAGACCAAACCCCTCCCAGATCTTTTCTGTGAAATGGTGCTTTCTTCTCATGGATTAGTCTAAAGATTGTATTTCTGTTTGGAGACAATGTACAGAGTAGTCATGTGTTCAGGTTCCCTTTTTTTCCATCCTAGGCAAGAATGGAGGCCTCACTTCTGGACCAGGAGTAGACATCATAATGGTTTCTAGGCCTTACTTGTTAGCTTACTGAAAATAGCCCCTATTGCTGGCAAAACAATTCACATAATGTTGAATCATTATTGTTGATATGATTGTACAAATTTATTTATCTTTTGCCTCAATTCTCTTGCCTTTACCACAGTATGAAAATGTATGAATACTGAAACACCAAGAGGCACTTTTAGAAAGCAACTTTTTTCCCTTTTTTTTTTTTTGAAGGAACTTAATTATATTTGTGTTTATCATTTTATGCCTACATAGACCAACTCCTGGCATATCAGATGTGTTTTATAAGTGCATGTTGAATGGGATGTTTGGTTTTAAAGCACTTGGTATAGTGAAACAAGCACTGGGCTTAAGTCAGATAATCTGTTTTCTCAGTTTAGCCAGGCCATTGATCAGCTGTGTGACTTACATCAAGTAACTACTTCCTAACTGGCCCGCACATGCAGTTTGACCTTTGTAAAATGGCGAAATGTAATCTAAATGATTGCTAAGGTCCCATCCGAGTCTCAGCTTCTGTAGCTTTCTGTAGACTGTGGAAATAAAGTATGCCTTTTTTTTTTTTTTTCCAGGGATTCATCTGGAATCCCAGAACCTAGCCAATTTGGAAAGAAAACCTTATGTTCTCTAAAAATACTACAGAAATTCTTAAGTTACCAACAGATAAGTTCCAAACGTCTACTTGTTCCTAAGTCCCAAAAAATACTATTCATGCAACAGCTAATAACATCTTTTGCTGATGAGCTAAGTTGACTGAGACATAGCTTTATACTTTTGAAAGTTTATAAATGGAAACTTCTTTTGTAAGTAAATACTTCTAGATTTCTGAGAAGTAATTATTTTCTCTTACATTAATTTGAATATATTTAAATCTTTTATATTAACTTATAATAGCATCACGGACTCAGTGGACATGCGTTTGAGTTGGTGACGGACAGGAAGGCCTGGCGTGCTACAGTTTACTGGGTCACAAAGAGTTGGACATGACTGAGGGACTGAACTGAACTGAATAGTTGTCATCCTGGTTAACTTAACATGTTTTAATGGCCAGGAGCTGGAGAACCTAGTCACAATTGGCCTCATTTTATTCTCGGCACACCTATGGAACTCTTGGCATTTATAGGGTTTCTTATAAAACTCTTTGCTGGAGGGGCCTTAGTGGATAATATGAACAACACATTGCATTTTAGAATAGTATGTGATAAGAACCAAGATGATGAAATAATGTTTGAGACTTCTGGACAATTTTCAGTGTAGGTAAGAATTTGATATTATGTAAGATGCCTCTGGCTTACACTGCCATTTCCAAGGTCTTTTATATTGCAGGCTGAGAGAGAAATGAGCCCATGGAATAGACAGCTGCAATCAAATCTGAGTTAATGTCCTCACAGTTAGTTTCAGAGCAGAGCAGTATCCAGAGTGTTGGGAATAACCCAGCCACAGTCTCTGGTTGTAGACTCCCTTACATTCTTTTTGTTGTTTTTGTTTAATTTTACTTATTTATTTAGGCACACAGGCATTTGGGATCTCAGTTCGTGACCAGGGATTGAACTTATGCCCCCTGCATTGGAAGCACAGCCTTAAGCACTGGACCATCAAGAAGTCCCTTACATTCTTGCAGGGAGTTTGGCATATGCTGCAGAGTGCTCCCTTTTCGGGTGGTCAGTCACCCTGTCTCCAGACAAAGAGGCTGGCCCTGAAAGCTGTAACCAACAGGGCAAGTATCCCAGCTCCAGTCTGGGGCTTGCTCTGCCCTGTTAGTTAGACAAGGCTTCAGTTTGGGGCCAGGCTCAGAGCTGTGTTATAGATCTGTATCTTTGCAACCACACCCCCCACTCTCAGTTCTCTAGATTGTCTCATCTCTAAATGAATGTCTTAGGGTTTGACAGAATGGTCCTGACCAGTTTCTGGTGCCATCATAAAGCAGGCTACAGCTTCATCTCATATTAAAATTTTAACTTTTTGACTAGGTTGACTCATCTCATTTCTAGCCTGTCACTGTGTTCTGGCCCTGCTTTTCAGAACAAGTTAAACTGTTTCAGCTGGGTTTCCAGGACTGTGACGGCACAGAGAACAGGCCTGTAGCTAGTTTAGAGGTTACAAAAGGCATCAAGCTGTAGGACAGCCTTACACAGATGACTTGTTGATTCAATGTAATGTGGATCGCATTAGTTGAGAGTTTTTAATTAAAATTAACAGACACTAACTCTGGCTGATTAAAGGGGGAAAAAACAATTTTGGAATAGATACAGAGTAAATCATATTACTGAAGGAAAAGTAGAGGACAGCCCTAGGAATACAGGAAACAGGGACTAGTGGACACATCATAGTACCGCCTTGGGGATGAATCCATTCCAGATATTTTCTGATCTTTGTTGATTAGCTAATTAATCAGATTCCCAGGAGAGAGTTTGATTGGCTGGCTTGGGTTATAAGCCCACCCTTTGGCTAGCAGAATCACCTGTCCCTGGGATGACAATCCCTTCAGCGCTGCCTACAATGAAGGTCGGGATGGTGCTCCAAACCATGGTGGTTCTACTGAAAGAAAGGGAGGTTCAAAGACAACAGATGCTAACTACGAGTCTGTACAGAGTGGGAATAGATTCAGCCTCACAGCCAAAGAAACAGGCAGCTGTGCAGATATTTCTGTTTCTTAGGAGTTGCCACACAGATATTTAACCCAGCTTAGTAGTCCTTGGCTCTAATTTTCATGCCCTTTTGTCCCCAATATACTTTCAGGCTTTACATCAGTAATTAACAAGAGGCATCTTTTGGTCATTGTAGTTGCCTGGAGCAAAATGAATTTTTAAAATTCTTTGTGATTAAAAAACACCATCATTGTCATCGCATATGGAAGGCCAGTTATTAGAAGTAAACTGTCAGAAGAACATCCCAGTTAGTTCTTTTCTCATTTTTGAGTTATGTCAATTGACAGGATTTGAGTCTTTGAGGGCTTTGATGGGAGTAGCTGACTTCAAAAGAATCAGCAAGACAGATATTTCAGTTTCTATAGGCTGAGGGATTTCTAACCAGAAGCCATATTGTGGGTGGTAGATTATAATAACAAAGGAGATTTTAAAAATGAGGATGACACATTGACTTGGAATGTTTTCTCATCTGTATTTACTTATTCCTAAATATTTTCCTTTATGCTTTCTTTTTCAAGTGGATAGCCAGCTGCCTGCCACCTTTTTCTTTTCTTGTTGCCTCTGTTCCTCATTTCTTTCTTTTCCTTAGCCACTCCACTTTCCTTCCTTGAATCCTGTGTTTTCTCTCTAAATCTTCCTTTCTCTAATCCTATTCATCCCTCTCTTTCTTTTCCTTATTTGGTCTTACAGTTCATAACTTCTCTTTCTTTTCCTGAAATTCCCTTCTGTTCTCCTCCTGCAAAATCAATGTTCTGGTGCCCTATTCCCAAGCTTCTTATCTCTTCACTGTTAATCCCTAATGTGTTTACTGATCTGTGGGCCAAACGGCAAAATCCCCAGGGCCGTCTCTCCATGCCAACACAGTGAAAGGCAGCAGTTAGCATTGCTCAACAAGTGCCTTGTGAACCATGAATCAGTGGGTGAAAACCCTGTCAGTGAAAGGTTGCATATGTCTGTTTGTATGTGTATATGAGACGTATGATGATGCTCAATGGAGGGGTTCTTGGATTTTTTTTTTTTCCCCGGCAGTAACGAGAATTAAGCAGCAAGCTTTGCCTGCATTTCTTTCTTCATTAAGTTAATGGACGCGTTTCTAAGAAGTTATGTAAGGAAAACAGATGATGTTAAAGAGCGAAACAGAGACAAGAGACTGGTAAACAGTCAGGCATTAGTAGATCCTGCTGACACATTTTTGATAGCAAACACAAAGAATGTGTTATGAATGCAGTGATAGAATAGAAAGCAGAACCAGGAAAGAGATGGCAATAAATGGTAATAAAATCCAAGTGATTCATATGTTTAAATGAAAGAAAGAAGAAAGACGGCAGTGCCCAAAATGTGAAAGGGTAAGAAAATGGAAGTAGAGACATACTGGTGGAGACCAAGAGATTAGAAATTTGAGAAACTCTTCTTACATCAATAAAACATTACATGTTAAACAACAAACAAAGAGCATGCAACTATACTTCTCAGATGCAGTATCTCTAGTAACTTCAGGGAAATAAAAGCCATATAAGATTAGCGTAGCATCTTTAAAAAAAAAAAAGTAAACTTCAGAATTCACATCTGCTATAAAAGGATTGGAAGAATTTGAATAGACAAGGAACAGTGGCAAGTGATAGAAATCTTAAGCAGGAAAAGTGATTTTAAATGGTATTGCCAGGTTTTCAAAAAGGAAAATATTCTGGTTCTCTCTGCCCTGAGAGTTGAGAGACCAACAGGCCCTAAAGAAGAATAGACCCACCTCGTGTTTGCCATATACTGAGCTAGCTGCTTTACATCCACTTCTCATTTAAGCCTCATGATACATAAAAGTGAAGCCAAAGACTGAGAATGATACCCACTGGGAAGAAAAAGAGGGAATTTTCTGAGCCAGTTCCAAAATTATAAGGCTCAGGGGGAGTAGCTTTGGTTTTGTCAAGTCAGAGCGGACAGCCAAAGGCAGCAGACATAGGATATTATCAGAGGTAAATCACCCAGCTAAGCCTGTTCTGTCTTTATTGCAAGGTCAGAGGACCATAGCAAGGCGGCCAAATGTTTTCAACCATGGAAATCCCCTAACTTTCCAATGGCTGCAGCCCCACAGCGCTGAGGTTTTACTCACAGGATGGCTCTCATCCAGCTTTCAAATGTCTTCAAGTGGATTAATCATTTTCTTCTCCTGACTCATTCAAGCCTCTAGCAAATAGCTGTAGGTACTGGAGGGGCTGAGTAGATCAGTAGACTTGATATTGGGCTATAGAAAAACCTATCATATAGTGACAAAAGCACTGAAGTATCTGTCCTCAGATGCTAGTATGTGGGCTATGGCCAGACGGCATTGGCTCATTCATATGTTTGAAGCAGGGTATTTTCATTTGCAGTAGGAAACTTAGGTATGCGTGGGGATTTTAGTCTCTAATTGTAAGATTAAGTATTGTAGGCCACTTACTTAGACAGTAGAATTCCATTATGACAGCTTATTTTTATATTTATTTAGATGGATTATGGGTCAGAACATAACTCCTCAATAACAACAGCAGACATATACACAGTGCTTATGGTGTGCTGGGCACTGTACTAATTACTTTCCTTAAGAGGGCATATTCAGAGGATTGAAAGGTCATTTCTGGTTGTCTAAGCCAAGACCATGTCTATCAATTACATTATTTTGTCTGACTAATGTTCCTCATCAAGAAGTTTATTTTTGAAGACGTGTTCATTTTTAGATTCCTGATTGAACTTAGTTATACTGGAAAGTCTGTTTTTCTTGCTTTCAGAATGCTTCAATTCCCTGGTTCAGTCATGCAGTTCGTGGACATTTATTAAGCACCTGAGTGTACTGGTCATGGAAGATACGGTTGTGAATAAGACATGGGCTCAGACCTAGAGTTCAGCATTGTGTTAGTGCTTTGTGATTGGCACGAGGAAAATACCTGGGAAGCAGCAGCAAATATTTCTTCAAAAGAAACATTAGAGCTGAACCTTTAAGAATAGATAGAAACTGCTCACTCTAATAAAGGCAAAAGGAGCATCATCAATAGAAGAAACAGCATGTGAGAAAGAATATAGCATGTTCAGGGTGGAAGAAGACATTTTACACATGGGATTGTGGCAAAAAAATTAGCTTAAATAGGTTAAGTTGGGATAAGATTCCGATGGATCTTGTATAACATCCTAAGGCATTCTCTTGTAAGCACTGGAGGGGCTTATGGAGGTTTCAGTACTCTTGCCTGGAAAATCCCATGGACGGAGGAGCCTGGTGGGCTGCAGTCCATGGGGTCACTAAGAGTCGGACACGACTGAGCGACTTCACTTTGACTTTTTGCTTTCATGCACTGGAGAAGGAAATGGCAACCCACTCCAGTGTTCTTGCCTGGAGAACCCCAGGGATGGGGGAGCCTGGTGGGCTGCCATCTACGGGGTCGCACAGAGTCGGACACGACTGAAGTGACTTAGCAGCAGCAACTTTATTTGACTATGTTTCAGTAAGAGAGTCCTGATGATAATGTAGGGTAGGAGAGAGGGGGAACAAAATGGGACTGGTTAGAAATCTGTTGCACAGTCTAGAAGTGATAGCAGCAGGGGCAAAGGTGAGGGATAGATTTGAGATGGAGCTGGGGAGTGATGTGGGCAGACTGTAATGTCGGGTTGGATACAGAGATTGATGTGTGGATGATGTTCAGATGAGGGACTCAGGTCTTTGGGTGGGCCATGATGCTGTACCATGAGAAATGAGGAGGAAAACTAGCCTTGGGGAGTGATGAGATTCCTTAGTGACATGTTGAGTTGAAATTAAGGTGCTAATGAGAGGTGAAGTATTTGAAGCTGACTAAATCAGTGAAGCCGGAGAGGAAAAGGGGCCAAGGGCGGTAAAGCATCTATTCTGTTTAGATTGTGGGTCAGGAATCTATCCACGCTGTGTAGAGAGAGTTTTGGGAATTACTAGCTGGCTGTTTTAACCATGTTGGTTGTTTCTGTGGTAGAACACACTTTGGATTCTGTTATTTTCCTACGCGTGACTAATACATTTTTAAATGAGGTTGGAAGCCTCAGTCAAAGGCTAGCAGGACACTGACCCTGTATGGACCATTATTCTGCGTGTGCTGCTTTGGGGAGGAGTTGAGGAGTCGTTCTTGGAGACACAGAAACACAAATTCTCACTCAGATTTCTCTGGCTGACCTGGATTCCAAAGGACTGCTGGCCCTATAGAGATTTGCAGACGTCCACACAAAAGGAGCATCGTTTGTATGCAGCCCCTGAACTAACTGTAACAATCTGTTCCTTAAGTCTCTGAGAAAGCACACAGATTGATTCTCCAGGACTTGTCCATTTTCAAGGACATCTGTGTGACCCTTCATCACATCAGCTGACCCCTCCCCCTTTTGTTCACCTGCTCTTTCAATTATGTGAGCTGGGATGTATCTGCCTCAAAACACCCTGTCCTGGGAAATTCCTTCAGAAGGAAATTATTGGGAAAAATATTTCTGCTTTGGAGGCAACTCAGGGATTTAAATCTCCTCCGGCCTACAGAGCCCTTAGATTCAAGTGTCTCTCCCCTTTTGACTCTGGAAGATTGAGTTGCGTCTTGAATGGAAGCTCATAAGCACGTTGAGGCACTCGGAGTCTGTTTCCTCCCGCTGTTTACTGAAGCAATGAAAAAATAAACAAATTCAGTTAGTCCAGAGCCAGGACTAAGGATCATGTGATGGGGCCCAGTGGTGTTGCCGGAGCTCAGGAGGTCAGTTTTGGGGGCTGGTGCATAACTGTCTCCTGCAGGCTTCTGAAGCCACCTGCCTCTTTCAGAAATGCCACTTTCCATTCATCATCATAATTGACTGACCAGGACGTTTGTTCTTGTTCCTAACTTTTAGTGCCTTATACCCAAGAGGTCTGTGATACATATTTTCAACCTGGTGGATTGTCTCGAGTTTTGGAGGTCACAATATATTTAAAGGCTTCTGAGCTCATTGAATGCCATCAACTTCGCTAACAGCAAACGAAGGTGCATATATTGATCGAAGGTCAAAAGCTGGCAGTCATGGGATCCTCTGGTCTACAGATCTATGGGCCATGCTGAACTCTGTCAATGACGTCTTTAGGAAAATATGAATTTAGTATCAGTATTAACAGAGCAAAATCATCATAAAACAACCCAGGTTTTCTGACTTTTTTGGAAACTGCAAGATTTGACAACATTGGGCTGCATTCTTACAGGTTGATGATTGATGAGAGCTGCATAGCTGCTGCTCATTTGAGGGTGGGCATATCTCTCCCATTTGCCAACGTCTCCTCTGTTCCCTTTTTTTGTTACACTCAATATACCCCACTCACATGTTTCATGCCTCACCTCTTTAGGTTTTTCTTTGTGGGTATCACCAGCAAAATTACTTAGAAAACTTACAAATTAGCATGATATTTCCAAAGCATTTTATTTTGATATAATTCACTTACCATAGGGACTTCCCTCGTGCTCCAGTGGTTAGTTAAGACTGCACTTCTCCTGCAGGGGGTTGGTTTTCATCCCTGGTTGGGGAACTAAGATCCCACATGCCACTCAGCCAAAAATGGAAAAAAAGAAAAATCACTTACTATAAAGTTCACCCATTTAAAGTGTGCAATTCAGTATTTTTTGGCTTAGAGTTGTGTAACTATTGCCACTACTGCGTTTTAGAACTTTTTCATACTCAAAAGAGATTCTATACCCATTAGCAGTCACTCCCTATTCTTTCCCCCACCCCTAGACCTCTGTTAATCTGCTTTCTGTCTCTGTGGCTTTGGGTTGGTTCGACTTTTCAGCTATTATAGATAATAGTGCTAATGAATATTTGCGTACAAATGTCTGAAAGGACATATGTTTTCATTTCTTTTGGGAATATACCTAGGAAGTGAAATGATTGGTCTTAACTCTATGTTTTAATTTTTTGAGGCACTGCCACAGTTTTTTCCAAAGTGACTGCACTATTTTACATTCCCCATTAATGTATAAGGATCAAGCTTCTCTACACCCTCACCAGCACTTCTTCTTGTTCTTCTTGTAGCCGTTCTAGTTGTTGTGAGGTGGTATTTCATTGTGGTTTTGATTTTTAAAAAACATTTTATTCTAAAATAGAATTTATTAATTTTTACAAAGAAATGTTGCTAATAGGTCATGCTAATCCTTCTTCATCACTGGAACTCTCAACTTCATCTCAGTTCTCATGGTCAGACCACATCATATATTGCATATGTTCCCCTGGCTGTCACCTGTGGTGCCCTCATGAATGGGATTAGTGCCCGTATTAAGAAGACCCCAGAGAGCTCTCTTGCTCCTTCTATTATATGAGGTTGCAATGAGAAGATAGCAGTCTGCATTCCAGAAGAGGGTCCTCACCAGAAGCTGACCATTTTAGCACCCTGAACATGGTCTCTCTAGCCTCCAGGATTGTGAGAAATAAATTTCTGTCATAAGCCACCCAGTTAATGGACTTGATTACAGCAGGCCTAATGACCTAGGTGGGAGCTTCTGTGGTGGCCCATATTGTAAAGAATCTGCCTGCAATGCAGGAGATCCTGGTTTGATCCCTGGGTCAGGAAGATCCCCTGGAGAAGGGAATGGCAACCCACTCCAGTATTCTTGATTGGAGAATTCCATGGACAGAGGAGCCTGGTGGGCTACCGTTCATGAGGTGGCAGAGTTGGACATGACTGAGTGACTAACACACACACACACGCACCAGACTTAGACACTGGCCTTCCAAGGGAAGAAGCAGTGATCCTGCTCTAGACTCAGGTTCTCTTTTTTTCGCAAGAAGCTGTACTTTTTTTTCCCCCCAACTGAGTCTAAGGGCTTGACTCTGGTGCCTGACTTGGATCTGTTTTCATGAACTCACCACTCTCTGCTTTTGTTCACTGCTCTCTCTCTCTCCTTTCACACTTTCTCACTTCTACCCACCTATCCCATCAGCCCAGCCCAGTAGTTCTGATCCAGTTCTGAGACTCTGGAGCCTCCTTTAGTGATACCACCAGCCAGAAGAACCACATGAGTCCTTTTTGTCCAGAAGAATCTGATTTAATTATCAGATGTTTCAACAATTGCATTTTGAATATTCTCGTCCATCCTTGCCTTAACTTCACTGGCAGGGTTTTCAAGTTGCAAAAATTTGGCTACCTTAATTGTAATGCAATCAATATCTGAGTGAAAAAGTGAAAGATCTTAGTCTGGATGTGAAAAAGCTTCATTGGCCACATTGTTCCAGTACACAACTATTCCATGTTTTTACTGAGTCTACGTAAAAGGCCGTTATCTGACCACAAGAACATCCACGTAGGCATCTAGAGCAAAGAGACCTTTCCACTAAGAGGGACACTGAAATTCTCCAGGAGCCCCCAGCCCCTCTTTATCAGCAACAGTGGGTTTTATAGGACACCCTGATTACCTGGGGTGTTGTATCTGCAATAATAAAGACTGCCTCAGATCTTTCGCTTCCTTTATCTCAGAACAGACCTTGCTGTGTGTATTTAGAGCCACAGCCCAGGCCCATTACATCTGTAATGAATGGGATGACTTAAAACAGCACCTTTCACCTCAGAATCTGGAAGCCTTTAACAACCTCAGCTCCACACTTCCACACACAAACACTTTAGGGAAGGACAGACCATAAACAGGAACTTCTGGTGATTGTCCTGTCAGAGAGAATGGAGAGAAAAAGAAGACGGTATGCCTTGGCAATGTAAGCCTTTCTCCTTCAGTCACTGTGGCTTAAAGCTCATGGGAGTGTCTAGGGTAATTTTTCTACACCATAGGCATAATCAATACTTTCATTTACCTAATCTTTCATTAGAAGTGCTTTACTCATCGATTGCTAGAAGGGAATATGGTGATAAAGGACAGTTATTTCTCTAACACATAGGAACTTGCTGTTTCTGGTGAGTGAGTAGAAGAATAAGATAAAGTGTCCAGAGTACAAACGGCCTCTTGTTTTCATATGGCCTGATACTTGTTCACCTTCTTGCTTCATTTACTTCTCAAGGAAACAGGCTCTATTCCCATACCTATACTCACTTACAGGTAAGGCCAGAACTCCAGGACTTTAACCCATAGAAACTTGCCTTGATGTTTTTCTTTCTGAAGATTTAGAGAACTACTTTATATTTTTCCAACTTAAACCTTCAGAGAAAGAGAGCTTATCTTGCCTGTCTGTTGGCTAGAGTGGGAAGCTGAGAAGGAAAAGGAGAGGAACTGGCGTTTGCTTGGCTTCAGGCACCGTGCTGCTCAGTTTGTATGTATTATCTCATGAAACTAAAAGAAAACCCAGAATGTTTATCATTTGTTCTGTTGGCCAGTAGCTGTCTGGATGCTATCATGGCCTTAGTCCTGATACCCACCGGGACCTATTCTATGATGTCTTGTATTTCCTTTTATTTATTTGTGTGTGTGTGTGTGTGTGTGTGTTTTGTATTTCCTTTTAAAATGTGTCTCTGGTACATTAATAAACCCAAATTGCACACTCTTCCCTCTTGCAACGTGCTATTCAGGGTCGAACTTAGCATTAAACAACTGTCTTTCGCTCTGTTTTAAAAATCTCTTTTCTCTCTTCCTTTGTTTTGAGAAAAACATATGTATACTCTTTTAGAGTTGTCAATCACAGTGTTATAATAAAATATTTGGTTTTATCATTTTGGTTCAATCGAATAAATAAGTTCCGTTTAATTTAAATTCTCAGATTTTCTTTTTTTTAGAAACCTGTAGTCTCTGCTTAGGAGAAGGCAATGGCACCCCACTCCAGTACTCTTGCCTGGAAAATCCCATGGATGGAGGAGCCTGGTAGGCTCCAGTCCATGGGGTTGCGAAGAGTCGGACATGACTGAGTGACTTCACTTTCACTTTTCACTTTCATGCATTGGAGAAGGAAATGGCAACCCACTCCAGTGTTCTTGCCTGGAGCATCCCAGGGACGGGGGAGCCTGGTGGGCTGCCGTCTATTGGGCTGCACAGAGATGGACACGACTGAAGCGATGACTTAGCAGCAGCAGCAGTCCCTACTTGCTGCCCTCCTACCCCACCCCTGGCAGTCCAGCCCATGTTTTTTCCCCCTACCAAAAGTCAAAAGACTATTACGTGATTCTCCTGCCCAATTTTGTCTCTGTCTTCACAAATTCTGGAGTCATACTGACTGACTTTGTCACCCCCAAAACTGAGCTGTGTGACCTTGGGCACACATTTCCTCATTTCCCCATCTGAAAACACTGACTCAGTTATTATCAGGATTAAATGACCTGGTGGTGTTTGCCCTGTTCCCAGGTTCCCCCTGCTTGGGTTGACTGCGTACTCAGCTGATAAATCATTTTGCCTGAGCCTTGCCATATCTTGACTCTGAAGCTTCTCTGGCTCCTTCCCACTGTGCCTTCACATTTGAGGGCCTTCTAGATAAAGAGTCTGCCTGCAATGCAGGAGACATGGGTTCGATCCCTGAGTTGGGAAGATCCCTTGGAGGTGAACATGGCAACCCACTCCAGTATCCTGGCCTGGAGAATCCCCATGGACAGAAAGTGCTGGCGTGCTGCAGTCCGTGTGGTCACAGAGAGTTGGACGTGACTAAGCACCACACAGCACGGCACAGGCTGCCCCACACTGCCCTTTCCAGACCTATTTCTCCCTGCTCCACAGCAGAAACTCTTCCAGCCAACCTGGACTAGACATTCCCTAATGATGCACTTGCTGTCTTCACATTATACGTCTCTTGGTACACCTCCTCTTCCCAGGATGAGTCCCTTTTGCCATCTTTGCTCATCAGAAACCCCATCACCCTTCACGGTACCCTCGAGGGAGCGATTGCTGGTCACCTCCAGACTCTGAATCCTAGCTAGTCTATGCTTGGATAGCTCTTATCACAGACAGCTGGAGAATGGTTAGCACAACTTCTTTTCCTCTTCTAGGTTGTAAGTCCCACGGAGGTAGGAAGTTTAGTTCTTCTTACATGTCAGTCCTTAATAAATATTTGTTGAAAAATAAGGCCCCCTTTGTCACTTTCTTGTCTCCTCAGTTGAACTTGACAGTTTCCTCTACTGTTTAAACAGAGGAGGACAGAGTATATGTGCAGTCAGGATTTGACCTTATGTTACCAACTTGCACTTTCTGAGTACCTGCTGAATGTTAGAAACTGTGCTATTGCTGGGGTCAAAAATAATAATTGCAGCTACAATTTACTGAGCCCTTCCTAGGTGCTAGGCACCATGCTAAACTGCTTTCTTTTTTTTAATATTATCTCACTTAACACTCAGGATAACCTTATGAGGAAGATACGTTCAGTGTATTGTCATGAAAGCTCTATGGTTCGTAGAGGTTAGTACCCTGCTCAAGGTCAGCAGCTAGTCAGAGGTAGAACCAGGATTTGAAACTAGGTTGTCTACTCCCAAACCTGTGCTCTTAATCAGGTAAATAAGAGTTCTACCTTTTGAGTTACTAAGTGTCCAGTAATGAAGATACGTGAGCTGGCCCACATCTTCTTCTCTGACTTTTCCCTTGTAATACCACACTTCAACCACACTGGCCTTCCTGCAGTCCCTTCAGTGTACCAGACCTGTTCCTGCCCCAGGACCCTTGCACCTACAACAGTGCAGACAGCTGCTTAGAATGCTCTCAGTGTTGACCCTCACATCACTGGCATGTCTTGATTAGAAAGTCATCTCCTAGAAAAACTTCCCTGAACTCTTCAGCTAAAGTAACATTCTGCTTTCCCACCTGCTCTGTGCTCCCTCTACCCCAGTTACCCTGGTTCATTTTCTTCTGGTATTTTTATCACTGTCTGCATTGATCACATGTACTTGTGAATTTATTCTTTTCCTCTACTAGAATTGAAGTCCAGCAAGAGTAAAGATTTATTCACCACTGAACCCCCAGTATCTAGAACAGGGCTTGTGTGCTGAACAAATGGATGACTTTTTGACAGCCAACTGTTTCAGGTTGGGTTCCAGAAAAGTATACACTGAAGTGGACTTTGCAGTGCAAGATGTTGTTGGGAATCAATACTTGCAAAAGACAGGGGCAGGGGCAGGATTGAACAGAGGGAGGAACTGAGTTGTGGTATGGATCCAACAGAGCTTCAGTCAATCCTGTAACAAGTTTTAGAGTTAAAAAAAAAAGTCTTCCCACTAGAATTTGCTGTATGACACGTGAAGTTCAAACCAGTGCTCCATGGCAACCTAAAGGGGCAGAATGGGGTGGAAGGCGAGACAGAAATTCATAAGGGAGTTATTGTTGTTCAGTCACTAAGTTGTGTCTGACTCTTTGTGACCCCATGGATTGCAGCACCCCAGGCTTCCTTTTCTTTCAGTATCTCCCAGAGTTTGCTCAAACTCATGTCCATTGAGTCAGTGATGCCAACTAACCATCTCATCCTCTGTCACCCCCTTCTCCTCCTGCCCTCAATCTTTCCCAGTATCAGAGTCTTTTCTAATGAGTTGGCTCTCTGCATCAGGTGGCCAAAATATTGGAGCTTCAGCTTCAGCATCAGTCCTTCCAATGAATATTCAGAGTTGATTTCCTTTAGGATTGACTGGTTTGATCTTGCAGTCCAAAGGACTCTCAAGAGTCTTCTCCAACACCATGGCTCAAAGCATCATATCTTGATGCTGGAGGACATATGTCTACCTATGGTTGATTCATGTTGATATATGGCAGAAACCAACACAATATTATAAAAAATTATTCAATTAAAAATAAATTTTAAAAACAGAGAGAAAAAAATCCCTCCACTAGACTAATAATAAGCTAGCATTATATTAATGATTAAAAATCAGGTTTACTCTAGAACTTGCTGTGGACTTTATACTCCCTCCCTCCCCCACTGATGCCTCCTTAGTTAAGGGATGTGGATGTGATCTACTCCTGAAAGGTCATGACCTCAGGCAAGGAGGCCTCTAAAACTGGGGCTTACCTTGAAGGAGTTAATGTTGGATGCTGTTTGCTGACTGTCCTCCCCATGACCAGAAATCTAACCCTTCCTTACAGAGGCCTTTGGTCAGTGAGTTTTAGTATCTACTAACTAATGACAGTATTATAAATAGTGCCTACCTCATGCATGATTGTCTCTATTGTTGATGTCAGTGGTGTTCTTCAAAATTAATTTACATCTAAAAGCTGGGAGTATTTTATACCAGAAATTTTAAAGCAAATCAGTACTTGTTGCTTTCAGATCACCCATTGCTTTGATTCACATATGATATTCAATGCCCTTTATCTCTCTTTCTCTTTCTAATATATGTTTGGCATTATAATTTTTCAAAATGCACCAAAAACTTGCCTAGAATTATTACTATGATGACTATTTTATAGTTAGTGACAAATCTTAAAGGTGATCACATTTTTTAACCTTTGTAAGTTCTGGTAAACTGAAGTTTCTTTTTATTTTTTCTGTAAAGCACTGTCCTTTTTTTTTTTTTTCTGATTATAAATATATAAACCTTTAGACTAACAGCAACTTTCTGCATGTTATTTCATGTTTTTAATAGTTTATCTTTTTAACTAGGTCATTTAGCATGTAAGAACTATTGAGCAACATCACCAATAAATTCTCATGTTTGGTGTTATTTTGTATTTTCTGAGGTCTCAAACTTAACTGACTTTTTTTTTTAATCTGGCGTTTTTCTTCCTTGGGGAATTTAATTTCCCTTTGTTCACTTATTTATAGCTTTGCAGATGGCATGGTTTGGAACCTTAGTTTTTATTGGTTTGCTGCTCTACAGTAATTGACACACTATACATTCCAATCCCATGTTCCATTTACATATGGACACATACTACTTGATGACTCAAATAGACTATAATGAATCCCCTTTATTCTGGGATATCTTTGAGATTCTGGGTTACTGTGTGGGTCTGTTCTCCTTAAACATGGAACTGACAGCATTGAGTATTGGAAACAACTGACCTTTTATTTCCACTGGCATTTCATCACTATGGGTGCATCCCAATCTAATTATATGTTGATTTGTAATCAGCAGAGGCTTCCTCTCATTTAAGTTTCTGCTGACTTTATTTTCTCCCTGTTTGGAAACCTCCAAGATTATTATATCAGTTTCAATTTCTTAAACAGGTTTTCTTTCATGATGGCCTGCTTCCAATCTCTTACTTTGCTATTCAGTTACTCTGTCAACCCATGTTATCTGTTTAAAAAATAAAAAAGCCAAACCAAACAAAATGCTGATCCGTTGGTGGGCTCTATGCTGTCATCTAAACTGTTATGGAGAGAACTATTTATGTTATAATGTTGTTATGAATTAACTCAGTGGCCCACATCTCTCTGTACGTGAAATGCACTTGACCTTAGAAGAAAAAAAAATCTGAACCAGAATCCTCATTGAAGTCTGACTTGGCTACAATAAGAATTCATCAAAAACACAGAAGCTACATTTCCTAGGAAATGCAGGCTTTTTCCTGTATTTGGGAGCGGTAAAGGATACGCCCAAGAACTTGGAACAGATACAACCCTGGCAGATAAACAAAAGATCTGAAGGGCAGAACTTCCTTTTTATTCCCTGAGCTCTCTCTCCCATTGTCTAAGAGAAGATGGGGCAAATACCCAGACAGAAGCTGCTTCAGTATTGTCTTTTATTGATAGGCTGCTTGTGTTCAGTGATTCCTCTGGCCCATAGTGTCTGCTGGACAGTTGGAGGCTTTTTGAAGCCATTGTATTGTTAGAGAATAATTAGGGTGAATGAAGCAGGGGGTAGGGGTTAACAACAATTCTTTGTTACGAGCAATTGCTAGTCTTGGCATCAGTATTGGTAACAAGGCCAATCTACTGGAAGGGATGGAAACAAAAGAAGGAAAGGTTGCCGTTGGTTTGTCTAATCCATCCAGCAAATCCACCCATGCATGGCCATTGTGCTTTGTGAGCTCTCTGGAAATGCCTTTGGTCACACTGCATTCCAAGCCACTGGGTGGGTGATCTCTAGGCAGATCTCATACATGGATTTCCTAGAATGCTTCCCATAGCAAAAAAGTGGATGCACAGGTGTTGCCTTGGCAACTAATCGGCATACTTCATAAAGAAAATAATCTTCTGACATTTGGGTAGATGCGTGTCCTAACACAAAAGAGCTAAGATGTGTCGATTGACACCAAGGTGAACACACCTGTGTAGAACCATGGCCTGTGTCCTCGCTTTCTCCTCTATCCTCTCTAGGACAGTCAGGCCCTGTCCTGGTCATCGTGGTCTTAATCTCACTTGAATTGTGATCTAGAGGAGCCCTAGCCAGGGTAGGGTCCAGCAAACTGGGGTGGCTATCAATTTAATGCTTCTAGGAAACTGGTTCTTATTGAAAGACTTTATAAACTGGTTGCCTATCTCAGCTTGCCCATTTGGGGAACTGGAGCTGCTGCTGCATTCAGAGTCAAGGTGATGTCTAGTTGTGGTTGATCAGATACCTGATGTATTAATAATACATGGCAGAGTACCTTACACGGGGGCCTAGGTTCCTACTTAAAGTCTGTTGCTCAGATTTTATAGCATCCGTGTAATTTTGTAGCATGTGTTGCTTCCTACATCCTTCTCCCAAATCAGCTTTCTGACAAGGGTGCCCAAGCACAGAGGGGGTGTGCCTCAAATAGTTGATTCAAATTGTACAACAGAAGTTACCCCATATATCCCTTCCTGTTGCTTATCGAGAAGGACAGACACAGAGGCAGTTTGGAAGTGGATGGAGGCATCTCTCCAATGAGATTTTTTTGACCTTAGACACACCACCCTGAAAGGTGAAATCCTGTTCTCATGTATTAAATAGGGCTTTAATGTTACAGTCTGATTTAGACCAACGATGATTTACATTTGAAATCTCAAACGGGGAATGTTCAGGGTTGATCCTAAACTCTGAGCAGTTGGGGCAGAGGTGGTGTTTACCTATGTGTTATGCTGAGTGTATCTACACTCCCAGGCGTGGAGTGGTGGGTGTTAGGCAGTGGGTAGGGGAGAGAGAGGTGGTGTGGGGCTTTAAGGAGCGGGGAGGACGGACAGAGTGTGCTTATTTTCAGTTTGTCAGCTGTTCTGGAAAACTGCCAAAATGAATGAGCTACAACAAGCCCTCATGGTTGTTGTAAGCCAAGGCGAGGCTAGGCCCCTCCTTTTAAAAGGCTCTGTGGAATTTAGACTTAAAACTTCATGTGTATTTGGTTTGGGGCAAATGTGAAATCCCTGAACTTTCCCCAGGAAAATATTAGCTCCCTGGAACACACAGTGGGTCCTAACTCTCTGGACAGAAGTGTGTCTTGAGAGAGAAAAAAGAATCCAGCACCTTCCCATTTAGCCTCCTGGCTTGGTTTGGCCAGGAGAGAAAGATTGATGAAAACCCTGATTAGATCTGTCTCCATGGCCTCCAGCAGATTATTGGAAAGGCCTGAAAAAATCCTTTTGATACAGGGGGTAGAGGTTCCAGTGGACGGGGCGGGGGTGGGGTGGGGGGGAAGGCTGAATCTTGCTGGCCCAAATGTGCCGGGACGCACATAAACAAGCAGCCCGTGGGGGTGGTGGGGGGAAGAATGAGCAAAGGCTGAGCATTTTTACAAGGCTAGGCACCGACATTCTCCTAAGGGAGAGGGAACCTGAAACATTTAAAATAAGGCACTTCCATATGGGAAGAAGAGCCTGTAAACTCAGTGTGGTTGAGATTTCAGAAACAGAAATCCATGGCTAGGTTTTTCTAGGCAGGACTTATATCCTCTGTTGGCAGTCAGGTTCCAAGCCTGACCCCTCTGCCGTGTGACTCTGGTCTGACGTTCATGTCAGGAAAACTCTAGGCTGTTTTTGCCGTCCTCCCTGCTAATGTTGACATTGGTAGGGAGAGAGGAAATCTGGATAAATAGAACTCTTTTCTTGGCGTTGTTAAAAATATTACTAAAAAGAGCAAAGGGTGTTTTCGGAGCTACATGGAAGCAAAGTCTTTCTTTGGAACTTTGAAAGCCTAGGTAGGTGGCTGGGTAAGCATTTTCTTGCAGCCTGTTTGTTTTAGCCTGTGGTGGTTTCTGATTAGCTTTAAGATTCTGATAGAGGGCACACACACCCCCATCCAACAGTGGCCCTCTCTCCTGATGCTGTCCTTTGTATCTTGTGACTGAAAACTGACACACCTTTAGGACTTTTCTGAAGATCACATTGTAGCTGGTCTACCAGGAGCTTTAAATTTTCTTGAAATTTTACTGTCAAAAGCAGAAGAACAGCTTTTCATCATTGAACTGGGAGGGGCAGTTTTGTTTGCCCCTTACGTTTTGCACTTTCAGAAACTGAAATTGAGAACTCCAAGCAACTTGCCTGAAGTTACACCATTTAGTTAGTATGGCCTGATGCCTGGGTTATTATCACAACAAAAGCTGTGCCCCCAGAAGGAAATTTCGGTTCAGATTCTCTATAACTTTAAGAACATGGACAAATATATGGATTTTAGTAAAAACAGCTGATCAAGATAACCTCATCATTCTCAAGGGAATGTAACTTTGAGGAGACACATTTGGAATAACCTGATTTTACACGATAATACAAATTCCTTCTCTACTCTAGTGGGGGAGACTTTCCTATGTTGCATAAACTATTTGAACATTTTCTAATTTAATACTTCTTATAACCATAAAGACATTTGTGCTGTGCTCAGCCGCTTCATTGGTCTCCAACTCTTTGTGACACTGTGGTCTGTAGCCCACCAGGCTCCTCTGTCCATGGGGATTCTCCAGGCAAGCATAGTGGAGAGGGTTGCCATGCCCTCCTTCAGGGGATCTTCCCAACTCAGGGATCGAACCTGCATCTCCTGAGTCTCCTGCATTGCAGGCAGATTGTTGACTCACCGAGCCACCTGGGAAGTATACTTATTTGAGAATAAACACAAATTGGTTGTGCAATCCCTTCACACAGAGGGCTCTGTAGATGTAACTGATGCTGTCAACCAAGGAAGGGTACAACAGAGCGGCGGAGATGGTCTCCATAGTGCTTTCTAGCTGACAGGCGCCTTTGCATACATGTTCAAACTGATCCTCTGGACAGTTTTGTAAAAGTAGGAAAAGCAGGCATAAGTACAACTGTTTTCCAGAAAAGAAAAACAAAGCTCAGCGATACAGAGTAACTCACCCAGCACAGGTGGGTGCTGAGTTGGGTCTCAAACCCAGGCTTTCACTCTAAGCCCACAACTCGTTTCATTACCCCCTGATACATGCATACGCAGGTGACAGTGCCTTATGGAGCAGTCCCTGGTTTCTTTTCTTTCTAAGGCAGAAAGTACAGTGGCTACACTGAGCCTGCCCAGATGGTTTTTACTTCCTGGCTTGTTTTATTCTATTAGTGTTATTTACCTTCCATGGAGGGACTCGGCCTTTTAAAAATCATTAAAATGGGTTTTTGAGGTTATCCTCGTTTCTCCTTCACATCCTGAACTTGAGACCTAATGTTCCCCGTCTTTCCATTCAAACGAGAAAAGGATTATTGTGATTGTTGGTGATGCGTCCCCAGGATGCCAGCATAAATGAAGGATGCTCTTTTTTTAAGAAAGAAAAAAAAAAATGCAGTTTAGCAGTGTTCTTGATTCTTTTTACTCTTTTAACACTGCATCTACTTTTAAAAATGTTATTTGTTTGTTTCCGTGTGTAACACTAGGTGGCAGAATTACTACACCACATAGCACGATAGCCTTTGTTTCTTGCTGCTCTCAGAGCAGAGAACCGAGCTGTGAGGCATAAACCATCTGTGGTTGCATGAGATTGGACCGACCAACCTGGCCAATATTTTCTTGACAGGGAGCTGGCTGCAGTGATTCTAAAACATATGCTTCCAAGATACTGTCTTTAAGGTTTCCCTCTTTCCTTTTTTATCCAGCTCCCCAGCATTTTAATTTGTATGCCCCATTGCATCCATGTAGACAAGGCCTGCAGGCAGCTGCTGTGAAATGGCAAATCTGGATGGACGCACCCAATGGCGCTGGCACTCTTGCCCTTGTGTGCCAGTGTGTCAGGGAGGGTCTGGGGAAAAGAGGCCTGAGCCCTTGTCCCCAAGTGGTGTCGGCGGGTGTGGCCGAGGGGCAGCAGGGGCCAAGCTGGACCAAGCTTGAAAATGCTGCCCTCACTAACTCAGGTATACAGAAGGGCTTTGGTTTTGAAAGAGCAGCCTGATCTTGGTTCAGCTGTTTAGCGGGTTTAGAAATGCTGCCACGTGCTCTGTGGGACCCTTCCTCCGTTTCTTCCCCCTGATGCTCTGCCCTAGTCGCAGTGCTGGAAGTGTCTGCTGCCCTGAGCCCCTCCCGAGCCACAGGATGTGCTGTGCTAAACGGAGCTGCTCTGGCGTTGTCCTTTCACGTTGTAAAGAGGATGAGCTTGGGGGTGCAGAAATACTTCTTCGGATTTTTTGCTGAAAAAGAATATCGTTGTAACAAAACAATCCATATTTAAGTCTAGCGATAGCACTCTAAGTATACTCTACCTCAAGGCATCCCAATGAAACCAAGTCTGAATGTGTAAAATGGATCAAACAGAAAGGTCTTATTTTAATTATAAAAGCATTCCTTGCAACTGGAGCCACAATCGGATTTTCATTAAATAGCATGCTTCCTGATGTGAATTGTAAATGATTCCATTTACAAAAGTGAAGAAAAAAGAAGTATTTAAACCTTGACTTTTCAGGAACCCACTTGTTGCATGAACTGGACTACAGTTTACCGTACTTTCACCACACCCTACTCCACTTTCCAACTGGGAATCTCAGGGTATTTTTAGCTTATAGCTGAGGGTGCTGGCCCTGACTTGAGTTTTCAGGGAAGACATTGGTGACGTGAAGGCTCCTTGTTGATGGGACCCAGGTGAGTCACAGTAATCAGGGCAAGCCTGCAGCTTAGGGATTTGGGGGTTTTGTTTGTTTGTTCGCCCTCCAGAGATGCCACTCGTTCATAAAGAATAAACTATGTGACTTTTGAGAATACCTGAAACAACATACATAAATCAGGCCACGGATATCCATCTCAGGCCACCACCATGGGGAGGCTTTGAAGCTCAAAGAGGGTTGTGAGACCTTCTTGTTTGTTAAGAATGAAATGTCATAAAAATTCCAAAGCAAGACTCAAATTTCCAGGGGGAAGGGACCTCTTTATTGTTTCCTCTAATAGCTGCTTTGGTGCTTTAGTGAATAAATGTGTTGCTCAAAATAACCCGAGATGCAGCCTCGGAACTATAGCCTGGCTTGGCTCCACTTTTGTACTGAGCATCCATTCTGAATTATTTATTTATGATCGTTTTGCTATTTTCATCATTCCTTGCTACCCCCTCTCCCCACTCCCTGCCACCATTTGTCCCATGTTTTATTCTCATACCTTTCAATTAACTGATATCTTCTGCTCTGAGGACAACAGCAAATGTGTCTCTGCGTGTTTATGTGGGATCCTCAGTACGCAGGCCATGCTTTTAAGTTTCTGGAATAGAACAATGACAGAAATGAGTCACGGCTTGTTTCCATGTTTGCTTCTCAGTCAAGAAACTTAGTTTTCCCATTATAATGCTCAAGATGCAGAGACATAACCAAAATGTAGTCAGCTCCTTTCATCAGATGTTTTTGAATCATACAGAATTCTCTAGATTTGTATTTCCAAAATGAAAAAAGCACAGTGGCCATGGTTTTATTATTTTTTGTCCATAGGGAGAAAAGCCTTACTCAAAATAGGCCAGATCTTCCCCCAGATTTTCTCCAGCAACAGGCCTTGGGGGTATGCCCAAGGTTGCTCATAACCTTAGGATGACCAGCCTTCACTCAGGGCCTTATACATGTATTTAAATGACATCTTAAAACCGGAGACCTGAGGGACTGGGATCTAATAGTAAGAAAATAATGAGATACAACTGAGGATTACGGGGCATTTGTGGGGCAAGGGTAGAATATTGGCAAAACAAAACGGGAGAGGCGAGCTAGGGGCCCAGCCCCAGTGCAGTGGCCGGACTGTGGCAAAGGGTGACCAGAGGCTCTGGCGCCTCCCCCTTCATGGATATAAGCCAGAGATGTCAGTTTGCCTTGGTTTTCAAACATAATAAAGCCAAGTAATGTTCTTGAGTGTCAGTTCATGGATATCTCCAGTGCAGCCTCATAACTTATATTAATTGGGAGGAAAATGCTTCCAGAGAAAAGAGAGATGCTGGGGAAAAAAAAAAAAGTGTGTCTTTGACTAGTTGTCACAGCCCTGCTGTTTGCAGTCACTGACGAGCCCTTGGTTCTTATATGACGGATCCTAAAGAAAAGTAATTCATCTTCTCTCTGCTGTACCTTTCAAGGAGGACCTTTTTTTTTCCTTTCTTAAAGACAGATTATGTTTATGGACAGGACATCACTGGCAGTGGCCGGTGGGCTCAGAATCTTTGCAGGGTATAATTTACTATTCTGCTCCTCCCTCCTAAGTGTGCGCACCACGAGAAGCTCCATCCCATTAAAATTCCTTCTTAAAAGCATAAGGTGAAAGAGCCAAGCATGTGTTTTTTTTTGTTTTTTAAAGGGAGTGTAGCTGCAAAAGGGGAGAGGACCCTGGCCTTTTCTCTTTAAAATGCTAGTAAATAGCTTAAAACCTGTGGAAGCTTTTGGAGGAATGTGAAGGAGTTGTCATTTGACTCTAATGTTAGAAAAACAAAAAAAGTTTTAAGAAGACACTTTTCCATGAGGGACTCTGTTCTCTGAAGTGTCCTGTGAGCGCCACATCAGTTCCTCCGTGTACACCAGCTAACTTCAGTTGCCTCCGTGACTGCTGGACCCAACACCCTTGCTCATTTTCCTACTGAATTTTTCCTTCAGACTTTAGGTCTGTACTTTTTTCAGCTCCATCCTTATAAAAGTGTGAAGTACTGTTTTTGATGACAAGAAAGAATGATGCTGTTTAAAGATGAGATGCTAATATATTTATGTACAAATTCTTCATTTTCTAATGTTAGAGGAAAACCACCAGTGTCTGTTGTGACTGAATGCCATTCTCACTCAGCCATCTTGCCTTAGGCTCATGCCTATAAAGATGGACCTGGGAAACCTTCACAACCTGAAAGGCTCAGGAAAGAACTGGCTTTTATTGAGAATTTAGGAGTGTCTTTCATAGCCAATAGCTTTCCTTTCTGAGTCTCTTATTTCTAAGAGGTCTTTTGCAGCTTCTACAAAAGAGAGAGGGCTCAAATTCGTCTTTGTATCCTCCAGCCTGAAGGAATTGAATATACCTATATTCAAGCAGGGCTTCAATCATGGCTCACCTGGTGAAGAATCCGCTTGCAATGTGGGGGACCTGGGTTCCCTGATAGCTCAGTTGGTAAGGAATCTGCCTGCAATGCAGGAGACCTTGGTTCGATTCCTGGGTCGGGAAGATCTGCTAGAGAAGGGAAAGGCTGCCCATTCCAGTGTTCTGGCCTAGAGAATGCCATGGACTGTATAGTCCACGGGTCGCAGAGTCGCACATGACTGAGCGACTTTTACTTTCACAGTCAAGCAGCTAAAACTTGAAAACAGCAAAATAAAGGTGTGTGTTCAATTGTGTCCGACTCTTTTGCAACCCCATGGACTATAGCCTGCCAGGCTCCTCTATCCATGGAATTTCCTAGGCCAGAACACTGGAGTGGGGTACCATTTCCTACTACAGGGGATCTTCCCAACCCAGGGATCGAATCATCGTCTCTTGTGTCTCCTGCATTAGCAGGCAGATTCTTTACCACTAGTGCCACCTGGAGAGCAAATTACAGTCTAAAAAAAATTGTTTATTGTATTTTAGCTGTGGACATTTTGAGCTTCAGACCCCGATGAGGTCCTGGTTTTCCTTGGAAATTGTCTGTGTAGGGCCTCAAATTTTGATCTTGAAAAATTATATGATGGTGAAATAGAAGCCATATAAAATGATGTGAATCTAGCTTGGATATGTATTTTTGAATATACATTTAAATGTGATCCTATCTTAGACTCTGGAAATGCATACTCCCTTAAACCCTAATTTATTCTCCTGCTTCTCATCCACCCTCTCTCATTCCATCATACACACACACACACACACGCATGCATCTTTTGGCAAATAGTGAAGAAATATACGTAATATTTTTAATGAGGTTATACTTAACTGTTTTGTAACTTGTTTCTTTCTATGTTAAAACATGGCAGAAAAAATATACTTCATTCTTTTATAACAGCTGCTTATGAAGTTATTTGAATATATGCATGTTTCTAACCCATTTGCCATAAATGGACATTTAGAGGACTTTTAATTTTTCACTATTCCAAGCAATACTGCAGTGTTATTTTATTTGTCTCTTAAAAAGAAATGTTTCCCATTGTAAACTTGGTCAAATTCTCCATTCACAAAGGCAGCAAAATATAAAGAAGAATATAAAAATCACTTACTCACAACCCTCTATCCAGAGACGCCTTACTTCCATTCTCTTTTCAGTGTATTTGTATTTTTATAAAGTTGGTAGGCTGCTGTATGTAGTTTTGGTCCAATTTTTTTCTACTTAACAGTTTACTTCAGGTATTTTCTCACATCATTAAAACTTCTTTTGAGCAAATTTTCTATGTGTATTTTGTCTTTTGTGAGTCGTCTGTTTATGTCTTTTGTTCATCTGTCTATTGGAATGTTAGTGTGTGTTTTTATATTGATTTGTGAGAACTCTTTTTGAGGTAAGACCATTAATCTTTTGTCTCTCGTATTCATTTCAATTATTTTCCTTAATTTTTCATTTGCCTTTTAGTTTTGTTTGTGGAACCAATGCTATTTAAAAGTCTTAAATTTCGGTGTAATCAAATATATCAGTACTTTCCTTTATAGTTACTTTTAGGCTTGAAAGGACCTTTAAAGAAACTGTAATAAATAATAGACACATTTTTAGCACTTAACTACCATGTCAACAGTTTTGTATGTATGTATTTTCTCTTTATAACAATCAATGAGGTAGGTAATATTATCTCTGTTTCCTTGTTGAGGAAATTAAGGCACAGAATGTCATATAGACGGAAGAGGCATAAACCTAGGCAGCCTGGCCTGGGAGCCTGTCCTCTTCCTGACTTCACTATATTGCCATATGTTTGACAGAGTGTATTTACTTAGCCTCAAGTTCTCTGCTAAATCCTGCTCTGTTTCAACAATCACTAAAAACAAACAAAAAAAAAGCATCCATATTTTCTTCTAGTTTTGAATAGTTTTAATTATATTTAATTCTAGTTTGTCCAGTTCTTACCTTGATGTGTGGTGTGAGCTGGGGCTTGTATATTTCAATCAGTCAGTGTCCCCAGTGTGTTTGCATTTCTTTAAGAATTTGGAAAGGACTTGCCTTTTCCAAGAAGCCTTTGTAGTTAGTGCCACTTCATGCTGTTTCTTCAGCTATATTTCTTCAGAGTTGTCGGTTTTCTCAGCAACTTTGATCTGCATAATTTTGTGGAATCTCATGTTGCTGCTAGATTAAAAGAGACTCTTCTGCTTGTTTTTACTCTATATAAGAATAGGATAAGAGATTCTCATCCTAGGGTCAGTGGAACCGTCTTCTCCCTGAATTCAGGATATCTGTGAACTTGGATAAGAAAAAAAAAGTACATCTCCATTTTCACTAACCTTTTAATGAAATTGATCTTTTCCTTCAGTTTTGAATGTAGACCACACACCTCAGTAGTATTAGCAGAACCTGGGATTTTAAACTATAGATGCTTAGTATTACATTTCACTTGTTCTTAAATAATTCTTTACACATCACTACTTTGATATTATAGTAATTATATTATACCGACCACTAGATTTTGCTATTTAAAGGATTAAGAAGCACATTTATTAATATTTCACATATTCAGAAGTTATTTTGAAAGCTGGATTTTTATAGAATTGGTTTCCTTTGTGATCCTATGTATTTTTTTTTTTTAATGCACTAGGAAACGTTTTTCTGACAAAGTTTCCATAGGTTTCATCAAATCACCAAAGGGATCATGGCATAAACATTGTGAAGAGCCCTCATCTCTTTGAATGCAAGGCATACCATTCAGCTTTATAAGCACTCCTTGCTGCTGCTACTGCTGCTAAGTCGCTTCAGTCATGTCCAATTCTGTGCGACCCCATAGACGGCAGCCCACCAGGCTCCCCCGTCCCTGGGACTCTCAAGGCAAGAACACTGGAATGGGTTGCCATTTCCTTCTCCAATGCATGAAAGTGAAAAGTGAAAGTGAAGTTGCTCGGTCATGTCTGACTCTTAGCGACCCCATGGATGGTAGCCCACCACGCTCCTCCATCCATGGGATTTTCCAGGCAAGAGTACTGGAGTGGGGGAGTGGGGTGAGTAATCAAGAGATGATTTGGGTGGAGGTGGAAAACAGTCCACCGTATTCCTCTCTGTTGTCTTGATTCTTTCACTCCTGGAGATATTCTCTTTATCATCCTCAACAAAACTGTTTCTTCTCTTTCTTCTCCTTCCTTCTTTACCCTCCTCCCTTTGCACTTAGTACTTCTCATTCTTCCCTATTCTCTCTCTTTTTCATTTCTTTCTCTTTCTCTTCCTCCATTTGGCTCTTCTTCTTTTTCTTCCTATTATTTCTCTTCTTAAAAAAATTAATATCTTAAGGAATTTGTTTCAACTATTTTAAAAAATGTTTCCTCTTTTGGGTTTAAGAATGAATTCAAAGACAGTGGGGGAAAAGAATTGATAGAAAGAGTTAATAGCATCAACAAGAAGTTGAAAGCAAGATTTGCCAAAGATAAGTGTGAGGTAATTACCTGGAGATAATTAAAAATTGACTTTTTGTTTGGCCACAGGAAAGAGCCTGTGTCTCTTGGTTCTGGCTCATAAGTCCAAGTCCTGCTTTCACATCTGACTTATCCAACTTCTTTGATAAATTGTTTGCCTCATAAGACAATCAATCACTCTATAAATTTATAGAATACCCACAGGGAGGAACCTGTTTTGAAAGAATGGGACAACCAGGCTGTATAATTGATTTGCAGTCATTTCTTTGGGATCAGTTAAAAAGTATACATATTTAATGGGCAAAACTTATCACACAGTTTTCTCACTTAAAGTGGAACTTTTGATGCTTGGAATAAGTTAGTATTTCATTTCTGAGGTGCTCATGCCATGGGCTCACCTGTCTCCTGAAATGTAGTAACGATTCATTTTAGTCATTGGTCATGGGTGTCTACTGATAAACAATCTATATGGCTATAGAATTTTTCCTCTTTTTCTTAAAGTAAGTTCTGTCTGGGATAATGCTGTTTTTCTACATTAAAAACATTAGCTCGTCTTACAGCTAACATAAGCTGAAAATTAGAGGTGCCTGGGGGAGGGAAATGAGGCAGATGGATTGTTTACATGAGTGCTATAGTTTCACTTTTTATGCACCAGTCACCTTGGAAAAATTAATGCCCTGTAAGTTTGCCAATCAGATTGCTCCAGTCATCTCTAAACATTCCATTTGGTTTATTAGAATAATAAATACTGTGCAAAGAAAGTTCATCTGGATCCAAGACATTATACTGTGGTCAACCAAAGAAATGTGTGCTGCACCTTACCTCTGAGTGCATTTGGCCAGGTGACATGCTGAATTGGACAAACGGAGACAGATTTACCCTATTTGGGCGTTGAATTTGAGGACTGGCCACTGGAGTTATAGTTCATGTAGCTGGAGTTATAACATCATTGTTGCCTGTCCTGGCCCGTGTTGGTGGCCCTTTCACTCGCCATTGCTGTCATGTCCTTCACCATCTGATGTCTGCTAAGTGTTCTCTCTGGAAAGGAGTAAGGAGTTTCTCTTCATCTGTCAGGTAGATTTTGTATCTGAAGTTACCCCCAGAGAAGACTTACCAAAAAGTCCATTTAAATGTTTCATCTGATGTGATGACTGGGACCTTGAATTAATTTCAGTTTGAGAAGTCTCAGTTTTTACATCTGGCTTTCAGATCCTTCTCTTCTCTTTCAGGTTGTTTTAGCTGTTCCCCAGTGATACTTCTGCCTCTCTCAGGGATACAGTTCTTTGAGTCACACTGCTTCACTGTATACTTCAGTATTTTCTCTGAAACTGCTTTCCTTATCTGTAGAGTCCCTCTTCTCTGAGGTATGTTTCCAATGCCTGAGTCAAGTTCCACCTTCTTCTCTTGCCTTTCCTACTGTCTTCATCCATCACCAGCTCTCTCTTGCTGCACTAAACTTATACTGATCTGACAGTTGGTGCAAAAAGACTAACTTTGGGCATAGGAAGCAATCAAATTGAGTCAGAGACATACTAAAGTCATCAATATAAAAAATCTAGTTTTCATACGAGGTATACTAAAGAGATCATAAGTAATCAGTCTTTCTAAGAGCAATGTTCTTATTTTAACACTTTGTTTCTAGGAATACCAAATATAGGGAAAAGTAATAAAATCTAAAATTGAACAAACATTACAAAATGACCAGTGCACTGATTAATTGCAGCATTATTTACAAAGGGAAAAACATCCTCAATGTCTAACAGTAGAAAAATGACTAGTTTGCCTAATTCACTGTGCTTTTATTGATTGATAACAATTTAAAATTAGTTGATAATTTTGAAGATGTTCCACTGATAAGAATTTTTGTATAATAGTAAGCACAAGCTGGAATCAGGATTGCCAGGGGAAATATCAATAGCCTCTGATATGCAGGTACACTACTCTTATGGCAGTAAGCAAAGAGGAATTAATGGGCCTCTTGATAAAGGTGAGAGAGGAGAGAGACAAAGCTGGCTTAGAACTCAACATTCAAAAAACGAACATCATGGCATCCGGTCCCATCATTTCATGGCAGATAGTTGGGGAAACAATGTAAACAGTGACAGACTTTATTTTCTTGGGTCCAAAATCACTGTGGACAGTGACTGCAGCCATGAAATTAAAAGATGCTTGCTCTGTGGAAGAAAAGCAATGACAAATCTAAGCAGTGTATTAAAAAGCAGAGATATTACTTTGCCTACAAAGGTCAGTCTGGTCAAAGCTGTGGTTTTGCCAGTAGTCATACACAGATGTGAGAGCTGGACAATAAAAAAGACTGAGTGCTGAAGAATTGATGCTTTCGAACTGTGGTGCTGGAGAAGACTCTTGAGAGTCCGTTGGACTGCAAGGAGATCAAACCAGTCAATCCTAAAGGAAATCAACCCTGAATATTCACTTGGAGGACTGATGCTGAAGCTCCAATATTTTGGCCACTTGATGCAAAGAGCTGACTCATTGGAAAAGACCGTGATGCTGGGAAAGGTTGAAGGCAGCAGGAGAAGGGGATGACAGAAGATGAGATGGTTGGATGGCATCACCGACTTAGTGGACATGAGTTTGAGCAAACTCCAGGAGATGGTGAAGGACCGGGAAGCCTGTTGTGCCGCAGTCCATGGGGTAACAAAGAGTCGGACATGACATGAGTGACTGAACAACAACAAAGCAATAAAATCAGAACATGAAATTATAAACATGTAAAAAAAAAAGAAATTATAAACATGTGTATATATGGATTAGGATAGAGCATCAGTTCGGTTCAGTTCAGTTCGGTCGCTCAGTAGTGTCCGACTCTTCGCGACCCCATGAATCGCAGCCCGCCAGGCCTCCCTGTCCATCACCATCTCCCGGAGTTCACTCAGACTCACGTCCATCGAGTCCATGATGCCATCCAGCTATCTCATCCTCTGTCGTCCCCTTCTCCTCCTGCCCCCAATCTCTTCCAACATCAGAGTTTTTTCCAATGAGTCAACTCTTCGCATGAGGTGGCCAAAGTACTGGAGCTTCAGCTTTAGCATCATTCCTTCCAAAGAAATCCCAGGGTTGATCTCCTTCAGAATGGACTGGTTGGATCTCCTCGCAGTCCAAGGGACCCTCAAGAGTCTTCTCCAACACCACAGTTCAAACGCATCAATTCTTCAGCGCTCAGCCTTCTTCACAGTCCAACTCTCACATCCATACATGACCACTGGAAAAACCATAGCCTTGACTAGACGGACCTTAGTCGGCAAAGTAATGTCTCTGCTTTTGAATATACTATCTAGGTTAGTCATAACTTTTCTTCCAAGGAGTAAGCATCTTTTAATTTCATGGCTGCAGTCACCATCTGCAGTGATTTTGGAGCCCAAAAAATAGATAGAGCATAGATAAATGAAAACAGTTGATTGGTTAAGGTGGTGGGGATTGGTAATCTTTTTGATTGAAAGATTTTCATGTTAGGAATATTATAAAATCCTAAAATTTGTTATATGAATATATTAGAGTTTCAAATGTTGTTTTCTGTAAAAATTTTTGGCATCCTAACTCAATTGTAAGCTCCATAAAAGGAGAGTATATGTCTTTTATTTCTATCATACCCTGTGCTTTTAAAAGAATAAATTGGTGCAGCTGCTATGGAAAACAGTATGGAGATTCCTCAAAAGATTAAAAATAAAGTTATCATATCCAGCAATTCCACATCTGGGTATTTATCCAAAGAAAACAAAACTACTACCATGAAAAGATATACACACTACCATATTCATTGTAGCACTATTTACAACAGCCAAGACAGAGAAAAACCTCTACTGCTGGATGAATGGATAAAGAAATTGTGATATATATATACACACATATATACATACGAATATATATGCAATATTATTATTATATATAATATTATTTAGCCATGAAATGAAATGACATCTTACCATTTGTGACAACATGGATAGACCTTGAGGACCTTATGCTAAGTGAAATAAGTCAGAAAGACAAATACAATATGATCTCTCTTATATGCCGATTAGAAAAAAAACACAGCTTATAGATATGGAGAACAGACTGGTGATTGCCAGATATGGGGGTCAGTGGGTGGAGAAATGGGCCATAGGGTCAAAAAATAAAAAGAATTAAAAGAAAAAAATAAAAATAAAAGCTTCATTTCAAAAAGTAAATAAAATAGTAAAGTAGAACAGATACTATCTCTCCAAAGAATTACTTAGTAATCAAGAATTAACAACAAATGAAATATACAGTTTAACTTTCTGAGGAAGGAAGACTTAATTTTTTTCTTTAGGAATATATGCATTATTTTTTGTGTATGTACTTTTTTTTTCAAAATCCTCTCTATCACTTGGAAAAGCAGAATATCAAAAAGTAATAAAATAAATTTTCTCTTGATTTATGCATTGAGCACTTAATATGGAACAAGAGTCCTTACAAAGGTTTATGATTTCCAGAAAACATTTTTTTTAATTAAATAGTGCTTTGAAATGAATACAGAATAGATAATTCATGCTTTTGGTTAATGAGTATATTTATTTATTAATTATGAGGAAAGTAAGAACATTTACACTAAAGGGTGGAAACTGATGTTTTTAAATACTTTTTATGTGCCCAACAAGGGGTTAAATGTTTAACATGGTTTATTTCATTTAAATATCTGTTCAGTTCAGTTCAATTGCTCAGTAAAATCTTGTAAATATCTGTATTCTGTATATATCTGTAAACACCTCATTTGTGGAAATCGTGGGAAATCAAATGGTTCACACAGCCCAGGGTGAACCTATGAGCTCAAAGAATAGCAGTCTCAGATCTGCTATGTTATGTGTTCATAATGACTTAAATGGTACTAAGATGCTGATTTCAGACTTGTGTAACAAACATTAAGCAAGTACAGTTTCCTACAACACAAAGTAAGAGTCATAACTTTAAGGTGAAATTGTTGTAAACAAAAACATTGTTTTTTAAAAATCACTAAGTCAAAGTACAGCTTAAACTAGCCAGGATTTAATTTAGTGATGAAAATGCACAGAGGAAGTCTGGTGACAAAGGACCTCGCCTCTTCCTAATACTAGTATACATATATATATGCATGTATATACACCACTTGAGTGAGAGTTGGACTGTAAAGAAAGCTGAGTGCAAAAGAATTGATGCTTTTGAACTGTGATGTTGGAGAAGACTTTTGAGAGTCCCTTGGACTGCAAGGAGATCCAACCAGTCCATCCTAAAGGAGATCAGTCCTGAGTGTTCATTGGAACGACTGACGCTGAAGCTGAAACTCCAGTATTTTGGCCACCTGATGCACAGAGCTGACTCATTTGAAAAGACCCTGATGCTGAGAAAGATTGAGGGCAGGAGGAGAAGGGGACAACAGAGGATGAGATGGTTCGATGCCATCACTGACTCAATGGACATGAGTTTGGGTAAATTTCGGAGTTCGTGGTAGACAGGGAGGCCTGGCGTGCACCATCCATGGGGTCACAAAAAGTTGGACACAGCTGAGTGACTGAATGGAACTGAACTGACACCACTTGAGGCCATGTAGCTTTGTATAGAAACATGTATATACCCAGGTGACTCAGTGGTAAAGAACCTGCCTGCTAGTGCAGGAGACACAGTAGATTCAGATTCAATCCCTGGGTCAGGAGGATCTCCTGGAGTAGGAAATGGCAACCTGCTCTAGTGTTCTTGCCTAGGAAATCTCATGGACACAGAAGCCTGATGGGCTACAGTCCATGGGGTTGCAGAGAGTATGACTGAGTGATTGAGCACATGCATCTCTTTTAATGGCGAGGTATCTGAGATTCAGAAACTTGAATTGTGTGAGGTGATGTGGGTAGTAAGATTTGAAACTAGCTGTTGGTTTTGATTAGTTTTTCCTTATCCGAGAAGCATATCTCTTTAGTCAGTAATAAAGTTACTGTGACCCTGGGAAATTCCTCTGGGCTTTGTGTCTTGTCTTAATAAAACTTAAAAGCCCTAGATTCACTGAATATGTGTGTAAGTGTTTGTATATGTATCACTAATAATGATTTCTTTGGTTCCTTCAAAATACAACTTATTCTCAAAAAGTATGTCATCTCAAGGATACGGTTCAGTGGGGACCATATTGTCAGATTGTGTGTGTGTGTGTGTGTGTGTGTGTGTGTGTGTGGTGTCAAATAATAAAGTTATCTTTTTCATCATTTTCTCATTCAAGGCTGTCCCACAAGTTGCTTGCTTTGTTAGGGCAGTTCATGACCATCCCCTTGGGATGATTTACTAGAGAGCATTTTTCTCCCCCTTTCTCATTTGTTGTTGCTGTTTAGTTGCTAAGTTATGTTCGACGCTTTGTGACCATATGGACTGCAGTACACCAGGCTTCTCTGTCCTTTACTATATACCGGAGTTTGCTCAAACTTGTGTCCATTGAGTCAGTGATGATGTTTAACCCGTCTCATCCTCTGTCATCCCCTTCTCCTCTTGCCCTCAATCTTCCCAGCATCAGAGTCTTTGCCACTGAGTCAGCTCTTTGCATCAGGTGGCCAAAGTATTTGAGTTTCAACTCCCTCATCAGTCCTCTGAATGAATATTCAGGGTTGATTTCCTTTAGGACTGACTAGTTTGATCTCCTTGCAGTCCAAGGGACTCTCGAGAACCTTCTCCAGCAGAAGTTGAAAGTATCAAATCTTTGGCACTCAGCATTCTTTATGGCCCAACTCTCACATCTGTATATGACTACTGGAAAAACCAGTAGTAACCTATATGGATCTTTGTTGGCAAAGGGATGTCTCTGCTTTTTATACATTGTCTAGGTTTGTCATTGGAGAAGGAAATGGCAACCCACTCCAGTACTCTTGCCTAGAAAATCCCATGGACAGAGGAGCCTGGTGTCCATGGGGTCGCAAAGAGTCGGACACAACTGAGCAACTTCACTTTCACTTTTCAGGTGTGTCATAGTTCATACTGGTACTGTTGGAATTAGACTTTTGTGGTTGTGAGGAATAAAGATCCACTCCAACTAGCTCAATGAAAAGAAGATTTATTGCAAAGAAAGAAGAATCCCCTGGAAATTCAAGAACAGGAGTCATGACAGTGTGAAGCTTCATGGAGGCAAAAACTAGAACGTAGACTTCAACAGAGGCACTCCTGGAGTCTCATTCATTGCCAGGTCTCAGCTGCAGTCCAGCTAGTTTCTTCCAGATCCACCACCCACTGTCAAATTCTCTCCTAACTTCTTGTCCTTGACTCAGTTGCTTAACTCTCTGCTCTAATCAACTTTGACTGGGAATGGATAAACCTGGTCTAAAATATGACCACCTAGGCGGTGGAGGCTCAGAATTTTACATAGGAGGGCATGGGAGCAGCACCATGGTTGGGGGAAGAGGAAGAAGGATGCCATTAAGAGGCTACATTTGAAGAAAAATTTACAGAGTTTCATTCATATCAGAGGATGTGAGAAAGGGGAAGGGGGCATAACTTGTACCAACACTAGCAGAAAGGACTGTTGATAGGTGGTCTTTCTTAGGAGACCTGTTTGCCAAGACCCAAGTGTCTAGTGTTCTTCTTGTTGTTGTGTGGTTGCTATGTTGTGTCCCACTCTTTTGTGACCCTATGGACTGTAAGCCTGCCAGGCTCCTCTATCCACAGCTTTTTCCAGGCAAGAATACTAGAATGAGTTGTCATTCCCTTCTCCAGGGGATCTTCCTGACACAGGAATCAAGCCTACCTCTCCTGTATTGCAGATGGGTTCTTTACTCCTGAGCTACTGCTGACACTTGGGGAAGCCCAAGTGTCAAGTGTAGGGACATGAAACAGATTATTGTTATTGTACTATTGTTATTTATTCCAGCATATGGATTTGTTTTTAATTACTACTACCTAGTCTTTGGAGGGAATGATGCTGAAGCTGAAACTCCAGTACTTTGGCCACCTCATGCGAAGAGTTGACTCATTGGAAAAGACTCTGATGCTGGGAGGGACTGGGGGCAGGAGGAGAAGGGGACGACAGAGGATGAGATGGCTGGATGGCATCACCGACTCGATGGACGTGAGTCTGAGTGAACTCCGGGAGTTGGTGATGGACAGGGAGGCCTGGCGTGCTGCGATTCATGGGGTCGCAGAGTCAGACACGACTGAGCGACTGAACTGAACTGAACTGAACTGAGACTCATATTTAGATGCTGAGTTTCACTCAGAAGCAAGAGTTAATCTCTAATTAGAGAGGGAAAATATAGAACCTAAACTGGAGAAAATCAGACCTATGAAATATCAATTTCTAGAATATGGTCATCATTCAACTTCCTGGTCTCTGCCAGGCTCCTGACTTCATTTCTCTCCGCCTTAGGTTTATAATCCTTCTTGATGATCTCATTACCCCATGTAGACAATCTGTCCAACATTCTAACTTCTCAGGGTGACTCCCTCCCCCGAAGGATCTTTTTTTCCGTCCTACTTCAGCAACCCATTCTGATTGGCTTACCTTACACCTGATACTACCAGTTACGCCATCCCCTCTTCCAAAGTCATGACTTCAAGTATCTTCCACCTCCTGTATTTATAGGTCATTTATTCTATTATCCCCACTCCAAAAACACTTTGATCACATGAAGACCCTCAAACTGAGTCCATGGTCCATTATGATAATAGCAATTGTGTATATACTCAACCTCTTGCTTTTCATCATACTCATACCCTTCAGAAGACCTCAATACTGATTCTAATATACTGTAGAATACCTCTATACTAATTAGGCCTAACTCTTTGTCCACTCTGGTTTTCACTAAAATACAACACGTACTGTCTAAATTTATGTTTATAATCTTTACCTGAATGCCTTCAGTCCTGCCCAGCATCACCTCTCTGAAATAACCATTTCATAGCTTCTTCTTTCTCTAACTTCTGATATTTCTTTTCTGCTCTTTCCTGATGAACTTCTCTCAGACTTCGCTGAGAAAATGGAGGCTATCAGAAGAGACTGTTTGCCATCTTCCCACTAGCAACCCTGTCAACTCTCTCTCTACTCATTTCCTCCCTGGCCCTGTCTAAGGCCAGTGCTTAATTTGTACACTGGATCCCACTAACTCTCACCTGCTCGAACTCCTCACGCCTTTCTTTCCTCCTTAATTTCTCTCTCTCCATGTCCCATCAGCATTAAAACTGGAATAATACTCATCTTGAAAATCAACTTTAGATTTCACATTTCCTCTCTGGCTACCCTGTGTTTCCTCCAACTCGAAGGGCATATCTAAATCCTCACTCACCGTGTTTAGCTCACCATCCATTCTCTTCTCAGCCCACTCTGATGAGGCTCTTGTTCCCAGCCTCCCCCGAAACCAGTCTTTTCAAGATTACTAATGACCTTTGCTTTGTTGATTCCAGTGGCCAGTTTTCATCTTTCAGGCATTCTCACTAGCATTTGACACAGTTGATCCTTGATTCATCTTCTTTACTTGGCTTGGCTTCTGGGACATCATGCTGCTGCTGCTGCTTCTCCTCCTCCTCTCTTTAATCCGCTTCCAGTTAATATTTTTGTGTATGGTGTAAGATAGGGGATCTAGTTTCATTCTTTTGCATGTGGCTGCCCAGTTTTCCCAACGCCATTTACTGAAGAGACTCCCTTTACCCCATTGTATATTCTTGGCTCCTTTGTCATAAATTAATTAACCATATATGCAGAGGTTTATTTCTTGGCTGTCTATTCTGTTCCGTGTGTCTTTTTGTGCCAATACTATACTGTTTTATTTTCCTGGGCTCCAAAATCACTGTGGATGGTGACTGCAGCCATGAAATTAAAAGGCGCTTATTCCTTGGAAGGAGAGCTATGACAAACCTGGACAGTGTATTTCAAAGCAGAGACATCATTTTGCCAACAAAGCGCTGCAGAACCAAAGCTATGGTTTTTCCAGTAGTCATATACACATGTGAGAATTGGACCATAAAGAAGGCTGAATGCCAAAGAATTGATGCTTTCAAATTGTGGTGCTGGAGAAGACTCATGAGAGTCCCTTGGACTGCAAGGAGATAAAACTCATCAGTCCTAAAGGAAATCAACCTTGAATGTTCATTGGAAGGACTGATGTTGAAGCTGAAGCTCCCATACTTTGGCTGCCCAATGCGAAGAGCCAGCTCATTGGAAAAGACCCTGATGCTGGGAAAGATTGAGAGCAGGAGAAGGGGATGACAGAGAATGAAATGGTTGGATGGCATCACTGACTCAATGGACACGAGTTTGAGCAAACTCCAGAAGACAGTGGAGGACAGAGGAGCCTGATACGCTGCAGTTCATAGAGCTTCCTTAGAGCTGGACATCACTTAGCAACCGAACGGCAACAGCAACAAAATACTGTTTTGATTACTATAGCTTTGCAATGTAGTTTGAAGTCAGGGCATATGATACTTCCAGCTTTCTTCTTTCTCAAGTTTGCTTTGGCTATTCAAGATCTTTTGTGGTTCCATACAAATTTTAGGATTATTTATTCTGTTTTTGTGGAAAATGCCTTTAGAATTTTGATAGACATTTCATTGAATCTATGGATTGCTGTAAGTAGTATAGACATTTTAAGAATATTAATTCTTTCAGTCAATGAAAGACTTCTTTACTATTCTCTTTGTTTGTACCTGTCCCATGGTTTTTATTGTTATTATTATTATTTTGGCCATTCCATGCAGCATACAGGGATTGAACCCATGACCACTGCAATGGAAGCTTGGAGTCTTACCACTGGTCTGCTAGGGAAGTCCCCCCATGGGTTTAAATATCAGCTGTATATACACAGATGATGATTCCTGCTCTGAATTCCTTGGTTCCAGATTTATATATCCAAATACCTCTTGACACTGCCATTTGTATGTCTAATAGGCATTCAAACTTAATATATTTAAAACAAAACTCTTGATTTTTCCCCAAAGCTGTTTTTTCATAATCTTCATGATCTTAGTTAATGGCACACCATTTACCCAGTTGCCCAGGCCAAGAATCTTGGAGTCATTCTTGATTATATTTTCCTCACTCACATTAAATCCATCAGCAAGTTTGTCAACTGTACTTTCACAATAAGCCCTGAACCTATTCTCTTCTTCCTTCTTCCACCTCTATCAGTCACACTAACCAAGTCACTATCATTAGTGATCTAAGTAACTTGTTATAGCCTGGATTCCCCGTTTCTACTTCTGCCCTCTTAAGTCTGTTCCCCATACAGTAGCCAGGGTGGTCTTTCCAAACATAAATCACTATCACTCCACTGCTTAAAACTTTCCTGTGGCTTTTCATCTGTCTCAGAATATAATCCAAAATCCTCACTCTGGCCCCCAAGGTTTACATGGTCTCCCATCATTTTGATCAGATTTCCCTCTCGACTTCTGCTGCACTTGTCTGCTTGTCATTTCTCCAACCTACACACCAACACGATGTATCCTACTATGATGTAAGCTCCACAAAGCAGGGACTTTATTTTGGCCATTGCTGTAATCTCAATCCCTAAAACAGAGCCTGTTATGTAGAAGATGCTCTATAAATATTTGTTGAATGAAATGGATAACATAAGAGTCTCTTTTCAAAAAGAAAAAAGAGGGAGTAGAAAGTGCTGTCATCGGCGAAATCATTCCAAGTATGGAATTTTTCCTGCATTTCTCTTTCATATCTGTCACTCCGAAGAATTATATGAGTACAAATAAATCATACTGAAATTCTTGATTGTCTCAAGGAAATCCAAATGTTGCTTTTAGGTGCACGTGAATGAATTTTTAAAAATAATTTTAGCTATGGATTTATTTTTGATTGCTTTGTGAGCTTTTCTATAGTTTTGGCGAGTGGGGACTACTCTCTATTGCAATGAGCAGGCTTCTCGTTGCAGCGGTTTCTCTCGTTGAGGAGCATGGGCTCTAGCACATAGAGGCTCAGTAGTTGCAGCTCCCGGGCTCTGGAGCACAGGCTCGATAGTTGTGGCATGTGCACTTAGTTGCTCCACTGTACGTGGGATCTTCCCGGATCAGAGATGCAACCTGTGTCTCCTGCATTGGCAGGCCGATTCTTTACCACTGAGCAACCCGGAAAGTCCCGAATGAATAAATTTTTAAATGTTGGAAATCATATGTAGAGGAAGCATCAGGATTTCAGGAAGTTGTGGAGATGAGTTCATCAGCATGCTGGTTCTTCCACTCAAACTTTATCCCATTGGGCCTGTCTGCTCTCCTACTATTCTGAAAAAAACTGAACAATATGCAAAGAAAAGGAGGATGATATAAAAACTCTCAGAGCACAAATAAAGTGTTCTAAAGGCCTTTGCTGGGGTCACCATATGTGATTTCACATAGAAGGATTTGCCTTTTTCTAGGGATTGAAGAAGAATTGGCATGGTTAAGTACATAATGCTAATTGTAATCTGACAGTGTGGTTATAACTGGCCATAGTTTCATATGATTTCAAAGTAAGGTAGATAGCAAACCATGGATTAGCACATATCTGTGGTGGATACATACACAGAGCACCACTAAAGTATATTTTTTACATTTGCTCAGGTCTATTCGAAGAAGCTGGCAACACATTTTATAAAGTAAATTCTCTTAGTCATCCTAGAAAATTTTGGTAAGCAACCAGTGATAATATTTATTTTAGTCTTGTTTTGTTTCCAGTTAGATATTTTCCAGTGGATATTTGTACCAAACATTTCTGAAAAATAAACGATATAAGTCAAAACCAGTATCATTATTTCTACACCATCTGGAGAAAAAATTGCCTTCTGAGATCTATATCTTTCCTGGATTACATCCTTTGTTTTGCTTGTTTTTAATTTGAAGGTTTATGTCATTTTCACCAAAAACATTAGATTTGGAAAACTCACTTGAAGTGTGGTTTTCTGTCTCACAAAGATGGGTTCTGTGAGATCTTGATCAAGGAAATGGTTGTGGGGAAATAAAAAGAGAACTATCTACCCAGTCTCAGGATTTGGGTTCTAATCTTGACATGTCCCCTTCATGTATTTTTCAGTCACATCTCTCTGGCCTCCCATGTTTTCATGTGTGTAAACAAGGATAAAATTGAATTTTTACCCTACATGGTTATTATGAGAATTCAATACCCATGCAGACATAACTGGGGTAACTAGGATGATGCCTGACACATTAGAAGATACTGGGGGAAATATTGTTTGTTCTCCCTTTCATCATGGTTTGTCACTATATGCTGTTTTATCCCTCATTCTCTAGTTAACTATTCGGTATCTTTCATGGCTCAGATTATAGGGAACACATACATTTATTATCACTGATTCCATCTGCCTTCTGCATCTCATCTTCTAAGTGGATTATTTGTTCCTATAATAAGTGATTCTTAGGGTGAGCACCCTCTGAGCCTCTTCTGATATTTCCAGTCAGCCGTGTATGCTCATATGTTTGTCTAATGTCTCCTCCGGTAAAGTTGGTGGTGTTGAGCTTGCTGACTCTTTCTCCCATCAGTGTCCTCTGCGGCAATGTTCTCAGGGCTGTGTCGGGTCTACAGTGTGATTGGTAAGTTCTGTGGACTTGAATCTCAGCAGGTACTGTGAATGGGCATATTCTTTTGGTCAAGGAAGAAGGCATCATGTCCTATGGTTATGCCATAACCATGCTTTCTTTCCCCACAAAGCCGTAAATTGGAACCCTGTGTTCTCACTGAGTCTAGCTGAATCAGGTATAAGGAGCCTGGGTTTTAGTTCATGGTACAAAGAATTGGTTTTGTTGGAGATCCCACACAGGGATATACCTGATATTCCTGGTAGGAGATGGTTCTGTATCTCTGTACCTCCCTCTTTTTAGTAGGCAGAGAAGGAAGACAGTATATAGAGGAGCCATAAACCAGTCAATCCTATAATATTCTTGGCTATCTAGAAATTTAAGCTTGCAGCTCATCTCTTAAAGCCCTATTTTCCCTCTTGGCCTCTTCCTAGTACTTGAGGTAGTAGATACCACTTAGACAGGGTTCCCTGGCCGTGATGCTGTGGTCCAAGCAGGAGGGCTAAGGCTACATGGCCATAGCTTTATGACTGTTTTGGAGATTATTTATTCTTTCATCAAATATTTACTGGACATCTAAACTGAGCCAGGCATGAACTAGGTATTTAGGAGAGTGTGGTGAATAAGACAGAGTTTCTGTCTTCAAGGAGCTTACATTCCAATGAAGGGATTCAGACAGTAAGCAAAATAACAAATATATGAGATATTTTCCAATAGTGATAAATATGACAAGGTAAATAGAACCTTGTCATTGCTTGTCATGGCTTCTCTGGTAGCTCAATCAGTAAAGAATCTGCCTGTAGTGCAGGAGTCCCGGGTTTGATCCCTGGGTTGGGAAGATCCCCTGGAGAAGGAAATGGCAACCCACTATAGTATTCTTGCCTGGAAAATCCTATGGACAGAGGAGCCTGGCAGGCTACAGTCCATGGGGTCGCAAGAGTCAGACACAATTTAGTGATTAAACCACCACAAACAGGGAGAAGACGGGTACATGTAGAGAGATTGACTGCTGTAAAATGGGTGATTAGAGGGACTACCCTGGTGGTCCAGCAACTAAGATCCTGTGATCCCAATGCAGGGGGCCAGGGTTCTATCCCTGATTGAGGAACTAGACCCACATTCATAACTAAGACCTGGCAGCCAAATAAATAAGTTAAATAAATAAATAAATAAATATACACACATATATTTTTAATGGGTAGTTAGAGAAGGCTTCTTTGAGGACTCAACCTGGGCTGAGACCTAAACAATGATGGATCCAGTCATGGGAAGAACTGAGGAGAACATACTCAAGATAGATGGAAACAGCTGGTGCAAAGGCCCTGGGGTAGGTGCAAGCTTGAATGACTGAGACCTTGTGTGCATATATGTGGGGAGGGGGAAGAAGTGGGGAGGGGGAAGAAGTAGGGAGGAGGGGAGGAAAGTAGGGATAATGATAATGATACAGGGATAAGCTTATTTTCTCACATTTACAGGAAATATTCAACAGCTAAGATAAACAATTACTGACACTATATTGAAAGATATTCTTGGAGAATGAGTACTTTAGACCCCATAAGCACTTTTGCAAAAATTATTCAGCTTCCATTCATCCTTCAGTGTCTCTGGTAACATTTGTTTTACCCCGCGTTTTAGTTCAAATGCCCTTTCCTGTTCATTCTGCCTGGCTTGTTAAAATTGATTTTTTGTTTAGGCTGGTGCCTCCTTCAGATACCTTGGGCCAGTTTGTTTGAAAAACCCTCACATTCCCTCCAGGTTGAGTGTGGTGGACGCGGCAGCCCCAGGAAGCATCTGAAACTGGGCACCTTTCACAGCCTGGTGTAGAAGTTATTGCCTGCAGTTCTTACCGGCTTTCTCTTTTAGAAATCTTCTTTTGTTCCTGCCACAAGGCAAAAACAGGAAAAGAGATCTGTGTGAAAGAATGCTCTCCCTTATTCTTTTGTGGTGATTGTGTATCTTAAGAGAAGGCCTCAAAGGTTCCCGGAGCTGTCTGTCTTTTCATGTAAATGGAGCCCTAAGCCTATTTAGAAGTGTGCGGAAGCCTGTGGGAGTTGGGGGCGAAAGAGGCCTAGGTAGCGTCAGCGGCCCAGTTAATTTATTCATATTCAACTTTGCGCTGTCTTTCGTGTATATAATTAAAAATACTGCAGAATTGTATTTTGCACTTGTAATTTTAATTATATGCTATGCATATTACTGTATACACATATTACTGTGCAGTGTCGTAACTGCAAAACCCTATATTTTTTACTGGGAGGTTTAAGGGATTTTCCAGGGTAATTTTGACTATGTAAATTGTGCCTCAGATGCTAACTATAGAGGGCAATCCCTGGGCAAATGTGACCCTCTGTATTAGATACTTGAAAATCCTACTCATCCCAAAGGAGTAGACACAACTGGGACTCATATTCATCCCTCACCCCCAAACCAGTGACAGGTATAGGATTGATACTGGGCTTTGTGAATAGAAAAGGGATGAGGCAGAAGGAATTTAGGAGATTAAAATAGAGGAGAGCTGAACAGGGAATCTCAGGTCAGAGGTGGTGGGCCAGGGATTCCAAGGTCAGGCAGGGAAGAGGGGCTGATGGGTGGTTCCTGGGTGAGACTGTTCCTTCCAGTAAGTGCAGGGCTCAGGGCCATCCAAGTGATGGAGGAGTCGACCCTGCTGGGTGGCGTGACACCCTTCCCCTAGAAGCCCCTCACCTTAGGACAACACTACAGTGCATTGTTCCTTGTGAGCATTGCTGCCTGTGTGTGGGTGTGCATGTGTGTGTGTGTGTGTGTGTGTGTGTGTGTGTGCACGCATGCAAATGTGTACTTGTGCCCTTACAGACAGAGTGGGAGGTAAAAGAAACAGTGTTGGAAAGAAGAGACAGGGAAGCAGGAAGATTTAGGATCCGAGGTTTTAGGAGCAAGTTCAACCTTTCATGGTTCTGTGGCTGGGGCAGCGTTAGATGGGAGGGACCTGAGACACTAGGGGTGGAGCAGAGTGAAAATCAAACTTGTATGATCCTTGAGGCCCCTTTCCCAGGCTGCTGCTCTCCCCCCAGCACCTCTCCCCACTCCCTTCCCAGCCCTTCCCAAACCCCAAGGCCACATCTGTTTATTCAGATGCACAAAACTTTCAGATTTGGTAGCTGGGCTCAGTCACTCAGTTTTATACCACTCTGTGTGACCCTATGGACTTCAGCCTGCCAGGCTCCTCTGTCCATGGGATTCTCCAGGCAAGAATACTGGAGTGGGTTGCCATGTCCTCCTCCAGGGGATCTTCCCAACCGAACCCAGGTCTCCACATTACAGGCAGATTCTTTACTGACTAAACCACCAGAAAGATAAACAACCTGTCCCAGTGCACCACCTAAGCTTTTTACTAAAGTGCAGTTGAAACTTATATTCAGAATCCCTACTGTGGGATTTTTACTGGCTCCTTTACCCATTCCTTGAGGACGTAGATGGCATTCTGAGTCTTACCAGCCTGGGTTAGAATCCTCTCCAGGACTCTCAGCTGTTCTTTTTTTCCCCCTTTTTTTAAAAAAATTTTATTGGAATATAGTTGCTTTACAACTATATTCTATGGTTGTAAATACACACTATATTCTATGGTTGTAAATACACAGCTATATTCTATAGTTGTAAATACACAGCTATATTCTATGGTTGTATATACACAGCTATATTCTATGGTTGTAAATACACAGCTATATTCTATGGTTGTAAATACACAGCTATATTCTATGGTTGTATATACACAGCTATATTCTATGGTTGTAAATACACAGCTGTATTCTATGGTTGTAAATACACAGTATATTCTATGGTTGTACATACACAACTATATTGTCTTAGTTTCTGCTATATAGCAAAGTGAACCAGCCACACATATACATATATTCTCTCTTTTTTAGACTTCCTTCCCATCTATGTCACCACAGAGCATTCAGTTGAGAGCCATTTATTTTTGAGCGAGTCTCTGAGCCTCAGCTGTGAGGGTTGAAGATAGCATTGTCTTCAAGCACTTTCCCACAGGTTTTTGCAGGTTGCCTGTAAAACAAATGGATCAACCAAGGGAGTTTGAACACAAAAGATTCTAATGCATAGTACCACATTTTGATCAAGACTTTGTTGCAAGTGAGAAAAACCCAACAGAGACTGCTTATTTGCAAAAATCTGACATTTCTTATTTCATAGAAGCCAGGGAAGATCTGGAATAAAGGTTCTCAGGGCAGATAGTCCCAGTGACATTAACAATGTATTTTCAATGAAAATTTAAATGACATTTTTGAATTTCAATCTTACAATAATATTCATTATGAATACTTAATTCTAACTTTACATTTTAGATTTATTTTGCTCATACTGATGACATATATGGCAAAGATTAATATATTTCACATTTTTTTTCTTAATAATTAGTTGTTATCTGAAGACACAAACTACATTTTACTGTAAGTGAAAAAGAATCTGTCAGGCTTTCGATTCGGAAACTTGAGTCAAATCTGCAGTCTCCTGGAGGAGGAAGGTTGTAGGGCCTACGTTCTTTCATAATGGGTCTAGCCCTTCCCCCTCATCTGACATTTTCTTGTGGAAAACATCTGGTTCAAATAAGCACTCATGGCAGCCTTGATCATCAGAAACCAGAAAGCAAAAATCATAAACAGTGTACAGTACATACAAGGGATGCCAAGAAGCATTGTGCAAAGAGACTGTCAGCAGCAAATTTATTTTCTATGGAAATTTCACCTTTTGGTTGCTTATCTTCTCACTAACTTATACTTCTCTTCTGGAGAACAGCCAAGCCCCCCTCAAACACAGGGGTGAGCCTTCGTCCCACTTTGCCAAACCTTTGAGATGGATCTGCAGACCTATTCTCTAATTCACGACCTTCCTGCCACTTCATCCAAATTCACTGAAAACAGTAGATAGAGTTCTACGGACCAGGGCATGCTGCTTAGAGTATCGGTGAATATTTTGTTTATCTAGGATGATAGCTCCTAAATGACTAGCCCTGTTCTCCTGGCGGGCTTCCCAGGTGGCACCATCCCAGGTGGGTAAAGAACTCACTTGCCAATGCAGGAGACCCAAGAGATGCGGGTTCAATCTCTGGTTTGGGAAGATCCCCTGGAGGAAAGCATGGCAACCCATGGCAGTATTCTTGTCTGGAAAATCCCATGGACAGAGGAGCCCAGTGGGCTATAGTCCATAGGGTCACAGAGAGTCGAACACAACTGAAGCGACTTAGCACGCACACATGAACATTTCTCCTGGACTTACATCCAGGGATGGAACCAGACTTCTGATATATATCAGAAGTTTACAGTCTTAGAATTTACCAGAGTAGAAAAGAAGAAAAAGTTTCTGAGTAGGTAGTATTTTGGAAGATAGGGGTTTCTGAGAAGGTTTAGGATGAGCAGTAATTGATACTATGGACTATCAGGGGCCTTAGCAATTTCCGGGGAATTCCAGAGGTGCAGGAGGTATCTCATAGGGTGTTTGCCTTTCCATAGACTAGGAAAGAGAGGAAAGGGAAAGTTGGTTATTGGAACATTTATGGAGCCTTAAGATGGTTGTCAGGGGCAGGAGGCTGAGATCAGTTTGGAGACATTTCAGAGTACTGAATAAGATGTTAGAAGCTTTCAGAATCCAAGGAGAATGGATGTCAGGAAGTAAGAGAGAGTTGTTCACTTTGTGTTTTAATCTCCTTTACCACTTCTCATCTGCCTTGTCTGTATGTTACTTATCTCAAATTAAAGGTGTATCTCTGGAGGTTGAATACTGGGAAAAACATGAACTATAGAGTCTGAAGACCTTTGAGTTCAGACCTCTCTGAACTCAACCTTTACGGTGGCATATATTTACCACAGGATTTGGTGTGCAATAAATGGGAGAATCTAGGTCAGGTGGATTGGATAGAACAGTGACCAAGTGACCAGATGTCTTGGAATGAGTGGGATAGTCTTGGATTTCAGCTTCCTATTCTGTATCCAGTTCACTTTACTGATAGAGCTTCCTATTACCCTGATGTGTGAAGTGAATAAATCTTTATGAACTAGATACCTGTGGTAACTTTTATCAGTGGTTAAAACAGAATTCTTAAGCTGGATTTATATGTTTAAGTAGCATTATAATGGCAGAGCTACTGTGGCTTTGGGACAGTGATTCGACCTTAGTAAAGTTTGGTCTGTTAAGATTCATCACTCATTTATGGCTAAAGTGTTAGTCGCTCAGTTGTATCCAACTCTTTGCGACCCCATGGACTGTAGCCTGCCAGCCTCCTCAGTCCATGGAATTCTCCAAGCAAGAATACTGAAGAGGATTGCCATTCCCTTCTCCAGGGGATCTTCCCAATCCAGGGATCGAACCCAGGTCTCCCTCATTGCAGGCAGATTCTTTACCATTTGAGCTGCCCAGGAAGCCCATTTCTGGCTAAGAACATCACAAATAATTATTAAGTCCCATGGTGAGTTTTCAGCTGTCATTTCCATAGGATCTGCCATGTATCAGGTGCTGTGCCAATGGCACAGAGGTGATTGAGCTAATGGTCCTTGTTTTTAAGGTGTCCCCAGACCAGTAGGACAGACTGGGATGAAAACAATTGAATGTGTAGAATAAGATAGTTAAGTGCTATTCTGTTGGTATGAATCAAGTAGAAAGAGAAAATAATTCCCTTTGGAAAATCAGGGAAGTTCTCATAGAGGAGGGAGTGGATGGCTGGGATTTTGAGGGATGAATATGATCACGGTCAGCAAACTGTGGATTATAAATATACTGACATTGGAAATGCACTATAACTGAAGTGCCACCAAAGAGGATAAAGTGTACCTTTTGGGTTTGTGGATGGCAGACCGATGGTCCTATTGTGTTTATTCTTTATCTCTTTACCTACTCATGAGAAAGTCCTTGTCTAGCAAAGTGATCAATGTTTGCAATCTTGGAAACAGGCATTAGATACTTCCTTCTCTGGAAGGCAGATGGCTTTTTGATCTAAGTGACATTATCAGAGGCAGTGTGGTATAAACGAGCAGAGGACAGGCTATGAAACAAAATTCTAATTCCACCACTTAAGAGCTGAGTGTCTTTTGACAAACCGCACATATTCCCAGTGACTTTGATATCTCTATGAAATAGGATTAAGAATAGCACTGACTTCACAAGGTTGTTGCCTCAAGTGCACTAATAAATATGAAAGCACTTTGTAAAGTGCTGTGAAAAGATGTAAATGTTACTGTTTTCTTGAACACATCATCTAACCATTTATTTATGTAGTTTTATATATTGTGCAGAGCTGCAGAGATAGAGCACCAATCTTCTGGGGAAACAGAATCAGAATTCCAAATCGGCTCCAAAGCAGGGAGACCAAAGCCCTAAGTTCTCACTAGGCACCCTGACCCAGAAGAGTAGACATGGAAGTTCCTCCACTGACCCTGTTTGCTCTTCAGCTGGGTAAAAAGCAATTTGGAAAAGGGAAGTAGATTATGCTCTCAGGAAAGAAATTGTTTTTTCTTTCTCTCTCTCTTTGGAAATGTTTGCTCTTTTAATTTTGAGCTCCAAATATGAACAATCCAGCTGATTCAGATCCCTAGAGTAGCCCTAATCACAGGAACACTGTGACAACCACAGATATTAAAAACATACCCCAGTTTGGGCAACCAAGGTAAGGCAAATACAGATAGTATTATACGAAAAGAAAATTCCCCTATGTAAACCAGAATGTCATTGCATTTAACATTAAGGAAGTAATGACAGAACTTGTTTACCACAGGGAGATTCAAGGAGATGGCCTTCTGGATATAGGCAGTAGAAAGAGAATAATGAAGAGCAATCTCGTTTCTGGAAAAGTAAAATTAGGAGATTATGTTAATATCAAATTTTTAAAATATTTTTAAAATTAAATATATATACAATGAAGTTTATGGTTTGATGCATTTTGACAAACATGTACACCTAAAAACCACATTTTCATCACCCCCAAAAGTTCCCTCATGTTCCCTTGTAGTCAGTCCCCTCACACAGCCTTAGGCAAACACGGATTTGCCTTCTGATGCTGTAGTTTTGCTGAAGTTTCATTTTAATTCATATTTTGTTGGATAATGATGATTTTTTGGCAGAGATGATGATGATTGGACATTGTCAAAATTTAGGATTAGAATCCTACCTCCTTTCAGTTCGGTTCAGTCACTCAGTCATGTCTGACTCTGCGACCCCATGAATCGCAGCACGCCAGGCCTCCCTGTCCATCACCAACTCCCGGAGTTCACTCAAACTCATGTCCATCGAGTCGGTGATGCCATCCAGCCATCTCATCCTCGGTTGTCCCCTTCTCCTCCTGCCCCCAATCCCTCCCAGCATCAGAGTCTTTTCCAGTGAGTCAACTCTTCGCATGAGGTGGCCAAAGTACTGGAGTTTCAGCTTTAGCATCAGTCCTTCCAATGAACACCCAGGACTGATCTCCTTTAGGATGGACTGGTTGGATCTCCTCACAGTCCAAGGGACTCTCAAGAGTCTTCTCCAACACCACAGTTCAAAAGCATCAATTCTTCAGCGCTCAGCTTTCTTCACAGTCCAACTCTCACATCCATACATGACTACTGGAAAAACTGTAGCCTTGACTAGATGGACCTTTGTTGGCAAAGTAATGTCTCTGCTTTTGAATATGCTATCTATGTTGGTCATAACTTTCCTTCCAAGGAGTAAGTGTCTTTTAATTTCATGGCTGCAGTCACCATCTGCAGTGATTTTGGAGCCCAAAAAAATAAAGTCTGCCACTGTTTCCACTGTTTCCCCATCTATTTCCCATGAAGTGATGGGACCGGACGCCATGATCTTCATTTTCTGAATGTTGAGCTTTAAGCCAACTTTTTCACTCTCCTCTTTCACTTTCATCAAGAGGCTTTTTAGTTCCTCTTCACTTTCTGCCATAAGGTGGTGTCATCTGCATATCTGAGGTTATTGATATTTCTCTCAGCAATCTTGATTCCAGCTTGTACTTCTTCCAGTCCAGCGTTTCTCATGATGTACTCTGCATAGAAGTTAAATAAGCAGGGTGACAATATACTGCCTTGACGTACTCCTTTTCCTATTTGGAACCAGTCTGTTGTTCCATGTCCAGTTCTAACTGTTGCTTCCGGACCTGCATACAGGTTTCTCAAGAGGCAGGTCAGGTGATCTGGTATTCCCATCTCTTTCAGAATTTTCAACAGTTTATTGTGATCCAAAGAAAGTACAACTCCAGTAATTTCTCTGAATCTCAGTTTTACCATATTAATAAATATAGTAACAACTTTTCTGTATACCTCGAAAGATTGCTGTAAAAATCCAAAGAGATAATAGATGAGAATTAAGTAAGAACTTGAAGGATTATTTAGCAAATATTAAAGCTAATCAAAAAGACGGCGCTTCTAGATATAAGCCATTTTATGGAGTAATTTCCATGCCAGAGCTCATGTGGTGCCTATGCAGACCCATGAAGGCAAGTCTTCCTCACAGTAGAGAAAATTGTCTTTGAAATAGTTGGCTCATGGGCCAAGAATTCAGTCTCATGTCTTTCTAGATGACAATAGAGGACTATAACTCAGCTGATATATCTGAGTTAACGTCAGATTGATCATATAAATCAGATTGAGTATGAATATGATATAAAATGTTCTTTTTTTTTTGCTGTGTTCACAATGCTTTCTCATAATAAATTAAATAGTTTGCTTCGTGCACACACTCCCGCTGGCCTGGCTCTGAGGAGTGTCAGTTTTACAGTTCCCATTTCACACAGATAAAACTGAACTCTTCAGATGTCAAGTCATGTGCCAGGGGCTTCAGCGTAGACCATCACCTCCCATTATAAATTGCTGTCGTTTTCAACAAGTGACCTAAAAGCCATTTTTATTGGAAATTGTTTGAGTGGAAGGTAGAGACTGACATATAAAATAAAGCCTCTGACTGAGTTCTAATATTTCTCTGTGGGCAAGCAATAAGAGAATTGCATTCCTTTGGCCAGGGAAAACAGACTAATTTTATCTTCCCTTTCTGGGAGAGATCACTTTAGACACTTTGTAGACATATTTAGATCTTGCTTGTTTCTCTTGGACGAGCTGTTAGAATGCATAGGTGTGCGTGTACACACACCCTCACTCACAACCATACACACCGTGCTGCCGTTCACCTCTGTGTATGCATGTATATATCACACGTAGATGGTGCATTTCCAAAAAAGACAAATGATCACCAGCTGGTCACTCTCACTTCCTCCTGTGTACATTTTGTAGCTTCCCCATAGGGAAGCGAAACTGATGGTGGTTTGGAAGAGATTGCATTTACTGAAGTGGATTCAGCCAAGTGGCTGTTTATGGATGACCTTTGTCTTTTAGGGGGCAGCAGCAGGAGCAGATATAGATTCTTCCAGAATGTCTGATCATGTCTCTTCACAATTAGAATTATAAACCATGGGCCTTGTGAGTGCATTCATCTGAGACAGATGAATGGACCAGGTATCCAAAGGCCTGGGACTGAGCTCTGTCTTTAAACATGTCCATATATGTGAAGGTAGCCCTGTGCCACCTCCCTGTGCATCTTTTCTCTCTTCCTTCTGTCTTCCCCATGAGCTTTTCTAATCCTCAAAGACACATTGCATCTGCAATGTACGTAGTATTCACTTTTTCACCTTTTTCTATTCCTGCTCTGCGTTTAGTAGGGATGTAATAATGACTTGACAATAGAGTGAGACCATATCCTGCCTTGGATGAACTGGAATTCTTTGAAAGTGTTGCCAGCTAGAAATATTCTGCTTCAGGGCCATCACTACTGTTAAGAATATGCTGGAACAGTGTGATCAGGTACCGTCTCCTCCCAGGTCTCACCCTCTGATCCCCCTGAGAAGATGGGGCTATGAGAGCACTCCCCCGGCTCCAGTCTATGCCCTTCATGTTGTGCTGTGTTTCTGAGACCCTGTATTGAAGTCCCTACACCTCTCTCAATTTTTAGCAGCCTGAAGAGTCTTAGTGGGTACTTATCTTCCTTTCTCCTTCTTTCCTTCCTTTCTATCTCCGTCTCTCTCTCCCTTTCTTTCAAACAAGAGGGACTGAACTCATGAATATCTGAAGCTGATTTCATAGAACATAAAATTTCACAAGGGGGATACAGCGGTGGAGTTTTAATTCCTCAGAATCATCACACTTTCCACCACCTTTGAATTCAAACCCACAATCTTTGTACTGGCCCACAAGATGCTGTCTGAGTCTACCTTGCCCACCTCTCTCACTAACCTTCAGCCACATGGGTCTTCTTTGGCTTCTCAGAGCAACCCAAGTTGGTTTCTGTCTCAGGACCTTACCACCCATCTTTTGCCTGGGACTCTCTGCCCTGAACTTTGTGCTGCCCCAGAGCCACTCAGATCTCTGCCCAAGTGCCCTCTCTCAGACAGGCCTGCCCTGCCCTTCCCATCAATAGCCCCGACACGTTTCCTTCATGTCACTCATCATATCTGAAATGTCCAGCCCATCTCCGGTTTTCTTGTATGTTGCTGGACTCTGGCTAGTGTGGGCGCTCCCTCCACAGGGCAGATGGAGGCTTTATTAGTCCTGGTCTGGTATCACCCAGCAGGGCTCCATGAACATATAACGTGTTACTCAGTGAGGGATCAAATCTGAATTTATTTCCATCTCTCTTGGCTTTTCCTTTACTTGCTCTCTCATTTCTTTTGCAGAAACTGCGTCATGAACAGCAGTGTGATCTGATGCTGGAGCGCAGGTCCTGGATCAGGGCCCTGGGTTGCTGCTCAGTTGATCGTACACAGCTGCCAATTGAAACAGCTGTTCTCAAATGACTCTCTTTTTTTCCATTGGTCAACATGGAAATCAAAAGTAGGAATAAGTTTCAAATAGTCTGTAAGACTTTACTAGCGTTAAGTCTGGTAATAACTTTCAGTCTTGACTTCCATGACCAAGCTGCTGCTTCACTTCCCCTACTTTGTGAGTTACCCTGTGATCTAACCCAATAGAGGAGATAATGTAGGATATATATTGCTATATCCTTGGGGCTTTTCAGGTGGCACTAGTGATAACCCACCTGCCAATGTAGGCAGACATAAAAAATGTGGGTTTGATCCCTGGGTTGGGAAGATACCCTGGAGGAGGAAATGGCAATTCACTTCAGTATTCTTGCCTGGAGAATCCCATGGACAAGAGGAGCCTGGCGGACTATAGTCCATAGGGTCACAAAGAGTTGAATAGTACTGAAGTGACTAAGCACACGCACACTCGTGCGCGCGCGCGCACACACTCACACACACACACACACTGCTGTACCCTCAGATACAAAGAAAAGTGCTTGTGAACTGGAAGGGGAAGACGGTTCAACCAGGGACCATTCATAGAGGAGGCCAAGTACCAGAACTGAGTGCCTAGTTTTAGGTGTTTCTTGTTCGAAATTTGAGAATAGCGGGATAGCTTCATAGGATTTTGCTAATAGAGGGATTCTCTTTTTGTTTGTATTAAGAGATTATCTTTGTAACTTCCCACAGACATAGGCTGAACTCCTGGGTGACCCTAGCCCTGTAATAAGTTCTTACAGCAGAATTGCCTAGGCCTTGTGAACTCTTGGAAAGTGTAATGGAGGTTTTGCTGGAGATATCACGTTTAGGTCACAGGGGTTCAGCTGCTCTTTGGCTGCTATGCTGAGCAGTTTTATGGGAATAGTTGTATAATGCTAACATCTGTAGGCTGAGAGCTTGACGAAGACATCACCCAGATTGCCTCGGAAAGCTGCTTACTTTGGGAGCTCATTCTTTATAGGTTAAACATATGCCCCTCCTCTTTCCCCTTGCCTCTGCGGAGCCAGCCAAGCTTCCCATTTCCATCTGTAATGGTGGATGAACTCTGTGCATATTTGCTTGTCACCTTGCACTATGGATTTTTGGCAATTTAGGAGGCCAAGCAAAGGCCCTTGGCTTCTGAACTTTTCTGCTTTCTTGGTGCTTCCACATGAGATAAGATGTTAAAGGGCTAGAGGATTTCTCTTTAGAGATTTCTGGTGAGGAGATAGGGAACTGACTGATACTCACATGCCTGCTGCCTCAGCAACTTCAAGTCCATATTTCTCCTTTCCCATGAAACCTCTCTGGCCCATTTTGTTTAAAATCACAGCCTGTTCCAACACCTTATACTAAATCCCCTTTACTCTGGTTTGTCTCCCCTAGAAATGATCACTCTTGGACACGCAGTATTCTTTACCACTTACTGTGTTCATTGTCTGCCTCCATTGTCTGCCATAATATAGACTCCTCAAGGGCAAGGATTTCTAGCTGTTTTATTCACTGTGTATCTGAAGAGCCTAGAATGGTGCCTGGTGTGTAGTTAAGTCCTGATACAGAGTCCTTGAATGAATGAGCTAACAGCCCAGCGAAAGGAGAGATGATGTAGTATCATGATGAAAAGCTTGAGCTTTGGAGTCAAATGATCCTGGATTTGAACCCCAGCTTTGCGACTTACCAGCTCTATGTCTTCAGAAAGTGATTTAAACTCTGAGTCTCAATGTTCTCATCTGTAAAGTAAGACTTGTAGCACTAACCTTGGAGGGATATTGTAAAGATCAGAAGAGAGAAAGAGGCAACGTGACTTGATGGTCATGAGGCAAGGCTTTGCATTCCTGTAGATCTGGAGTCTGGGCTTTACCTTCAAGTTCTGGCTCTCCCAGTACCTTGTGCAATTTTCATGCAAACTCTCTAAGCTCACCTTCTTCACATGTCAAATGGATGTAATACCCTGGCCTATCTCATAGGATAGTGTTAAGAAGCGAATCCATCTGAAACTCATAGCAAGGGATCCATTAACTTGAGCGGTTTGGAGGATGGTGATAATGATGTTTGTAAAGTTAGCCTCATTGCTTGCACAAAGTAACTGCTCAATAAATGGTAGGTTTAAGAAAAGAGAATGCTTGTAGAACCTTGGAACTCTCCTAAATTGATATGGCCATTTTCTTTGCATTCCCCTTCTTCAGGGAGGGTAAAGCAAATGCTTATTATCTTTATAATGTACTTGTTTCAACTTAAAATGGAACAGCGAACATTTTTTATGTGCCGTAGCCCCTTCTTTGATCTGTAATCAATTCTGTTTGGATTTCAGGGGTTATTTTTGAATTTTTCATTTGAGTTGCCACAGGGGCTCTGCTCCACCTAGTGATCTTCAGGGGGACTTCATATAACTTGGGTATTGAGTCAGCACATTTGCAGCCAATGGAATTGGCTCCAGCAGCCGTGGGTTTGGGAGACTGTGCTGTTTCCAGGGTTCCATCAGCTTTCACCTGCTTTTATGAGAGATGCTTCCTCCCACCTCTAATCCTCACTTGCAGTATGAGTCTCAGCAAGACACTTCACATCATCCAAACCCTTTAACTGTATGGTTCCTGTGGGAATCCAAGCTTTGTCTTGCCATGTGACCCTGGCCAGATTATTCAACCTCACTGTGTTTATTCTCCACTGTTGTAAATTAATAATGGAAATAAAAACAGAATGCTTTCACACCACAGGATTTTGTGAGGACTGAATGAGTTATTCTGTGTAATATTAGTCGCTCAGTCGTGTCTGACTCTTCACAACCCCATGGACTGTAGCCTGCCAGGCTCCCCTGTCCATGGAATTCTCCAGGCAAGATTACTGGAGTGGGTAGCCCTTCCCATCTCCAGGGGATCTTCCCAATTCAGGGGTCGAACCCAGGTCTCCCACATTGCAGACAGATTCTTTACCATTTGAGCCACCAGGGAAGCCCAAGAATACTGAAATGGATAACCTTCTTCTTTCTCCGAGGGATCTTCCTGACCCAGGAATCAAACCAGGGCCTCCTACATTGCAGGCAGATTCTTTACCACCTGAACTACAAGGAAAGCTCTATTAAGGCACTTTGAAAGTACTCAGTAATGTTTATTATTATGTTTTTATAAAAACTGAAATATTGTACTAATATATCTATGAACATTTCCTGTATTTAGAAATCTCTTGGTACTTCAGCTTCTGCTCACAGTGCCCTGTGGGGTCCTGAAAGTGCATGGTGAAGAATATCTTTGCTCGAAAAGAGCCGCACGTGTCCACTGCATCTTCGCTGAGGTGGTCAGACACAGCTGCCTCTGCACTGTTTAGTGTTATGTACGGAAATCATAGGGATTCACTGGGTTGTTGTGAAAGTGCTCAGGGTCCTGTGGTGAAAGGACACTGCTGCTGGGACAGCTTCTGAGGAGGAGGCTGCTGGCCAAAGTCAGGCAGTTTGACAAGATGGCTTTATCTGGTGATCTGGCCTCGGCCCACATTTTTACCCAGAGCTTGTCACACTCAGGAGGACCTGGCTTGTTCTTGGTCCCAGAGCTCAGAGGGACCGAATTAGGAAAGTAGAATGCCAAATTATTCATTTTGTGATGAAAAAGAAAGCTGTTCTATGCATTGAAGAGCCAGGCCTGTCTAGCTAGCATGTTTCCCGTTTTAAGCAAATTATAAATGAGAAATCGAGTTATTGGCAGATTCCTTGGTAAGTATGGAATTGATCAAGGGATTAAGTGATTCAGAGGGTTATGGTATCAGGAGCCATTAGCCTGCTGAGTCCATCCCCACAGTCCAGCCCTCCTTGTCAAGTGATCTATGCTCATGGAGAGGGGAGGGATCCCACATACCAGGGGCCTGGCAGCTTTAGTTGAGTTTGGAATCATTAGTTTGTTTCTCTGACTATCCTTTTTTTTTTAAAAACATAAAGTATTGTTTCTTTACAATGTTTTATTAGTTTCAAGTGTATAGCAAAGTGATTTAGTAATACACACACACACACAAAATACTTGTATATGTATGTATATTTTTTTTTCAGGTTCTTTTCCATTATAGGTTAATCTAAGATATTGAGTTTGGTTCAGTACAGTAGGTCTTTATCTATTTTATATATAATAGTTTGTATCTGCTGATCACAAACTCCTAATTTCTCTCTTTCCTACCACCTCCCATGATCCCCTTTGGTAACTATAAATTTATGTCTGTGAGTCAATTTCTGTTTTGTAAATAAGTTCATTTGCATCCTTTTTTTATAAGATTCCACATATAAGTGATACCATAGGAAATTTGTCTTCCTCTGTTTGACTTACTTCACTTAGTATGATAATCTCTAAATCCATTTATGTTGTTGCAAATTGCATTATTTCATTCTTTTTATGGCTGGATAGGATTTCATTGAATATATTCCTCTTTTACTGCAAGTGAAGCAGCACTTGTGTTGCTTCCCTGTCTTGGCTATCGTAAACTGTGCTGCCATGAACACTGGGGTGCATGCATCTTTTTGAATTGGAGTCTTTTCCAGATATATACCCAGGAGTGGGATTACTGGATCGTATGTTTTATTTATAATTTTTAAAGGAAACTTCATACTGTCCTCCTTAGTGGCTGTACCAGTTTACCTTTCCACCAACAGTAGAAGGGGTTGCCTTCTCTCCACACCCACTCCAGCATGTATTTTTTGTAGACTTTTGATGATGGTCATTGTGACTGGTGTGAGGTGATACCTCATTGTAGTTTTGACTTGCATTTCTTTAATAATTAGCAATGTTGAGCATCTTTCCATGTGCCTGTTGGCCATCTGTATATCTTTAGAGAGATGACTGTTCAGGTCCTCTGCCTCTCACTATCCTTTATATTAATTTTTGGCTGACAAACATGTCCTCCCCACATCATTCTGATGTATGTTTTAATTTACATTTTGTCTTTCATCGGAGTGAAACATATATTGTTGTATAAATCTAATAATCATATAATACTTATATCGAAAAACAGCATGTCCCACCCCATGTCCACTTCTCCCCTTTGATTCTTTCTTTCTGCAAGCAGGCACTTTCAAATCATTATAGCATAATTGTGTTTCATTCTTTCCTTGCTGATTCTGCTAGTTACTCCCACATTTCTAAATTGTGTATACAAATTACTGTTTTTGATTTTCCTATTGAAGATGACATCTGTGGAAATGACCACTGAAAACTTATTTTCTCTTCCTTCTTGTATGGTTACATCTTATATATTTAGTTAAAATCATATTTAACACTTACATTATTGTGCCAATGTCAGTATTCATGGTGAGCTTCTAAAATGTACCACTATTATGTTTCCTTCCTTCTTGTATGTATTTTTAGTTTTGTCTCTGGAACATATTTCTCCATCCACCCTCCCTCTTTAAATTGATAAGGGCATTTGAAACCATAACTGCTATGCCTTTACCACACCTAGTAAAATGAACAATTCATTAAAGCCTGTAATACCCAGCCCATATTCAAATGCCCCGATTGCCTTGACAATGTCCTTTAATAGTTGTTTACTTTGAATAAAGATCTAAATAAGGTCCACAAATTGTATTTGGTTGTTACATTCCCTTTCTTTTAATCTGTGACACCCCCTGCAGCTTTATTTGTGACATTGACTCATTGGCGAAATTGAATATAGAGTGCCATATTTTCTAGTGATTGGCTGATGGCTTTGTCACGGTGTGATTTAACTTGTTCTTCCATATCCTATAAACTAGTGGTTATTAGATTAGGGTTTGGATTTTTTAGGCAAAATATTGTATAGGTGGTGCTAGGTACTTGCAGTTTTATTGTCATAAGGGAATAATGTCTGGTTATACCACCTGTAATGATGATTAAATTGATCAGTGGATTCAGAGGATGATAGCCTCATCAGTCTGTTGCTAACTTCCTTATCAGCTTTTGACCTATGGGTACCTAATGATCATCTCCTGAAGATTATTGCTGAGATCTATTATTTTACAGAGCACATAGCCTGTCCTTCTGTTGTGTGATTCTGCTTTGAGCCAGTAAGTGCTGATTACCTAGTTTACCCCCAGAGGGTCATTTTATTTTCCTTATTCCCAAGTCTAGGTTGGGGTCAAGGGGACTTCTGTGTGACTCACATGTACTACTAAATAACTGACTAAATTTACATGAAATCGATATGCTTATATGTTATATTGATTAACGTTTTTATCTGAACCGTAGTTGAGCTTTGCTGATGGCTTAGAGAACATAAACAGAAAAGTGGGAAAGTTTGTCAGTCATGTTGAAATGCAACTGGCAGGAAAAAAAAAAATAGATTTTTTTTAAGAAGTGGAATAAATCAGAGGACTCTGCTTTGGCTCATAATGCCTTCTTTCTCCAGGGTAGGAAAACTCTGAAATCTAATGGGTCTCTTCTGCCCGTGAGGGAATTGAAGGGAAACTACCAGAATGGTCTCCGATGCAGTCATTTGAGGACTTTTTGGTTGTTGTTTTGTTTTAGTTTTCACTCTGCTAGTTTGCTACGAAGTCTTTCATAAAGATTTTTCCTAAACCCTGTTGCATATGAATTAGGGCTTTTCCTTTCCTCTGTAATGGGGCCTGATACCCTTTGATGTGTTTTAGCAGAATTTAGCTTCTAAATACAGTTTGAAACTTAGCTCTACAGTTTGAAACACACACACATGTGCCCTTCCCTCTCTCTCTCTCTTTCTGTCTCTCTCTCTCTCTCTCATTCTCTCTCTCTCTTTCTCTGTCTCTCTCTCTCTCTTTCTCTCTCTCTCTCTTTCTCTCTCTCTCTCTCTTTCTCTCTCTCTCTTTCTCTGTCTCTCTGTCTCTCTCTCTCTTTCTCTCTCTCTCTCTTTCTCTCTCTCTCTTTCTCTGTCTCTCTGTCTCTCTCTCTCTTTCTCTCTCTCTCTCTCTCTCGACTGCAGGGTTTGTTTTTTCACTGCAAGAACTTTTCCTGTAGGAACTAACTTCTGCGGCAGGATGGTACTGTGGAGACCCCATCTCCTTCCTGAAAGGTCAGGATGTGCAGGCGTGAGAAGCTGTATGAAGAAGGGACATTTTCTCCAGTGTCTCTTAGCTGGGAGATCTGTTTCCATTTTTTTCAAGTATCTCCTTTTAAAGACAGATACATCCCTGATATAAATGTCTGGTCTGTTACTGTAAAGAGATGCAGATTGATTACCTTTTGAGTGACTCCTAGTATTCCAGTTTAAGGCTCTCCTCTGAAATACACTGCAGATCCAAATTCTTACAATATTGGGGCCTCTTTTGTCATTTGGAATGACCTTTCACATAACTTTCAGTGACCAAACGATGCCTGTCTTTCAAGGCCCGGATCAAATGACACTTTCCCTGGGTCCCCCAGTGAGAAGTCATGTCACCCCATCTTCTAGACTCCTGCATGACAAGAATTATTTATTTGCTCCCTTTCATTCAAGTTTGCTCATCTACTCATATTACTTCCCCTTTTTAACAGGAGAATAGCAGTCTTATTGTTTTCTTCTGGCTATAGTTAATATTTAATAACTGATTTATTAACATTTTAAATTTTAATAATTAATAAATTACTTGAGTAATATTATTTTGTCAGATATTCAGCTTATATTTCAGCTGTGCTTCAGATATCTGTGGGGGAAATCTGTCAGTCAGATGTAGAGCCAGATTTTCTATTTCAGAAGAGGGAGGGAAAGAATGTGTAGATAATTAATGCAGAACTTGAAGATTCAAGACCCACCTGTACCACTTCAGTGTCATTGTTTTAGAGCAACAGGTTAGATACATCACTAGGGGCCCTATCCTGAGAAGGCAATGGCACCCCACTCCAGTACTCTTGCCTGGAGAGTCCCATGGGCAGCGGAGCCTGGTAGGCTGCAGTCCATGGGGTTGCTAAGAGTCGGACACAACTGAGCAACTTCACTTTCACTTTTCACTTTCATGCCTTGGAGAAGGAGTGGCAACCCACTCCAGTGTTCTTGCCTGGAGAATCCCAGGGGCGGGGGAGCCTGGTGGGCTGCCATCTATGGCATCACACAGAGTCGGACACGACCGAAGCAACTTAGCAGCAGCAGCAGTAGGGGCCCTATCTGGTAACATGAAGATTTGCGGCCAAAGTCACTTAAGACTTATTTAAAATTTAGTTCTTTAGAGAGAGCTGTACAGACTTCTGAGCAGCGGGAGATGGTACAGGGATGGGGTCTTGGGCTCTTAAAGCCCTGCAAGGTAGTGCAGGCAGGGAAAGGAAGTCTGGGAGGCGTTCCACTCTTGCTGTACTGGGAAGGATGAGTGTACAAAGGCTGTGGGGTACCTAGGGGAGAGAGGAGATCATGAGGCCTGGAGTTGAGTTCAGTTCAGTCGCTCAGTCGTGTCTGACTCTTTGTGACCCCATGAATTGCAGCACGCCAGGCCTCCCTGTCCATCACCAACTCCCAGAGTTCACTCAGACTCACGTCCATTGAGTCCGTGATGCCATCCAGCCATCTCATCCTCTGTCATCCCCTTCTCCTCCTACCCCCAATCCCTCCCAGCATCAAGGTCTTTTCCAGTGAGTCAACTCTTTGCATGAGGTGGCCAAAGTACTGGAGTTTCAGCTTTAGCATCATTCCTTCCAAAGAAATCCCAGGGCTGATCTCCTTCAGAATGGACTGGTTGGATCTCCTTGCAGTCCAAGGGACTCTCAAGAGTCTTCTCCAGCACCACAGTTCAAAAGTATCAATTCTTCAGCGCTCAGCTTTCTTCACAGTCCAACTCTCACATCCATACATGACCACTGGAAAAACCATAGCCTTGGCTAGACGGACCTTAGTCAGCAAAGTAATGTCTCTGCTTTTGAATATACTATCTATGTTGGTCATAACTTTTCTTCCAAGGAGTAAGCATCTTTTAATTTCATGGCTGCAATCACCATCTGCAGCGATTTTGGAGCCCCCCAAAATAAAGTCTGACACTGTTTCCACTGTTTCCCCATCTATTTCCCATGAAGTGATGGGACCAGGTGCCATGATCTTTGTTTTCTGAATGTTGAGCTTTAGGCCAACTTTTTCACTCTCCTCTTTCACTTTCATCAAGAAGTTTTTTAGTTCCTCTTCGCTTTCTGCCATAAGGGTGGTGTCATCTGCATATCTGAGGTTATTGATATTTCTCCTGGCAATCTTGATTCCAGCTTGTGTTTCTTCCAGCCCAGCATTTCTCATGATGTACTCTGCATAGAAGTTAAATAAGCAGGGTGACAATATACAGCCTTGTGGAAAGCTATAATTATATACTTTATTATTTAACATCCTTTCAGTCTTGCCCTGGACCTACGTAGTCCCAGATATGGCTTTCCCTTGCTTCTTATTTCCTGTGTCCTCTCTTGGGAACTCTTTGGCTGAATTATGAATGGGACTACTTTGATAAACTATAATAGCACTTATAATGAGCCTTATATTAGTAATGGAGGACTACCCTCAGAGAGACCACAGAAGCGCTAACACTGTATAGATAGTCATCTCTGTAGAGAAGTGAAGTAAAGCCAAAATCCCATTGTACTGGGCTTCACAACTCCACAAGCAGTTCATATTTGTTTCAGAAAGACCTGAGACCCAAAAAGACCTGAGACCCAGCTTTTTCATGGTTGCTATTTCTTTACCATCAGTGTGCCTCTCTGCAAGTTACCTTCCCCATTAGGATCAAAGAATGTAAAGAACAGGGGATCTGAAGTCAGAGGACCTGGGTTTGGGTCCATTTATATGCTGTAAACTATAGGCTACTCACTTTTCCAGATGTAATACCTACCTTATCATTAGGTGGTAAGGAGATTTAGATGAGATGTTATAAAGAATTCTTCCCCATTAACAAGTTATCATATTTCAAAAGGTACATCTTTCCAAGGGTAAGAATCAAAGTCATGTCATGGTCTAATGGCACTTCTTATTAGTGTAAGCAATTACCTACACCTCTTGGCACCTTGCTTTCCTCTGCTATGAAATGGGCAAGGGTATTAGTTGTCCAGAGAAGGAACTTATCTGGAGTGGAAAATGTGCAAGGTAGACTTAGGACTGGTGAGTTACCATTATGCTAGTTCTAATACCACCAATTTCATTTCTTCCAGCAGGATTTAGAATGCCACAATAGTCTTCTTGGCACCATGCTTGAACCTGTTATATCTGGTTGAAAGAGTGATTTTGGGCAGCTTCTTGCTATAAGCTAGGCACATTATTGGACTTCCCTGGTGGCTCAGATGGTAAAGAATCTACCTGCAATGCAGGAGACCTGGCTTTGATCCCTGGATTGGGAAGATTCCCTGGAAGAGGGCAACCCACTCCAGTATTCTTGCCTGGAGAATCCCATGGTCAGAGGAGCCTGGCAAGCTACAGTCCATGGGGTCTCAAAGAATCAGACATGACTGATTGACTGATTCTCTACAGAGCGACTAAGCACACAGGCACATTATTAAATATGTTTATCCTCAAAATAGAAGAATAATATCATCTATCTCATAAGATTGCAAAGAGGATGAGGAGCTTATGTAAATAGGGTGCTGAGTGGGGTATTTGGCACCCAATGGGGACACAACCCTAGACTAGATATTGCTTTTCAGGTTCTACCTTCATCAAATAGCATTTGTTAAAAATTCCCAATAAGACATGGTACTAGGTGCTTTTGCTTTAAATAATAGAGGGCTAAGGGAAGGTCAGATTGGGGTGAAGGATGAAGGGAGCCAGTTTATATTTGTTTGTTTGTTCTATAACAAACTGTAGTAATATTGCCTCTCCTTCCCCTGGTCCCGAGCCTGCTGAGTCACTGTTCCAGCCTCTTGGTCCATGATCTCTGGCTGTGTCTATGGAATACAGCAAAACCCACAAGAAACCAGCACTAATAGATGGCAGATCGTTTTGAGGGATTTTTGTTTGCGTTCCTGTGCTTGCTCTCCTGGCGAGATAGGAAACCTTTAATAAGACTTTTCCAAAATGATGCTGCATGTGAATTGTGAATTTTTCCCCCCTGTTCTCCCAACAAATGACCATTTCATGAGGTTTCTTTTCATATTTTTTCCATCTTCTTTCCTGCTTCTCAGTACATTCTACAAAGAGCTTACTCCTCTGCTGGTTACTGATGGATGGTTCTACTCTGTGTGCCCTTTAATTTTGCAATAAGCCAACAAGGAGTTGAGACCACAAACTTAAAGAGGATTGACTTATTTATTTGACTGGAATCACTGGAGCAACAGGCAGATTTAGTCATTTCAGTGTGGTCCTGGGGAGGGCAGGAGGAGTCCATGAGAAGGAACACTGTGTTGTAAATAACCAGATAGAAGAAAACTTGCTTGTCCTCCCATTCCTGGACACCCGTTCCCAGCAGTGATCCCTTCCAGACCTTTGTGGGAGCAGAAAGTCTTCCATCAGACTTGCCCACAGCTCCAGGATTCTGAACTCACTGGGACTCTAGATAATGTGGAAATGATAGCACTACCCACAGGTCCTGTGTCCCTTCTTTTCAGAGAGATCATAGTTTCCCTTAAAGAGTTGCAGGAATATCCACAAACCTGCCAAGGTCACCAGTCTTTTAGACCTAGCCTCTTGACTGGATCACTTTGAAGACCCAGAACAAACCTCTTTCCCTACTACCTCCATTACAGCTGTGTCTTCACCATAAAACTGGGGCCTCCAGGATTCAGGGGCACTAATACACTTTGTGAATTGATAACAAAACGTATCAAGAATCAGTCATTTCTCACTTAGCACCGCCATTGTATGGAGTCACCAGTCTGAAAATAAATGCAAACATCATTTCAAGTAGGAAAATAACAGTCTTCTTGAATGACTCATATGAATAACCCTCAGTAAACTAAAGAGAACCCTTATAGGGTATTTAAAACATAAACTATAGTGGAAAAGAATCCGAAAAAGTATATGTGTTAATATATAACTGAATCACTTTGCTGTACATCAGAAACTAACACAACATTGTCAATCAACTATAATTTTTTTAAATGAAGAGTAAAAAAAAAAAAAAAAGACCACATAGATATTATTATCATTTAGATTTAAGGATTGCTCCATATCCGGTGCTACTCTCTAAGAATTGACGTGAAGCTGGAAAGACAAATGCCCAAGTGGAATTTGTCCCAGCTGTGAACTGCTCCAGATCTCAGTGCTGTTTGCGGCTCTGCCACTTTTAACCAACTAACTGCCTGTTCTTATTCTGCTCTTATGTGGCAGCCTTTCTTCTGAAACACTTGTCATCGCATTTGAGCAGAAGTGAAGATACTAGCAAAGTGGCTAGAGGCCAAGTCAGAAATAGACTGCAGGAGTCTGTGTCCTTTCTCTCGCCATACCTGCTAGAGCATGGTTCCTCCCTGGCCTGAAGACTCAATATTTCCAGCTCTGCCAGACAGCAGTCAGTCGACTGCTTTTTTCCTGTCACTGAAAGCTTGTCTTATTCTCAAATGTTTTGTACAGTTTTCTTTTACATGTGATTTTGCTTTAAACAGCACAGAACTTGGTCAGTGTTATATCAGCAAATGGCTGGCTCTGAAGAAATTAATCGACAAAGATCCATGAGGCTGTGAGTTTTCATATTGAGAGCCTTTTATGTGGTAGAACCAGCGTAGGCTAGAGGGCCAGACAGATCTGGTTTGAATCCGGCTCTTCCACGTGCTAACTATTTGGTCTCAGAAAATTGCTCAATTTCTCTAAACCTCAGTTTCCTCATCTTCAAAACTACGATAATAATGTTTACTTTACTGGGGTATGAGGATGAAATGAGCTAATGTATGTAAAGTACTTGGTACCAGGTCTGATACATAGGAAGTGCTCAGTAGATGCTAGTTTCCCTGCCTTTCCCTTCCCTCCTTTAGAAACACATAAAACCTCATAGCATTTACACTGAAGGTCGAAAGATAAGAATAACATGGGTGACATAACTAGGGAAAAATTCTCATACTGAGTTACTTGGTACTGATTCTAGGGTGGGAGTGTTCAGAACTGAGAGATCAGTGTCAGCTAGCATAGTTAGGAAAGAGCTCATGGAAGAGGTAAGATTAAATTGGCCCCAGAAAGGTGGAAACTTAAGAGTAAAAGGGTTATTTCAGACTAGGGCACTTGGGGTGGGGTCTATAGTCCAAGTGAGTGAACTGTGAAACATATAGAGATAGAATATAGAGGTCAGAAGCCTCAGTTGTTTTCACTGGGAAAATTGAAGTGGATAGAATAAAGAGCTAATATTTTTTAGGCGCCTGCTAGATATTAGGCACTGTCTTAAGTGCTTTGTATCCAAGTCATTTATCCCCACAGTAGGTATGATGGTTATCTCAATTACAGAGTTGAAGAAAGACAGAGAGGGCCCAAGTATCTTACCTGAAACTATCCAGCCAGTAGGTGGTGGAACTGAGATGGAAACTCAGGAGGTCTGACCGCCGAGCCCACCCTTCTGACACATGGCAGCTGCCTGGGTTATTTTTCATCTTCCCTCCCAAGGTAGTGAGGGTCAACTGAGACCATTCTGTGAACAAATTCTGAAAAATCTGAAAAGTGTCATGCTTGTGGAAGATGGCGTGATTGTACTAGTTAATGATGTCAAGTGCGAGGTGAACAAGATGGTAGAAAGCAACTGAAAGTGATAAGAATTTCAGGATGGCACACTCACGCGACGGTGGGCAAGCTCAGCAGCACCGTGCCCCCCCATCCCCTCTAGCAACGCAGACGCCTGACACCACCTCGTGTTTCCTCCCAGGTCCGTGCTTCAGGTGGCCATTCCCAAGCCACCAGAGAGGGTATGGGAGACTCGGGTCTCCTTGTCATCTGTCATTGAGTGTGACCTGCCAGGATACCCATCTTATGGGCCTGTAGCATGTGACTGGTCATTGGCTTACCATTGGCCATGATGGAAGATCTCCACTATGTGGCATTGCCTTGGAAGGAACTCTACTCCTCCTCACCATGTAAATATTTAACCATGTTAATGTATTTATTCTGGGCCTGTTCTTCTTGTGTCTATCCCAAATTGACTCTGTTTAATCAAAGTTGATTACTGTTTGCCTTTATTGATATCATGTACTTAAGTATAGACACAGACAGCATTGCTTCAGCACCCAGCCGCTACTCTGCCCTGCACCTTTTGTTTTTAAATAACACCTTACACAGTATCCCTTCCTGGAGGACGTCATATAAATAGCTTTTGTTCAAGAGCATATCTGATGAGGCTGCTGCCTTGGAAATTTGTTCCTAGGCAGACCTTTTGACCTCCTTTTGAACAGACAGTGAGTGACCTCTGCTCCCATTTTATGCCACAGATTCCCTCTGGAGATAGAGTTGAATGCACACATCCTTTTACTGAGTTTGGAGAGCCCTTGGTTAGCCTGCCATTTGCCTGTGTGAAATAGAGAAACAAGGAGTCAGACCAGTGTTGGCTCATCCTGCTTTGGAAGTTCCTCAGAGGCCCCTCTGGGCTTTAGCCTCTCCCAGCTCTAAGCCACTGTAAGCGTGGTGGGGCCTGGAGAATAGCCAGGTCAGTGTTTATCAGCCTGGACTCCCCCAAGAACTGTATTTTCTGACCCCCCAGGGAGCAAGTGACTCAACAGGGGTGTTTTCTTGATCTCAGATGAGTCTAAGGAGGGGAAATCAGTTAATAGCAGCCGTCTGTGATGGACTGATCACAAAACTGTGTCTTTCTAATCCTCTTTGCAAATCAAAGAGAGGGGAATCCCCAGAGCCCAGGCATATAAGTGAATAGAAAGCACCACCAAGTAACAAAACACCTAAAAAGGTCAGCAGAACCTCGGGGGGGTGTTGGAAATTCACCTCCCCTGCCTTTCTGTAGGGCTCAGTGGGCAGTAGGGGTGTGGGCGAACACAACCAACCAAACACCCTGCAAAAGCCACTCGGCCACAGGAAGTGTACAGCAGAGGAAGGTTTCTTCCACGTCTGGGAACCTCAGAGTCTTCTGACAGTTGGCCTTGTTCTTTTCCAAGCCCTGGCTTCCGGAGACTCTTTCGCTCCCATGCTAACTGCAGAACTGCACACCGTTGGTGTGCGCACCATTGGAAGCCGCTGTGGACGCACTGTCGCAGTTCACCAATGGTGCGTGTTGCTTCCTGCAGTGGGCCCCACATCGCTGACAGGATGCCGCCGAGGTTGCTGCAGGTGGAAACAGCACCCCAGCCTGTTCTTTGTGGCCTCGTTACAACTGTCGCCCCATCTGAGACCCGGAACCAACACGTGTTAACCTCAGCCCCGCTGGGGCCAGTGGAACAGCGAGCCGACCGTGGAACCCGAGCACTTCACGCCTACGTCCAGGGCACAATAGCTGCCGGCCCAGGGTTTCCACTACATCCTCTCGTATGCGCACCCCAGGAGAAGCAGGCCAAGGGGAAAGCGCCCCCTGTGGTGCAGCCCTGTCTGCCCGTGTGTTTATTTTGGCCAAATGGCAGACATGGTACTTGCCTCAGTGCATTGCCTCTAAACTTGGTGGTCAAGGCAGTGGCTGCAACAGTGTAAGCGGTGCATCATCAGTCCCGTTGTGACGGACTGAATGTGCGTTTGTGCAAGGATGAGAAGACTCTTTTCTGTTCTTCTCTCTGTGTTGCCTCATACTGAGCCAGTAGCTTCTTTAGGGACTCCCCATACTAGCTCTACCTGTGAAAATCACAGTGAAATCTGCAACAGAGATTTCCCCCCACCCCCAGGTCTGCTATTGGAGATGTGGATTTTATCAAGATTGAAAATATTCTCAGCATAAACACAGGATTATTTAAAGTTGTCTCCCTTATTCTTTGTTCCCTTCCTCTCTTCCTCAGACTCTGCCAGTTGGTTCTATGTAGGATGGATTTCCTAAGGTTAGACATGATGAGAACCAAGGATAGTGGTGAAATATGACGTACAACACTAATACCGACGTGGTGTGAAACCTTTCCATAGTGGGCTGCCATTACAGTCATAATACATTCTTTTCTTCACGTCTTTTATGGACTCACTTTTAGGTACAGAGAGGTTCGGAGCCTTTCCCAACATTGCACAGCAGGTTAGGGACACTGCCAAAACTAAAAGGCAGCCTTCCTAACTCACACAGTAATCTTTTCGTCGAGCCAAAGTTCAGTTTGGTCCTTTTACTGCAAATATTTCTATAGGAAAATCCCCCATAGCCTTTCAGATTTTCCCAGAGAACAGTTGTCACAGAACTTCAAGATGGAAATAGCAGGCTGGAATACTAAAACCCTATCAGTTCTTTATTCTAGAGCTGACAGTTGATATTCTCTGGGCTGAAGCTAAAGAAAAATGATTTTTTTTTCCATAATGAAATGATTTATAATTTTCCAGAGCTTGGCAAAACTAAGCCAGTGAATAGTAAAACCAGATTTGTGACGCTCAAACTCCAAAATATTTGGTCTGACTTTTCCTCAAATATTGGATATCTCCTTTCAAAGCTGGAAGTGATGGGAAGGGAGGGGGCGGGGAATCGTCAGAGGAGAGGCTTGAGTCTGCTTTTAGGATCTGCTTTTAGGGGGGCTTACCCTGTTCCCACGCTGTACTCAGAGCACCCCCTCTCTCTTCTTGGGCTTCTCCCGCCTCTCCCCACCCCCCACAGTCTCCCTCTTACTCTTAGCTCCTATTCATCAGGCCGGTTGGGGCAGACACTGTCATGGTTGGGAGGCAAGAGGAAAGGATGGTGAAAACCACTCCAGGGCCTTTCTCTCAAGCCTTGGTGATGAAAGGACTCAACGAACCTTAACAATTTCTCACAGGAAAATTCCATCCTCTGTCTCCTAAAGAGCAAGGCATTCAGTAACCCTTAACCGAGTCAGGATGAAAATTCAGGATTTCTGACTGAATCAAGGCCTGTGTTTAGATAGTAAGGCTCCGTCACAGTCATACCTGGCAATTCGGATCATTCCAGATACCAAAAGTAATATTTTAAAAAGGGTACCTTAAGCAGATAGGTTGTGTTTAATATAAAAATAATAAATACAGGCTTCAAACCGGAGCCCTAGTTTGACAGGAATCAAACCAGAGCCCTGTCATATTTGTTTCATATTTGGGGAAAGGTTTGGCTATAGTCCCTTTATTTTTCTTAATCAAAGTATAGTTGCTTTATAATATTGTGTTAGTGTGTTTACTGTGGAGTTGCATAGAGTCAGACATGACTGAAGCGACTTAGCAGCAGCAGCAGCAGCAGTATTGTGTTTCAAGTGTATAGCAAAGTGTGATTTGGTTATACGCGCGCGCGCGCGCGCGCGTGCGTGTGTGTGTGTGTGTGTGTGTGTGTGCGCGTGCTAAGTTGCTTCAGTCATGTCCAACTCTGCAACGCTATGGACTATAGCCCGCCAGACTCCTCTGTCCATGCGATTTTCCAGGCAAGAGTACTGGAGTGGGTTGCCATGCCCTACTCCAGGGGATCTTCCCGACCCAGTGATCAAACTGTCTCCTGCATTGGCAGTCAGGTTCTTTACCATTAGCACCACCTAGGAATCCCTTGGTTATACCCATATATGTATGTATCTATATTCTTCTAAAAAACTTCTGTGCCATTTTAGTTTAGAGCTTGGTCGTTTTGAGAGTGCTAGATTTGGCATCAGGCAAGCAGTTTGGGAGCAGAGTTAGTCCTGAAGTCTCTCTTTCTCATCAGCTGATGTTCTTTTTCCGGCTGCCCAGTTTATCCAGGGGGCTGCCTGTTCTTTTGGGATCTGTGAGTATCAGGATCTTCACTGCGCCTAGCTCTTCAGGCACAGTTAAAGTGATCTTGAAACTTCTCTGCTTCTCTGCTATGTTATAGGAGGTTTCCGGCAGAGAGTGAGCAGGAGGGCAAAGCTGGTATCCTTATGGGTATAGAAATACCCGCAGGATGCCTGACATTGCCCGATGATTCCTCTAGACCAGTATGTATGTGTGTGTGTGTTTTCAGTTGTGTCCGACTCTTTGTGACCCTGTGGACTATACCCTGCCAGGTTCCTCTGTCCATGGAGTTTTCTGGGTAAGAATACTGGAGTGGGTTGCCATTTCCTACTCCAGGGCATTATCCCCATTTAGAGACTGAACCTATATCTCTTGTGTCTCCTGCATTGGCAGTCGGGTTCTTTACCAGCTGAGCCACCAAGGAAGCTCCCTCCAGCCCAGACAACTCCTCAAATTTTGTTGCACCATGAACATGAAGAGCGTTAGTGTTCAAGCCTCCTGTGGGTTTTGGAAATGACAAGCCACATACATGCATCTGAAGTCACTGAAAGCCACTAAAAAGACTGGCAGAATTTGGCTAGGATTGCCTCAGATGCTTAGCCCTCTCACAGAAGTCTGAGCTTTACTTGGTTTATGGTTATTTATTAGCATCAGAGTCTGAAAGCACTCTTGCCACAAGACTGGACTTGTTACAGTGTTCGGTTCAGTTTAGTTCAGTTGCTCAGTCGTGTCTGACTCTTTGCAACCCCATGAATCACAGCACCAACACCTCCCTGTCCATCACCAACTCCCAGAGTTCACTCAAACTCATGTCCATTGAGTTGGTGATGCCATCCAGCCATCTCATCCTCTGTCGTCCCCTTCTCCTCCTGCCCCCAATCCCTCCCAGCATCAGGGTCTTTTCCAAAGAGTCAACTCTTCGCATGAGGTGGCCAAAGTATTGGAGGTTCAGGTTTAGCATCATTCCTCCCAATGAACACCCAGGACTGATCTCCTTTAGGATGGACTGGTTGGATCTCCTCACAGTCCAAGGGACTCTAAAGAGTCTTCTCCAACACCACAGTTCAAAAGCATCAATTCTTCGGTGCTCAGCTTTCTTCACAGTCCAACTCTCACATCCATACATGACCACTGGAAAAACCATAGCCTTGACTAGATGGACCTTTGTTGGCAAAATAATATCTCTGCTTTTCAATATGCTATCTATGTTGGTTATAACTTTCCTTCCAAGGAGTAAGTGTCTTTTAATTTCATGGCTGCAATCACCATCTGCAGTGATTTTGGAGCCCCCCAAAATAAAGTCTGCCACTGTTTCCACTGTTTCCCCATCTATTTCCCATGAAGTGATGGGACCGGAAGCCATGATCTTCGTTTTCTGAATGTTGAGCTTTAAGCCAACTTTTTCACTCTCCTCTTTCACTTTCATCAAGAGGCTTTTTAGTTCCTCTTCACTTTCTGACGTAAGGGTGGTGTCATCTGCATATCTGAGGTTATTGATTATTTCTCCTGGCAATCTTGATTCCAGCTTGTGCTTCTTCCAGTCCAGCGTTTCTCATGATGTACTCTGCATAGAAGTTAAATAAGCAGGGTGACAATACACAGCCTTAACGTACTCCTTTTCCTATTTGGAAGCAGTCAGTGTAGCATTTTCATAATCTTTTAATGTATTTCTAAATGTTGAAACATGTATAATATCATATGTGAAATGAATCGCCAGGCCAGGTTTGATGCATGATACAGGATGCTCAGGTCTGGTGTACTGGGATGACCCAGAGGGATGGTATGGGGAGGGAGGTGGGAAGGGGGTTCAGGATGGGGAAAATGTGTATACCCGTGGCAGATTCATGTTGATGTATGGCAAAACCAATACAATATTGTAAAGTAATTAGCCTCCAATTAAAATAAATAAATTTATATTAAAAAAATAGATGTTAGACCCTTTGTTCATTACTTTTATTAGATCAGATTCTGGTGACCCGGATTCAAGGCCTGGACCTGTCCGTGGCTGTGGGCTGAGAGTTGTTGTCTCTCTTCTCCTCTGCCCAGTGCTGTCTTGGGAGGGAGAGTGGGCAGGGAGGCCTGCAGACCCCCTTTCTTATCTGAACTATTAATCTCAGGCCAATGACTCTAGTTCACTCTCTGAAAAGAAGGGATTAAAAAGTTTGCCTCTCACCTGCCCACACAGAAAGCTAAATGAGGGCATGTGCCGTATTCTTAGGTCCTTAAAAATATCCGACTTACAGATGTTCAGCTACCGTCTTGTTGATCATGAATCTCTCTTCTGCTGAACCAAACGGGGCCAGATATCCCATTCCAACTTATTCTACTCCTGGTTGACCGCACAATCACTCTTTGTTGCCTCTTAAGAGTCAAATAAAAAGAGCCTCTTTTTCAAAGGCTGGACTTTTAGGCCTGACAATTTCCCACTCTGATTTCTCCAGCACTGTCCCACTCTTTCTTCTCTCCATCACTTTCTAGTACTCAGTGGGCTGGACTATACTGAGTGGCTGCTAATGAAGGTCCCCACAAAGATAATTCTTTAATACTTCAGTGTAGGGTGGATCAGGTTAGGTACATACAAACTAGACACATACAGAGGCCCCATAAGGCAGAACCAGGAGTGGGAGGCATGAGTAGGGTGTAGGTATAGCCTAGATTAGTCTTGTCCTAGTGTAGCCGAAGAAAGATGTGCCCACTGAAGGCAGATGGTCCACACTGGACACAGAGACTGGTGGAGGGTCAGCAGACTCCAGCTCCCCAGTTCCCTGGCCCTGGGGGCTGATGCTTCTTCTGACCAGCTCATCCTACCCCTACCTGCTTTGTTGTTGTTCAGCCTCTCAGTTGTGTCCAACTCTTTGCAACCCCATAGACTGTAGCCCACCAGGCTCCTCTGTCCATGGGATTTTTCAAGCAAGGACACTGAAGTGAGTTGCCATTTCCTTCTCCAGGGGATCTTCTCAACCAAGAAATCAAACCTACATCTCCTGCCTTGGATTCTTAACCACTGAGCCAATTGGGAAGTCCTACCTGCTTATCTCTAGGTATTTCCTTTCGTAAGCTATGTTTTTGCTACTTACTGGAAGGGAGTCATGCTTTCGTTTGTCTGTTGGCTGGATTTTCTTCCCCAGGACCTTCTGCCTTCTGACAAAAATGACATTCATTGCCACCTGTCTGCCTTATTAGTTCTTCTTGTCTTTAAATGGTTCATGTTTTTCCATCTCCTCGCTAGCTTATGAGAGAAGTCCTACTCTCTATGAAGGCAGAGGCTATTAGGTTTTTTATAAATCTGTACTCTGAAACTTCTTCCTTAGAAAGCTTCACTGTTCCCTTGAATTGAGCTTAGCTGTTCAACTTCAGTACACACAAGGGTTGAATAGGATGCATTTAGAGAAGTTGGGTGATGCAAGGGAAACTTAGAACCCAAGGGCAAACTTAATGGAACCCCTTTATTTTGCCTGGGGAGGGGAGCACTAAAAATGAGACTCCAAGTGTATATGACATGATCTGAGAAGTCATTTCCTTTCATGTGTACCTGAAACATCCTATAACCAGCTCTTGTTGCAAGGAAGTCTTGGGAGAAATTGATCTCTCCTTATTTAATGCTGAATGGAGTTTAGTTAGTAGTTACCTTATACATTGTATAGGGCTGCCTATTTCTCCCAGTAAGTAGATCATCTTCTATGGTCTGAAGAGTAGACTTTAAGCTGAGTTCCATTTCCTCCTGGCTTCAGATGTAAAGATGTAATCACAACCATAAAAAAAAAAAAAACCTAAAAGCAAAATTTCTCCTTAGTTCAAGAGTCTCACTGTAGCCTTTGGATTTGAAATTGATGGTAGTAGCAGGAAGAAGGACTGTTATATGTTTCCAACTAGTCATATTTTTAGAGAAATGGCAAAAATAGCATGCACTTTCATTTAAATTTTTATTGCTTTTTTAGCATATCACCAACCAATATTTGTTCTTTGTCATCAGTGTACTATATATTGTACAAAAGGGAATCAGGCATAGGTTTTCTGTCTAAACAAGCCAGGTATAAAGTCAGCAAAAGATAACTAAAGACAATGATGGAAGTTAATGTTTAAGCATTTCCCACTGGCCAGGCACTATCCTCAGGACTTTATGAGCATTATTCAGCTTAATCTTCAGAACTCTGTGAATTAAGAATTATACCCAGAGAAGTTGTGACACTTGCCCATCATCACACAGTAAGTGGTGGAATCCAGGATCTGAACTCAGATGTGTCTGACTCCAAACTTCTCAACCTCATCATGTACACAGCACTCTTGCACAAATTCAGTACCAAGTGTGAGAAGGCTTCATCTTTTCAGCAGAGCAAAGCAGCAGGAAAGCCCCTCTGAAGTGTCAGTATCAAAACTCATTTTCTGAAAGCAGATAGTGTTAAGACTCTGTTCATAACATGTAATAGTATTTGATAAGTTATTTTAGGAGTGTCATTTTCATGATTCCCGGTTGCCTCAGAGGACAGCACATCCATAGGCTTCCACCCAAGTCATGATTATTTGTAAGCGGTGCTGTTTGGAAAGGTTTCCATTCTATCATTTTGCTGATCACAGGCTTAGCAAATCACAACAATTCAGTAAGAGCACCCTCCCGAGTTTGGTTGTTGTGTATCCCTTCAGCAATTTGGCTTTCAGACTCAGAGTAAAAAGGGAGTGGATTATTATCAAAACCATGGAAGCGCTTGTTCTTTTGCCATTGGAGAGTGAAAATGTTTTCTTCTCTATCTACTCTTTCATTGGAAATGGCGGTGGGGGTGGGTATCTTTGGAGGCACATCTGTAGTTTGCTTTTAGGTTTGGCAAGGTATCATTTTTATTAGCTATGTATAATAAAAACATCATCTAGGTGCACATTTCCATTGTAGGACCAGGGAAATAATAATGCAATTGAGAATAAGTGGTCTGAATACCGTAGTAAATGTTTTACTTTTAACTTAACTTAGTTTCTCGAGAAGACACACCAAGCCTTCATCTCTTTATTTTCCCCCGGGTACATAGTAACATGCTCTGCATGGTCAGTATTTAGTAACTTTTTTTCTTGTTATTGTATCACTAGTGTTTTAGTCATTTTCACCAAGCCATCTTTTAGAAGAATTCCCTAAAACATAGAGCTTACACATTTAGCTATCTTGAAGCTTCACTTTTTTAAAAAGACTCTGACAGGCAGATACATTATTTTCTTCATTAGTAGACAAATTATGTAGAACTCAGAACAATATCAGTTTGCTGCTGGCTTTGCTTTAAAAATTACTATCTTTTTCTTACTGAGATTTTTACATAATTCTTTGCAACTAAAGAAAGCTTCGGAAGGACTAAGATTGGCAGAAATGATCAGGTGCTGATCTTGATGTAGAAAATTGTGATTTCATGTTGTTACTAGATCTAATATCTGAAGCATGTGGCATATGCTTTATTAATAATTTATTAGCCTATATAACACCCTTCTGAAGGAAATTGTAGCAACAACAATGGCTTACATTTACTGGATATATATCATGTGCCAGACCCTGTATTTAATACCTTGCGTTGGTTATTGATTATCTCATTCAATTCTCATAACAATTCTATATAGATAGGTGTTATTTTACCTATGAATAAATGAAGTTCGAAGATTTTAGTAACTTTCCCAGAGTTCACAGTGTCAGAATTTGAACCCAGTTCTATTGAACTCCAAAGCTCATACCCTATAAAATAAAGAGGAAAATGAACATAATTTCTTACTCTTGCTCCTAAATATGAATATTGTTTCATAAGAGAGCAGGCTATTATTTGACCATTTCCAGACATTTTAATTGAAAGACTTATCGTATGTGATTCTTACCCATCCAGATGAAAATGAGCAATACAAATGAATAGGAGGGAAAAGATTACTAAGCACTCAGTGGAATACTGCAATATCTGGCAGATACTTTATTATGTTTTATACATATTATGGCAGATACAATATCTGGCAGATATCTGCAGATCATTGCTGCAGAGAAACTGGGGACTTACACGAGCCTTGTTGACACACAAAGACCTTGGACAGGCTGTCTTTGCTAATAGAGTACTTCATTTCTTTACCTGACCTTGCCATCCTGCTGCCCTCTCCGCCCCCAATTAAGCTGCCATTGGCATAGGATTTATAACGTGTCATTGGTCCATTCAAGAGACAGCAACAGAGGTGCAGCTGAAAAGCTGGACAACTAAGAATGGAGACGATTTCCATTTCTACTCCAATCAGGATGGCAACAAAACCACAGCTGACCCTTGGGACAGCCCAAGACAGTCTTGCCAGATGCGTATTTCAGGCACCAAATGCCTAGTTTTTCAGAAGAGGGACCAAAATGGCTCACCAATGTGCCCATGATGGGAACACCCAAACCTGGGGAACTGACCGTGGCATTAGTCAGGCTGCAGTTTTCCAAGAGAGAGTCTGTGTTTTGTTCTTTAGCTTTATAAACAATAGAGTAAATTTTATAAATGAGGGTTTTTAAGGAAAAGAATAATTTCTTGATAGAACCACATAGTAAATTATTGTGTGGAAATAAACTATGTGAATTAAGTAATTTTAGAGTTCTTTCTAGGAATTTTAAATGTTATGAACTTTATTTTGTATAGGTCAGATTCTGTTCATTTGTGTTTTAAATATGTAGTGAGACTTTGAAATTCTTTTGTTAGAATTCAACTTGTTTAAAAGAAGAGAAAAAAAAATAAAAAAAAAAATAAAAGAAGAAGAGTGCTAGTCCTTTAGAGATGAGTTTTATTCCAATTTCACAAATTTGGAAAGAAAATTCTGATTTTCACGTTAACAAGGAAAGAAGCCCCAGGCATTCAGATGTTAAATCGTTGCTTCTCTTCAGCACTGTGATATTGTATGTTGTGGATATAATCTTAAAAATGATAAAATGTGCACATATGCATTTTCATTCTCTGGTTGGCCTTGTGTTAATATTATTCAGCTGATATGACAATACCTCTCTGTCCCAATTTGCTCAGCATTTAGAAAGAATTGATAAATAGTTTAAGCTGAAAAAAAAAAAAGTTAGTGTGTTTCCTGGGTTTTCTGTGATTTGAATGACCTGGAGACTTTGCCAGATATTCTGGCCTCAAGATAAAATTGATGAAAGTCAGAGCTGGGGTTTTCCTACCTGCGTACTTAGCAGTCTTCCCCTAAACCACAGTCTGCCTTTTGATAGCTCTAATAATTAATTTGGTCTTCTCTCTTCTCCCTTCCCTCCACCTTCTCCTTGTCTGTTCACAGGTTATCTTGACGAATCAGATTACAGCCCATCTGAGCGGAGCCCTAGCTTCTCAGGCAGACCTGGTGTCTCCAGCTGATGATTTGTCCCTGTCTGAAGGTAAGAGATCTGTCCTAGAGGAGCTGAAACTTGACACTGACTTACAGCCCCACCACCACCTCTCTGCCTCCCGTTGAGAACTGGGACACACAGCTATTAGGTGCTGGCCAGTGAACCAAGCCGGAGCCTGGCGATGGAGTCTTGGCCACCTTTCCTGGCATCTGATTCCTTATATTTGTAGAATCTCTTATTCTGTCTCTAGCTTGTTCTGTCTCTACAAGTGAACTTCCTTTTTCACTTGAGTGGAGCATCCTCACAGGCATCTTCACCACCACCTAAGGCCTCACTCCTCTACAGTTTCTTTTGGGTCTTTAGTACAAGAGCTGGTAAACTGCTAAATGACTTTGTTTTTGAGACTGATGCTCCAATGTTGGCTTTACCCATGGTCCCCCAGCAATTTAACCTTTTTTTTTAAACTGGGTACTTTGGGGCGATCTAAATGTATGCACTAGTATCACGTATTAGAGATGTGGCATTCCCAATCAGCTTTACAGAAAGATTAAGAAAAAAACTCTCCATGTAGGTAAATCTGCAAATTTTATCCACCCTCCCATGCTAGCAAAGGTCAGACTGGCTCTGGTTTACGTAGCTAGGGGAATTACACCACTGAGCCAGTGGGTGGTTTCTAGTTTTATTGAAAGTTCTTACTTGACATTTCTGAGTTCTGCTAGTTGCAGTCTGATTTCTTTCAGGGTAAAAGGCTGTGGGCCTGGGTGGATGAACGTAGCTGTTCCAGGCTCCTCTGCACTTTTCCATTTTCTGAGAATTATTCATGATGGAATATATGGGACCTCTAGGGCTCCTAACTGCCCAGGTGGTTTTCCATGGATTGGCCTTGGTTTACTGTCCCCCAGATGGCAAGGACTACATCCCTGCTTCTTGGTGGTGTTTTTCAGGATGAAAATGAATTAATTCTAAAGAGTGTAAAATGTTCTATGTACCCTATTTCCACACTCAGTGATGCCTTTCATTCTCCCATCTCCTGGGCTAAAAAGCTGAATCACCCCCTATCATCCTTCCCTCCATATACTCCTTTCATCATCAAGTTTACTGGATTTTATCTTTCCAAACATACCTGTCCCCTCTTATGAGTTATATTGTGAGCAATACACTGACTTACTAAAAACTCACAATTGGATTATTTTAATGAATTCCATAATGACCTTCCCAATTCCAGCCTCTACCACATACACCCACTTCCCCATTTCTGGCTTCCTTTTATTGTGTCATTCTCCTACTCTTGAATCTTGAAATTATTTTAGCCCATTTCCTGAGAATGGGCAAAAATCAACAAGCTGATTTTGAAATATTCAGGAATTTGTGGCTTGTTAGCTTTGAATCAACCAGGGTGGAAGTATTTACACCATGGAAATCAACACATACTGAAAATTGGGTTTTTTTCTTTCCTTTTGTGTGGATCAGTTTCCCCCCAAAAATATCCTAGGTTAGGTTGATACTTCTTAATTCCTGGTGGTCTGTCCTTTCCTTCGTGTTCAGCCTCTGGGAAGCTCCTCTAGCAAGTGTGTGCCCTCCTGCCGGCTCTCCCGACCCCTGCCTTTGTGCTCCGCACAGACAGCTTCTAGAACACCATCCCCCTTTTTACTTCTACCTCTGCTTTTCCTCCCAAATCCTCCCACTCCTTCGAGAATTATTTAAAGACCGCCTCTTCCACAAAACCTCCTTGCCTCTTCCAGGCTGCCTTGGGCTCACTCTCTTCCTCCTCTGTGGTCCTTCTACCTGGTCAGTAAGATAGATCTTCAAAAGGCCTTTAAAAATAATTTAACTTTTCATGGTTTCCCTACCAAATTGGCAGATATTTTAAGGACACAGGCTTTCTTGTATTCTTTTTTTTAATCCATGTTGTGGATTAAAAACTTTGCTGAGTGACCAGCAAGGTTTTAGCTACAGTGTGTGTGTATGTGTGTGTGCGTGCGTGTATGTGTGTGTGTGTGTGCACACGCATGTGTGTGCGCTCAGTCACTCAGTCGTGTCCAACTCTTTACGAACCCATGGACTGCAGCCCACTAGGCCCCTCTGTCCATGGAATTTTCCAGACAAGAGTACTAGAGTGGGTTGCCATTTCCTTTTCCAGGGGATCTTCCCAACCCAGGGACTGAAGCCGCATCTCTGCATCTCCTGCGTTGGCAGGTGTTTTGTTTACCATTGTACCACCTGGGAAGACCATCTAGGCACAGTTCAGTTCAGTTCAGTCGCTCAGTCGTGTCCGACTCTTTGCGACCCCATGAATCGCAGCACGCCAGGCCTCCCTGTCCATCACCAACTCCCGGAGTTCACTCAGACTCACGTCCATCGAGTCAGTGATGCCATCCAGCCATCTTATCCTCGGTCGTCCCCTTCTCCTCCTGCCCCCAATCCCTCCCAGCATCAGAGTCTTTTCCAATGAGTGTGTCTAGGCACAGAGTAGGCAGTAAATAAATGCTGAACCAATACCATAGTAAATGCTTTGTAACAACGGTTAACCATGGGAATCACCTATGAATGTGACTAAAAATTGTTATTATAATAATTACACACAGACACACACATTTATTCAGTTTCTAGGAGGAGACCACAAGAGAATATCTTGTTTCCTCATTTGAAAACCAATAAGCAAGAGTACTTCTCTTTGTCCTGGCTTCCTGGTTTATCTCAAGCAAAGAGGAGGAGCAAAACAGATACAAAGGAAATTGCTTTGGGGCTCTAGTGTAAACACTTTAAGAAAATGGTAAAGGCATGTTCATGGCAAAGGGACAGTTACAAGCTCATTCCGAGACAACTGTTTCTTAATGTGAAACCCAAGGGAGAATGGAAGCAATTGATGTTTTTGGCCTTTTCCTTGCATAGCAAAGCAGATAAAGAGTCTATGGAATTTTTTTTTTCTGAAGTTCTTTACCAGTGAAGGAAAAGAATAATACACTTCTTAGAATATTTATACCTATTCACCTATATCACAGTGTTTATTAATGTTGCTGTGATTAAAATGTATGAATTGCTTTGCTGCTGTGGTAAGCATTCATTGTATCGGCTTTGCCGTTGTGCTATTAGCTCTGTGAGCTTGAGCAGCTCTTTTAATTACTTCGGGCCTCAGTTTTTTTCTGTTAAATGACAGATTGGATGAATATAAGATGGCTGAAGTCTTTTTTAGTTTTAACATTATTAGATTGTGATGTGGGTCTGAAGGTCAGGGGCCTTCACTCGTTGATGGGGTTTTAACATTCTGATTTACAGGGTGGGAAGAGTGACCTTGTCGTCCTAGATTAAGCATAATGGGGCGGATCTTTGGAAATGTTAGCACGGATACATCGGCATACCTCTAACAGCTCCCTCTCCCCATCCTGCTGTCACTTTCCCTGTAAACATTTCTGGGTTTGTCTGTCCCTTGCTCTTGCTGCCTCCCTCCCGCACAAACATGTACACAAGAAGTGTACAAGCCAGTGAGAGTGAGGAGCACACTGTGATGGGCTGAGTCCAGGGTTTACCCTGTCCTGTATGGATTTCAGCTGCAGAGTGGAGGGTACAGCTTAGAACAGCACTCCCTTGAAAACAGTTGTAGGGTGAGAACAAGCCGCCAAGAGCAGCCAGTGAGAAAATGATCCGAGTTGACCCGAGAGAAGTACCCAGCAGGGGCTGATGTGCAGAGATGAAGTCCCTTCTGCTCTGACGCAGAGCAGGGAATATGAGTGACCTGGCCCAACTGAGAGATCTCTTCCACACCAGCGGATCCTGTACTATTAATATCTGCCAGCTGCGGGCCCAGAGCTTCCCCCTGCTGAGATCAAAAGAGCTCCTATCTTAGCTGGAACAAGGTCATCTGCACAGGGCTGTAAAAGGGAGCCCTGGCTGTCTGCAGGGACCTCAATGGGGGAGGAGAAGGCAGGAGATGGGAGCTGTTCTCTCACGCTCCTTTAATCTCGGCTGACCAGCTGTTGCCCTCCCAGTGTTTGTAAAGTTGAGAGTTCTTTGTTTTTGTGTTGCTGGGGTTTTTTTTTTTCCTTATTAAATTTATGCTTGGATTATGTAGACCCACGTTCACTGCTAGGGTCCATGGTCTGATTCCCTTCAAGGATTCATTCCCCAGGTAAATTATCCAGCTCCCATGCTGGGGAAGCCAACGAAGGGAGAAGTGGCCCCCAAAGAACTCTCCTGACATTGCTTCTGCTCATAAGCTGTGTGCGCTGAGAAGGCATTAGAAGGCAAAGTGAATTTTCCCCATTTAGTTAAAATAACTCCTCACGTGTGTACATGTGCTTGTCAGTTTTCAGCCTGCCTGTTACAAACGTTCTTTCCTTCAAGTGGGAGAATGGACTGGTCGAGGCTTATGCAAACTGACCAAAGTTGTATTGTGAACCCAAGGGCAGAAATCAGGATTTTTGACTTTATGATCTGCATTGTTCTTGACCAGGCACTGTGAGTCAAAGTATTTTCTTCTTCCGTGTTTTTTTCTGCTGATGGAAACTCAAGCGTGTAGGTTATTACGAAGTTCAGTGTCTGGTTACTCACTAGACTATTGTGACTGTTCTGTGGGCAAGGATATATTTCTTAGATGCCCTTGATGTTTCTTCCTGGAGGTCATTGAAGGTGTAAGGATGATGGGATTTCAGTCACAGAGAACATCCTTTTTGCCTCTAGTGATCAGTGAAGAAAGGCTCTAACAGTCCAGCTGGCCTAAGACACCATCCATGTCCTATTCTGAAGTCACCTGGAATTTGAGTAGAAGGGCTTCCTGAGTCCCTGTCTATCCAGGCAGAGTTGGTAGTTGAGCCTGATGTATGGTGACTGGGGACCCTGTGCAAGACTGAAGCTCTCTTCAACTTAGACCATTGGCTTTCCTTCCTTTGATAATGTTTTGGGATAGCATTCACTCCAGTGTGCTGACATGTCCATTTCAGGAGCCTAGGGTGGCTAGTTTTGGTAGATAATAGCCTTAAAAACTAAAAATTTAAAGTATCTGGCTGGGTCAAGGAAAGAACACAAGCGAAAAAGTATTATTTACTAGGACTAAGAATGATTTCTAGTTTTAGTATTGGAAGCCTTTCTATTCCAATTGAATTGATGGCTGATTCCATGTGCACAAGAAAGTATTTTGGGATTCATATTCCCTAGCAAACCATCCTTGCAAAAACCTGGAGTCCATTTGATAGATTATATGCAAGTGTGTGTCTTGTGTCTCTTTTAAAATAAATTCAACACGCGAGAACAGCTCGGAGTGGTTGGGACAAACCAGGGACTCGTGGTTGTGAAAGAGGCAGACTTCAAAGCATGGTATGAATTTTCAAGTTTTATTTCCACTCTTGCTTTCCAGCTGGATCTGCTCTGGATTTACTGCAGGATGTTTGAAAATGTGGCTCCCTGCTAATCTCAGACAGTTGCTATGATCAATGGTTTCTTTCATTTCCGATAAAAAACACTGGTGTTTCTGCTTAAATTGTGTGTACTTTCAGCTTTATTATTATAGTAGTAATTTATTGTCCAGCATTACCCAAATTTGTAATCCATTAACCACAAACTTTGGGGTGGATTGGTCAAGTTAGTAAGACTCTGTCCATGCTTTGGCTCTAAGGCTCTGCACAGTCCAATCCCACACTCATTGTTCATTTAGATAGGACCCTGGGCAAAATGAGTGTGGGCTGAAGCAGCGTTAAAAATGAACCTCTCGGGGTCATGGTGCAGGTTGGTTATAATTAGCACTTTGAAAACATGAAGTGTCTCCATGTGACTGCAAGGTTAATATTAACAAGGACGATCAACATGTGAGCATTAGCATTTCCATAGTATTTAAAAATGTCTTAATGTGATGAATCATTTGATCTGTCTCAAGCAAGTGAAGCATGAAGGCGAGAAGGGTGTTGCCCAAAGGCCCCACAGCAAATGAGAGGTGATGGTGCCAGAACCAAAGTCAGAGCTCCTTTCCTGAGATCCTAGGTTTGCACACTGCTGACGCTTAGGAGAGAGTTGGGGGCAAAAATGTACATGTCCTAGTGACCTTTCAATTTTTGATTCTAAAGTCGCAGACATGGATCAACACACACAACTTCACATGCTTTTGGTTACGAGGGGACACACACCTACCTGTGCTATGCTTCCCCTAGTAGTCAAACATCCACGGTCCTTAGCTGGATATATACCACTTCTAGCAATGATTCAGGTGCTATGGAAGGTCTAATTTATAGAGAAAACTTAGAAGATTGAAACTCTACCCAAACCCTGTAGTATTTAACTAAAGTGAAAGTGAAGTCGCTCAGTAGTGTCTGACTCTTTGCGACCCCGTGGACTGTAGCCCACCAGGCTCCTGTGTCCATGGGATTCTCCAGGCAAGAATACTGGAGTGGGTTGACATTTCCTTCTCCAGGGGATCTTCCCGACCCAGGGATCAAACCCAGATCTCCTGCACTGCAGGCAAACGCTTTAACCTTTGAGCCACCAAAGGAAACCTAAATGCTATATGAGGTGGGGGCTGCCAGAGTTGAGAGGGGACTGGGCACAGCCTACAAACATCTGAAAAGCTGTTAGTCTCACAAGGGAGAGGAACTTGTTGAGGATTTTTCAGCAGCGAGGCCAGGGGCAATACCACCATAGCCGAGGGATCAAATGGAGAAAGGAGCAGTGAAGTCAGCCCCCAGGAAGCACTTCTTGATCAGGAGCTCTGTTTTGCTAGAGAGTTTGCTAGAGAGTTTGCCAGAGAGACGTGTTCGAGGCAGGAGGTACGTTAAGATCAAATGAGATGAGAGCTGAAAGTTTTCTTAGGGAAGAAGTCTTTGAGGTGGTTCATGGGAGAGCAGGGTTAAATGTTGTGCAAGTCTTTTCCCCTCACCCTCAGACCTCTTCACTATTTAGGATTTACAGGCTCATTTCCCAGATCTACACATGTTCCTTCAGTGTCATGAAGGCAGAAGGGATGAGAACACCAAAGCCAGTTTTGCCAATTGCTTCAACTACAGAGATAGAGGGGCCGAAGACCCAGAGAATGGGATGTCAAGAAGAGGTGTGATCCCGGAGGGCTACAGATTAGAAGCAGTCTCTGAGAAGAGATCCTCGTTTACCATCATTGAAAAGAGTTCTATACCAAAGATGAGACGCGCCTAGGTCAGCAATCTTAAGAAAAGTATGTTTGGTTTCTAGGCGTGGTGCCAGGGGATAACTTAGTTTGTGCCGTTATGTGGCATGAAAAACATTTCGAGTGCATTGGTGGTGTTTACTAGGATTTGGGAAGGATTGTAACAAGGTCTGGTAAGGTGGTCTGGCCCTAGAATAGACAGTCCAGCTCGGCTGTGCCCTAGGTTTGGATCTCTGATGGCTTTGCTTTTCTTCCTTTTTCTGATAAGCCAGTTGATAAATACCAGTTAGATTAAACAGTATTTCATTCAGTCAGACTGACTTTTCCTGGGCATTAGCTGCATTCCTGCATATATTAGCATGTTTTAGAGCCTTGGTCCCTCCAAAAAAATTTTAAAAAAAAATACCTTTTTGGCTAGGTGAGGAGACCTTTCAGTGACTTCCAACCTTATGATTTTATGAGTGTGGAGCCCCTACTTTATGCACTGTATTTTCTATATTCATGTTACATTCCAGAAATGAGCAAGATATGGTCCCTGTCCTCAAGATATTTATGGTGCAGTTTGAGAGTCATTCTGAAGAACAGTATTTAGGTAGGATGTGTGCAATGCTTTAGACAAGTAGGGTATGAAACAAAGGCTCCAGGATTTAGGAAGAAAGGAACATCTCTTTCAGTAAAGGGAGAACTGAAGGGTCCAGGGAAGAAGGCAGAAGAGATAGGCCTCGAAGGATGGATGGGATTTCAAGAGGCACAGAAAAGATCAGGAAAAGCTGAGCACTAAGGCATTAAGCTCAAAATAGGCCTTGTCTGCCCTCTTTCCTAGTAGTCTCCCCTTCTCCAAACCTGTTCTAGCTGTATAGCCACTTCCTTGTTCCTTAGACTCTGGGCTTTCTGTCTCTGGCCTTTTGCACGTGCTGTTCCCATTGACTGGGGCACTTGTCCAGAGCTTCACTTGGCCTGTTGCCGCACTGCCTTCAGTCTCACTCAAGTGTCATCTTCCCAGAGAGGTCTTCCTGCATCTCTGTCTTAGATAAAACCACTACCCCCATCCCAACCTTCTCTAATCCCCTAAGCCTGCTTTATTTTTTTCATTGCCCTTATCACTACCTGATCTTATAAGTTTATTTGTTTATGGGTTTATGGACTGCCTCCTTGCTTTTGGATAATCTTCTCAAGGGCAGGGACTTTGTCTTGATCACTCCCGTATCCCCTCCTCCTGGAGGGTACTCAGTAAATACAGGATCTCTGTTGTAGGGAAATGTAGCATACTTTGGGAGGGGGGCATTTGCCTGGGGTTTTAGGGTAAACATAGGAGGTCATGTGCAATGAATTTGGAAGTAGATTGGGGCCAGACTTCAAATGCCAGACTGAATTAAGGTTTTCTGATAAAATGTTCATAATATGTACTCGGTGGATTCTCTAGATGAGATGTGTTAGATGGCTTAGGGATGGGGAGATTGGAAGTAAGGAAACAATGAACTCATCAAATATTTAGGGAAACGGGACACCCATTATGCCCCAGGAGCTATGCTTAGTGTAAGGATACAGAGATGAAAGAATGATGTTCTAGAGGATAGATCATTACCAAAGCTACGATGGCAAGAGCATGGCCATCTGAAGAAGGTAAGAATCATTCCTCATGACTGGGAGTGCAGGGGGCACACAGAGGAAGGCAAGGGATGAGACAGTGCAGATCATGGACATTGGGCATGCCGTGGTGGGGAGTTCCCTGAGGCCTCCATGATAAGAATGAGAGGATGATCCATTGGCAACATGTCATTTCCCTGATTAACATGATAGATGAGACTTATTTGACTGGCTGGGAATGTTTCTCCATCCTCTTTTGTAGTTTCTTGTGTACCCCTTCCTAAGCCATGAGATCAAACGTGGATGATCCCCAGATAGAATAGGACTTCAGTCAAGGATAAGACGTGGTGTTTCACCAACAGAACCCTCATTCCAGTGGGTCTCAAACTTTAGTGTGCATTAAAATCATGCTGAGAAGGTTACTAATACACACACCACTGAGCTCCCACTCTCAAAGTTTCAGTCAGTCTTGGGAGGGGCCAGGGAATTTGTAATTCTAGCAAATTTCCAGGCGTTGTCAATACTGCTATCCTAGGAACCTCACTTTGTTGTCGTTGTTGTTCAGTTGCTCAGTCATGTCCGGCTCTTTACGACCCCATGGACTGCAGCTCCCCAAGCTTCCTGGTCCTTCACTATCTCCTAGAGTTTGCTCAAACTCATATCCATTGAGTCTGTGATGCCATCCAACCATCTCATCCTCTGTCGTCCCCTTCTCCTCCCTCCTTCTATCTTTCCCAGCATCAAGGTCTTTTCCAAAGAGTCAGCTCTTTGCATAGGGTGGCCAAAGGATTGGAGTTTCAGCTTCAGCATCAGTTCTTCCAAATGAATATTCAGGTTGCTTTCCTTTAGGATGGACTGGTTTGATCTCCTTGCAGTCCAAGAGACTTTCAAGAGTCTCCTGTAGCACCACAGTTCAAAAGCATCAATTCTTTAGCACTCAGCCTTCTTTATGGTCCAGCTCTCACATCCATACATGACTACTGGATAAACCATAGCTTTGACTATATGGACCTTTATCGGCAAAGTGATTTCTCTGCTTTGTAGGTTTCTTTCCAAGGAGCAAGTGTCTTTTAGTTTCATGGCTACAGTCACTGTCTGCAGTGATTTGGGAGCCCAGGGGGGAAAAAATATATTTGCCATGAAGTGATGGGAACTTTGAGAAACACTGTTTTTGCATTGAGTCTTTTATCCATGTTAGGCACAGAAATACCAAGACAAAAGCATCTCTATCTGAGCTCTGAAGGAGACAGTACCCCAAGAGAGGAGACAGGCATGCAGAAAGTGTATCATTAGACTCCTGGCAGCCATGTGCCTTCACTGGGTCACAGTGGAGTTTTCTTCGGGCTTTGCCTCACGTCTGGGAGACAGTATTTACTAGAATGTTTCAGGCCTCTTTTGTTAGCAAGAAACAGAAAGCCACTCAAGTTTACTTAAAAAAACCCTCAGGTCTGCTAATAACTGTCACTACCATTCATTGATCCATGTTTTTGTGTGCCTGGCATTGTACATCCACAATCACATTTAATACTCACAACAACCCTCTGAGGCCGATGGTAATCATCACCCATTTTCTAGATGGAGGAACTGAGTCCTCGGAAAGTGACACCATTACTGGCAGAGCCAGGATTCCGACTCAGAGAGTCTGGCTTTAGAACTTAAATTTTCATCCACCAAGTTCTTCTGTAAGGATGTGTTGGCATTCTCATGGCTACGTGCAAATAGAAAGCAAAATACAGTCCAGATTTCTTGGAAACTGGAAAGGTTGAAACTTGGGACACTGTCTTCATTTTTCTTCTATCTGCCTCATCTTTCCATGGCACTGACCATGGACCATTTGAGCTGATCATCCCAATTTACCTTTTCACATCTGCTAATTCTGTGGCTGGGTTATCTTTTGGTCCAATCAGCCATGGCCAAGAACTCATATGGTAAAGAACTCAGCCAGTACGCCCATCCATTCTGTTGGGTCCATGGATAAGGGGCATTTTCCTCTTATAAGGGGTTATGTGGGAAGGGCAGATTCCTTCAGAAGGAAGTACCTATGGAGTCCCCAACCATAGCATCTAGTTAAACAACTGTGTCCATCTGAGCTGATATTTTTGTCAAGTTTGCTTGTAAACACGGAAGTCTGTGTACCTTTGTCAATGGCCTTCAGTCATATTCATTCTCAAAATCATCTTCTTTTAGACCAAAGTTTTAGTGTTACATCCCTATTGCTAGTCAGTGTGTTAAATCCAACATACTGTTTTTCTTTTTAAATATTTGAAAACATTTTATTTCTGGTTCCAGATCTGGCTCCTCTCTGATCTAATTTTCTTTATGCCCACTGTCAGCCCTAGAGTACCTCTTCAGGGTAAAGAAAGGTCTCTTCTGTTTATTCAGAGTTCACTACCTCCTCTAAACAGTTGTTATCTGAGGAGATATGAGGCTAAGCTTACCTGTGTAGAAGTTGTTTCCTCTTCAGGGACATGCGGTAGGTACATTAGCACAGACTGTTTGTCCTGTGGCCAGCCATCATTTACCCCTCCTTAAGACAAGACAAGGCAGAGAACCCAAGATGGCAGCTGGAAGATTGAAATGTATGCAGGAAGTACTCTGTATCTGTCAGTTACATCCTCTCCATCATTTACAAAATGCTGGAACAAAATCACTCCTTCCTTTAAGAGAGGGTCTGAAGGATGAAATGAAATGTGTGTGTGTGCGTGTTGGAGAGGGCTTCTTAATGTGTTAATAGAAGACATGGAGGCCTTTTTAGGTTCTGATGTTTATTTTTCTCCACTGTCTTTCTATCTGATAGGCCCATAAAAGAAGCTCAGAGAATCTAAGTTTCTCAGAAGTATTTCTTTCAGCTGTAGAAGATGGATGACACCCTCGTGGGTGAAGCAGTAGGGAGACAAACGTTTTTGCTTTTAAATGTAATGTAAGGGGAGAAGGATAAATTAGAGATTTGGGATTACATGGACATACAACTATGTATAAAATATATAACCAACAAGGCCTTACCTGTATAGCACAGGGAACTATACTCAATATTTTGTAACAACCTATAAAGGAAAAGACTCTGAAAAACAGATATATATGTATATGTAACTGAATCACTTGGCTGTATACCTGAAAATAACATAACATTATAAAATATATAGATAAATGAGGCTGGAAAAGCACTAAAATGAATTGCTTCTGAGTTGCATGACAAGGTGGACATGCCTGTAAGAGAGATGTAGACCAGAGATAGAATAGATGATTGAAATCTCTAAATGTAGAACTCATGAAACCAACATCGGTGAATAAGTAGCTGGCAGAGCCCAAATTCAGGCTTACTCCTTACTCCTTCAGAGACCCAACTAGAACTAAGGAAAATAGCTTGCCCTTTGACATGATAGCCCCAAGTTAAGGTAAATCAGCAAGAGAACCCTGTCCTGGGGTCATTAGAATATAAGCTCCCTAAGGAGAGGCCTCCTTATCTCTTTCGTTCACTGCTGAATCTCCAGAGCCAGGAAGAGTGCTTGGTCCTTATAGTTACTCCATAAATACTCAACGAATGAATGAGACACCTACAGCTACAAGAGGGACAATCAAAGAATGATTTAAAGTTTGTGAGGGAAATAACACCACAGAGGAATAGCTCAACCTGAACAATGTGATGATCCCAGCTAAGACATCAGATGTGGTTTCCCTCATGTTCTTGGAATATGGTTATAGCATTTATGGGCTTGGTGGTGAAGAGCAGAAGACAACTGGTGCTGGATAGAGGAGCCTTATTTTTTATTATGGCAGCTTGCTATTTTTGTAACATGGTGATTGAGTTGAACACAATCAGAGTACAGTAACTGATCTCCCCTTCTTCCTGGATGAGTGAGCAGATGATGAAATACTGACGTCAACATCCTTGAACATATCCAAGTGGGCAGTGTTCGGCTACTGCTTCTGTTTGAAATGATGCTGTGTTTTGGTTGTGGCCCAAAGCTTTGAAGTGCTACTTGGCATCTCCTTTCTTCCATGAAGCTCTTAACCATTCAGACATGATGGGGTTGGTTAAATGCTACTTAGGTTGAGTCCTGCTTGCCTCTCTTCAGTCATCTTTGTATGAATCCAATGGTTGGTTTTTGTTTATTTTTTTAAACGGTTTTTAACTGATGTTCATGAAGAGCAGTACCTAGAACTATGCCAATAAAGAAAGGAAATCCTATCTAAGAAGGTGCATTTCTGTACCAGAGCTGTGTCATAACCATCCTTTGGGCCCTCTGCTGGAAAAGTAGAATCAAGTCTCAAATAATGCCTTTTTAATTATATCCTCTAGCATTCTAGATGTAGGACAGTACTGTATCATACCTCTGTGAATGTAAAATATCTTGTACCTGCTCTATGATATGTAGTAGTGACCGTGCTTTATCAGATCTGTTTTTAATGACGTTATTCTAGAATGTTTCTTTCCAGATGATGATTGAGAAATGTAATTTAAAAAAAAAAATGGTGCCAGGTACCACAACAGTAACAGAACTTTGCTGTTTTCTGAGGTTTTGTTTTTTTACTTTTTTTTTTTTAATGGAGTGTGCTGGATGTCTCTATAATTTTGTTCAGATGACTGCAGAACTTGGAAAAGCTGTTGCTGCTATTGATGCATAACATACTGCTATTGGTCTTTTTATATAAATAAATAAATCTATATATATATACATATATATATAATTTGAATTTTTGGAAACTTTAGCTGTGCTGTCAACTTTGGAAAAAGTATCCCAGTTGTACCGTGTTGGGTTGGGATTGTACAGAAATTAACAGCCATATTGGTCTAGAAACGTTAAACATAATTTTTTCCATTTGTACAGGGGTAACACACTGTATTAAATATGTAAGGTCTTATCTACATGGGTTTGATTACAGAAACTAATAAAGTATTCTCTAAATAAAAAAAAAAAAAATAGAGCAGTACTCACCTAAAAGAAGCATGAGACTGCCACTGTGATCGCCGAGATATCACGTATGCTCTAAAATTCCTACCAAGTACAGTCAGCTTGAACTATGTGCCTGCACTGACTGTATTAATGAATAACAGTAGGCAGCTAGGGAAAACATCAGAGAGGAAAGGGGCCCAGCAGTTCTGCTTTGGGAAAAGGAATCTCCCATATTCACACAAGAGTTGTGAGTGAAGTAGTTTAGTCTGATTTACAAATAAGGGTGTTTACCAGGACTCTCTACTGGGTCCTGAGCTAGACAGATGACTTAGGGATACAGAGACAGAAGCTAAGGCCCAGCTGTTTGGAAAGCTCACAGTCAGGTTGTTGGGGAATCATGATGTACGTGTATACAAAGTGTGCTGTAATGGTTCTTTCATCAGGGTTTTGCTGGGGAAGCACATGAGAGTCCTAATTTGGGGGTGGGAGTGCTATGTGAAGGTTCTTCACGAGAAGACACTTGAGCTGGATTGTGAAGGATCAGTAGCTGTTACCTAGAGGAGAAAGAGAAGAGGAAGGTGATCTTGGCCAAGATAAAAGCCCGTATAATGGGACAAGAGGCAGGGTTCCATGGGAGACCTGTGGGCCGTCCATTATGGCTGACATGGAAGGGAGTGGTGACAGGCTGTCTGCCCCCTGAAACCTCTCTACAAATGGACGTTAGAGGAACAGTGTGTTGTAACAGTAGGTAAAGCACCGCATTTGGAATTAGGAGACTCTGTTCAAGGGCCAGCCCTACCACAAGCTCTCTGTGTTATGCTGAGCAAGTCACTTAACTTGTCAAAATTGAGCTTTGGTCTAGTCAACTTTTCACTCATTCAAAACAGAACATGTATAATAAGAAATGCTTCCTGGAGGTTCAAGGGTTAAAAAGAACAGTGTCAGGCTTGGTCTCTGCCCTCTAGAACATAAAGGCTAGTTCTAATTTTCTGGCAGCTTTACCTGGTTGGAACCCTAGAATTCCTACCTCCTGTAATGAGCTAACCTTACATCCAAACTGGCTGTATGTGTTGTACTACCGTGGATAGGACAGGAAAAGATAAGACTATAAGGAAAGGCCAGAATATGAGGCCCACATACATGGAACAGCTAAAGTCACACTACAGCCCAGCAGCTAGTGAATTACCAGGTTGAGGGAGACACATCTTTTATGTCAGAAACACTCAAGAAAAGGCGAAACCATCATGATCTTGTGGCATGAGCTTGTGGTGGCTTGGGCCACCATCTTGAGATATCAGGGCATAAAGATGGACTCCCTGATCAATCTTTCCTGAATCACAGTATAGGTAGGTCCCTGGATATCAGCCAATAGCCAATCTCCATCATGAGCTTAGACCCACTCACAAAGTGGCAGGCTGTAAATCAGCCCCACACTTTCTGAGAACTTGCCAGGCTGGCCAGGGGAGCTTAGCACCTGTGGTGGGTGGCTGTTTTTCTGGGCCAGCTGTTTAATGAGCCCCAAATCAGGTAAACTGCACTTGGCTCCTGTGTGCTCTCCAGACACAAACAATGACGCTCATCCAGCTGGAATGGTCCTGTTAGCAAACCTGCCTTCCCTGTGTCAATCATCTGGTTTTCCCACCCCCTTGAGGGAGATTTTGGAGAAGTTGTTAGGGTGACTTTGAGAAAGTTGTTAACCCTTTAAAGTTTAGCTCTTCATCACCAAAAATTTTCAGAAATGGTTTGAGGCCAATGCCTTACTAGGTAGTTTTAAAGTTATCAAAATCACAACTTAATTCGTCTTACCCTCTACTCAGGGTTGGCTGAGAGAAGTAGGAGGTTACAGTTCATGGATCCTTTTCTGGTTTTGTAACCAACCTACAGTCTTAAGTTTAGGTAATCACCTTGCCCTTCTTAGTTTATTCATCTGTGACCCGGGGTAGAGCTCCCCATGCCTCATCTGGTTGCGTTTCAAATTTTGTGAGAAATTTCTTTGCTTCATGAGAATGCACAGATCAGCTGAGACTAGCATGATTGATTCCAGACACAAATTAGAACAAGCCTGAGCTGAATAGCTCTCCTGAGCTGAATAGCTCTCCCAGGAGAAGTCATCGAAAATTGGTTTGTGTGGCCTAGTATGGCCTTTGACCAACTGGCTTCGGGAACCGGGACAGGCATGGAGGAACTCTGACCTTGATTTGTTGCCTGCCCTGCTGATAAATATTCTTGCCCTTAAGTGTATCTGGAGTTTGTGGGAAGTGTGTGTTGGGGAAATCTTTAAAAACAAGCAAGTCAGTAATGCTATCTCTTTGGGAGGATGTACTTGCATGCCCTTAATGACCCAAATAAGATTTCAGTGGGAAGAGTCTGGTGAAGAGAGAGCAAGAGAGTGTGTGTTGATCACTGAAGGACATATTATGGCGTGCCAGGTGATGGATTTCCCCATCAGGAAAAGAATCTAGAAAGGCAAGGAGACTCATGAGAAATGAGGTGACTTCTCTTGACAGGTCACTGTTGTTCAGACTCTGTGAGATGAGAAAGGAAATCCAGAAACCTACGTGACAGCTTCTCTTGGACTGGACGAAAATATTGATTTTTTTTTTTTTTCTAGCTGGAATTTGCCAGGGTCAGTTCACGTCTGGGTTTTCAGCACTTAATACAGGGCCCTTTTGTCTCGGGAGGCGGCTGGACTGGTTTTTCCTCCAGGCAGGTGCACAGAGAGCGTTTATTGTAGCCTGAAATGCAAACACCAAGCCCCTAGGCCCTGATCCCCACACTCTGGCGTGGCTCAAGGAAGTACAGTGAACAATGTCTCTTGCAACAGGCAAGCACTGTAAATGCCACTCCTGAATGAAATATTTCTTTAAACGTTGTATCTGTAACTCGATCGTCTCTTAAAACTTAATTATATGTCAGGGAAAAGGAAGCCATTGGCTCCTCCAGCCGTCCAGGTTGAGCATGGGCACACAATGGAGCATATCCGATTCACGGCCTGGCTTAGGTAATCAGATTAATATCTCTTGAATTGAATTTACCCTTTTGATACGGAGTCTTTCAGCTGCCTTGTTTCACGTCTCCAATTCTGACAAAGCTGTGCGGCCTTTGAGTAATTCCCCTGAAATCTATATGCGGGAAGCCTGTGCTCTTTCGAACACTTTTTGGGACTTGTACCAATTAAATCTGTTTCTGGCACACGTTTAATGGCATACTTTCCCCTGAGTCAACAACCGCTCCAAAATCTGAGGTCATTTGTTTAATTTAAAAGCAAAGGTTATGAAACATCCATTTCAGGCTTCACCAGCCAAGCCCCTGTGGCTTTGAAAGGGGTGATGAGACAGGGGAAAGGCTAATAAACTGGATTTCTTACACACAAAATAAATTCATTACCATGTTTCTGTGAAATCAGTATCAAACCAGGTTTGTCCACACCCTCCCCGCCTACCTGGCCGCCCCTTTCTCTTCTAACACACGCATCCTCTTCTTCTGGGACTCTCATGCTCAAACTGAAGTTCACCCTCTTGCTGTTGTTCTTGCAAAACAAACATCTGGACTGGATTTTTGTCAGCTGGAGTTGAGAGAGAAATGTAAATGAGGCAGTGATTTTTTTTTCATGCTTATTAAATTTATTTATAGCCATTCTGAAGCCAGGAACATGTTTTTAAATGGCTAGAGCCCTTGATTGGAGGTGCTCGAGGAACAGACAGTGGATGGTATTTTTCCCCCTGCCATTTTCTAAATAACACGAGGGTAGAATTACATAATTCCACCATTTGGGTGGTTTTGTTTTTTTTTTTTTAACCCCTGAAGGAACCTTCATGAAGACATGTTGTAGATCAGAATCCTTCCCTTATATTAGCCTATCCAATGTGCCCTTCTTTCTGTCTGTGAGAGAAAAGAGAGTTACAACTGGCAGGGTGTTTCTGAATAATATAATCATGGAGAGTGAGTTTCTGGTTATTTGAGATGTGAAGCAGGGGCATGGGTATTTTCTTTTGCCAGAAGAACACAGCTTGGATCCTATTTCTACCTTTTCCACTCACCAACATCTAAAATCTTAAAAGCTGCCATAGCCTAAAGACTCTCAATCATTTTCTCATTATTTAGGATAATAAAAGGCTCCATGAGGGGGCTTACTAAAATAATTTATAAAATACTTTGCTGTGCCCTTAGATCTTATTAAATCACAATGCCTCCCAAGGCATTGTATAATTATTTAAGGAAAAAACCTTCTAGGGGAAGCTGAGTCAGATGATGATTTTTTTTTGAGGTCCCTTCCTGTTCTGTGATTGGAGATGATTCTTTGATTTCCTTTCACTGTCCTAAAGCAAAAAAAAAAGGGGGGGGGCTGTTTGAGAATGAGGTTTGCTACCCACAGGCATTTTCTTCTCCAGAGAAAAGGCTGATCTGCTTCCTGCTACCCAGGTAAGTCATCCTCAGCCTGAACAATGGAGCTTAATGTTCTCCATCTTACTAAGGGTTAGTCTCTGTTGTTATGAAAGTGAATTGAAACCAAATGCACTTTCTATTGGAAAAGCTGCCATTGATCTCAGCTCATAGACAATATTGAAAGGGAAGGTGCGTATAAAACAGAGGGAAAAAGCCCTCACTGTTATATCCCGACACCACTTATCTCACGGCGAGGCCTATGCACATATCTTTGATGCCACATTGCTCTGTTTTATGATGTTTCTGTGCCACTTGAAGATTGGTGTTCCCCATTGAGTTCTTAGGAACTTTAACAGGTTATTTAGTGAACTGTCTGGCTAATGGACCAGGAAAGCTATTCTTAAAGCAAGACCCTTCATTAACTAAGAGGGCATAAGATAGCTCACGTTCTCCACCAAGAAAGGCAGCTCTCTTTCATCTGCCTAAATGGGAAGGCTTTGGAGGCAGAGCAGCCTCATCAAATGTGGTGTCTGCTGCTTACTTTCCAGTTATTAAAGTAGAAGCCAAGTCATTGGCACTGGTCCTGGCAGTGAAATGAGCCACAGAGAGGTCACCACTCATCACCAGCATCACGATTCAAGCCTCTGGAGCAGAAAATGGCAGGCTCAAGGGTAAAGAACATTTATTTTCCATTAAGGAGAAAGGAGAATCACAGAGAAGTAGAGAGAGGCAAAGGGCAGAAGATGAATACATCTGGACATGAGGCAACAGTGCATCTTCCAAGATCATAAAGCCAAATGGTTCCTGCTAGATTTAACTTTTATTATGTTTGGAGATGAAAACCAGAGGGTGGATAAAGGTGCTTGGAGATTTTCTGCTCTAGGCCAGTCGTGTGAGGGGCGTGAAGTTCTTGGTCTGCCCTTGGAACATTCCACACTACTTGCCTAACAACAACAACAATATTAATAAAGATAGTAATCACTTTTATTAAATCCTGCTAAAGAAGCATCTTTCAGTGCAGTGTTGTTTGCTATAAAACTTTCCAGCTAATGGCAGGGTCAGGATCTCTGCTGGAGCTGTGGTGAGGAACTGGACACAGAACCACTGGTACTGGACGCTAGCCGAGTTAGTTCCTCTGACCAAAAGTGATGGATGGTTATGGGTCAATGGTTATTCTAGCTGTGATGCTTAGAGAATTTCAATAGAATGTGATAGTATTATGTAAGGGGTATTTTTAGACTTATCAGGATGATGTATGTCAATCATAGGGAAACCTAATTTGATGAATATGTAAGATGAATGTGTAAACCTAATTTGATGAATATGTAAGATGAATGTGTAAGCCTAATTTAATGAATATGTAAGATGTTTTGTAAGGTATTATTCGATTCAACTATATTTTGTGTTAGTTTGGAGTCATTGTCACGCATGGACAGTCTTTCATTTATATTCCTGTTTTCTATAATTCAGTACCATATACGTAAATTAATTTTGAGTCAGTAAAATCTTATGAGGATACCCACATCACTCCTGCATAAAATCCATCCTCCTCTGGAATTTTCCATTGAGTAGCAGTAAGATCAGATACCCTGTTCACTCTAGAATGGAAAGGATCACATCAAAACTTTGTTGGCTGTTTCCCCCTCAGGCACCCAAACCTGATTTCCTTTTATCACTCTATGAATTTTTAAATGTTCTGCTTTTTTCATCCTCTGTGTTTGTGCTTTTTATGAAGCCACAAAGCCTGAAAAACTGCATGACAGATACGATCACAACATTACTTGGGAGAACGCCGTGCTGCTGTCTGGACTGTTGTAGGTCTGAGAGTTGAGGTGGGACCAGTCAGGCTGAACGTGAGAGGGAAGAGAACAGTCTGTTGAAAGAGCAAATCACCTTTTTCTCTAAAGGAAAGCTAGTGTTTTGGTTTTGTTTGTTTTTAAAATAATGTTTATTGGAGTATAGTTGCTTTATAATTCTGTGTTAGTTTCTATTGTATAGCAAAGTGAATCAGCCTTACATATACATATATCCCCTCCCTTTTGGACTTCCTTCCCATTTAAGTCACAAAAATAAACTCCGCAGAGTGGAGAGCAGCCTTGCTTATTTGAACCAGGTCCCACCCTGTCCTCTGCCTTTTTCTCTTTAACCCCACTGTGAGCCACTTCACTTCCTCTCTCAGAGGCTTTCCCAGGGCACTGCAGTCATGGCGCAGCCTCTGCTGCGGAGATGTTTTCAGTCACGTTGTCCTCCCAGCAGGGAGCCCGGTCTCTCATCAGGCAATACTTTGGGGATGAACCTCTTCAGAGAGTAGCCTTTCTTCCCTTGCCTTTTAACTCTTTATTTCTCATTTTTCCAACCCTGTATACCTCCTCTCTATGTGGATGAAACTCAGTCTCCCCAGAAAGTTTTCTTGAGTGGCCAGAGTAGACTGTTGTGCCACGGCAACTTTGTTCATCACAGCCCAGCAAGTAATTCAGTAGAAGTGGCCTTGGATCCAAATCAGGAACGATGGCGCCATTACAATGGAGGAGCATATGAGGGTGATGAACGTCATCCTCGGGGCAGTGTTCAGTGTCAGAGTTCTTAATGGGGCCAGTGAGTGACGCTCATTGCTTGCATTTTACTTGCAGTAGTGATTGAGTAAAGGATTGCAATCATAATATGCACACTACTTGCTATTGTTTTAATATTCAACTCTGGGAGTGTGTTAAAAGTTAAATGAACCCTGTGTGGCAGGGTGGTGATTTACTAGGGTAGTCAGAGGAGGACTCATGGAGAAGGTGACATTGGAGGAAAGACCTGGAGGTAAGCCATGGGGCCATCTAGGTGAAGAATGAGCCAGGCAGAGGGCACAGCATATGCAAAGGCCCTGAGGCAGTGTTGTGCTTTGCATGTTGAAGGAACAGCAAGGAGCCCTGTCCAAGAAAGAAATCCAACAAAATCAATTTTAGCAGACTACCCATAGGCAGTTTTTTCTGAAGAGGAAGTAATGGCAAAATAGAAAAATGAGACTTAATGAGTAGGCCATTTGGGAAGCAAGCAGTGATTATTTTCTTTTATTTTTTTACCAGCAAAATGGGTTTATTTGGAAGCAGCAAAGAGGGCAATGACTATTTTAAAGTTGGGGGGGGCAATGCCTAACATATGTGTATGCCTTTTTCGCCCTCATCTCTTACAAATAGATAATGGTTGACGTCAAGAGAAAATTCAGGAAAAATGTCTTTTTTTTTTTTTTTTTTACTTCCAGGAAATCTGGTCACTGTGTCCTGTAGCCAGTGATAAATGACAATGCCACCAGCAGTGACCTAGGACATCCTGAATTCTTGCTCTTATGAAGAGCTTGCATTCTCTTTTTGAAGGGCTTGTATTCTCTTTTTGAAAAGTATCCTGTTCTAATGCAGTCCTGGAACTATCGCAGCTCAAGATCATCTCCCCTCTGCCCATTACCATACTTAAAATAGCAACAGTGCTGTATAGAAGACTCAACAGAACTCATAGATGTTGATGTCATCTGGAAGGAGGGAGAGATGAAAAGTTGGGAACTGAATATTGGCCCTGAACATATTATAGTGCAGCAAATCAACCCACCAAAACTCAGTTCTGTTAGTTCAGCTCTTTATTTCAAATCAAGTAAATACTAGTTTGTCCACTGGTGGGAGTTACCAAGTGCCTTAGATCCACAAAGGCCCGTATTCCTATAGAGTAGCAGCATCGTGGAGGAGGAATGTGATGTCTAAAACAAAATGTGCTGGTGAAAGGCCCTGTTCCCAAGGGTAAATTGTAAACAGAGCAACTGTTTCTGATTATGAAGATTGATTCACTCTGTCTGCATGGATGCTACCTAAAGAGGTGGGAGGAGCAAAGAATAGTTCCCAGGAGCCTCTCAGTTGCTTTGTATCCCTGTGAGTTTAAAGCAAAAGATAGAACCAATCCATCGTTCTGCTTCCCTGCTGTCTTAAAACGTGTTGAGGACGAAGGTCCAGCGGGAGAAGGCTCTCTTGCTCCGTCTCTGCCCCGTGGGTCTCCACACAGATTATGCAGGTCCTTCAGTCTTCAACCCGTTGTCTGCTGGCTGAGGCAACAGGTACATCCCTCTTTTCCCTGAACCAAGGCACCTGGACTTTCAGGGGAGAAAAAGCCCAACACTAGAAAAACAGTTCTGAAAACCCAATTAAACTAGAATGTCTTGTTAGCAGTTCCTTTCCACAGTTTATGGATTTTACATAATTATCATTATGCAAATTTTTGCACAATTATCACTAAGCATCATTAGCAAGCTTTTACTGTTTCTCTTGTTCCACTGTCTTGCTTTGTTTGAGTCACCTGATGATATCATTGCCTTTCTGAAGAATCTGCGGAAGATAAAATATTGCTAAAAGCAATTGAGATAGTACTGAAAAATATTAGGAAAGAAATAGAGGGAGCAGCCATTGTCAACAAAATGGCCTAGTTATAAGTAGTAAGCTTGGAAGAGAAGAATTGAGACCATTTGGGCTATCTGCACAAAACACCTTTGTTTATCCAACCATGGAAAAAGCCCTTGCTTGGGGTGTCTTGAGGAGTCAGAACCTGGGATGGTTCCAAGATTGCTAGCACTGTGCTTCAACCACCACATGGCTGTAACTTTCAAAGTTTAGAGGAAAGGGAATGCTATGAGTTTTGCGGTCTTTGCTGATTTCTTATTCCAAACACTCTTTCAGTTCCAAGCAGCTGATTACTTGGATTGCTTATACCTGGTGAATTCTAATACTCTGTATGGAAACTGCACCGCATGGGGTGGGGGGCGGGCTTCCCATCTGCCTCCTTTGTGAACCTCTTCCCCTTTCAGTGCTTCCAAACTTGGGGCTCCGGAGAGGAGGACAGCAGCTGAATGTCATGCTCTTGGGCCTTGGCCCAGGCATGCATCTTTCTGGAAGGATGATTGAATCCCCTTCTTAAGTCTAAAGTTCCTCTTGATTAGCAGCTCCTTTTGTTTGTTGTTTTTAAGGCATCTCTGTCTTTCATGGGTAGCTTACAGGGATGTGTTTGAGAGCCCCTTCCAGCTGGGAAGCTGCCCAACTCCCACCAGCTGAGTTGGGGGATGACTTCCCTTTAGTTCCGCTGCTGCCTGTGGCCTCCGCAGACTCCACTTCCAGCCCCAGCCACAGTGGTCCTTGTCTGCTGTGTAAACTTGGCTCTGTTCTGCGGGTTTTCATTCTCCAGCCATCTGGGCATTTTGAGCACCCCTCTTATCTCAGTACCTTGGCACTCAGGACCACATGCCATCCTATCCTAGAGATGAAAACAAAGGCATCCTTCATTTTTGGCCCGCAGTTTCCCTAGAACCATCCTAGGTTGAGTGACAGTCAACAAGACTGTGGGGCCAGGGATGGGTCTAGAGTGATGTAAATGGTTTTAGTGATAGAAAGCCTACGGAATGGTGTGACAATAGCTAGGACTGTTCAGGGCCAGATTCCTAGTAACTAGTCTTCGTTTTCCCTTGGTTGTTTTGAAATCAAGGAGCAAGCAGTCAGGAGCATGAAGATCCCTGTGGCCTCTGATGGCTATAGCCTCTCCAGGACTGGCAGCCAAAGATTAGGGTCTAGCAAGTACTATGTGCTGGCAGAGTGAATCTACCTTGCAGCTAAGAATTCTGTGTGCATCACCAGCTTTTAAAATTCCTCCTTCCACCTCCTCAACTGCTGATTTGGGAAGGGTTTGATCAGAGTCCTGTACTCTTCAGAGAAGTGTCTAGAGAGATTAGTCGAAGAGCACTGACAGCAAGTTCCCTATAATCATTCTGCCTAGAGAAAAATAAGCATTTGATTCAAAGACAGTTCCACCGCCCAGTTTCCTCCTACTCCACAGAGTCCTTTTTGTCCCTGACACCCAGCCTCTGACCCCCATGTACTCATCTAGACCCCTCACCCTGCGCACACCTCTCGGAGGTGGTCCGTGAGGCATTGGCTAGCCAAAGAAATGCAGGCAGTGTTAAGTCACTTCTTTGTAGAACCTGGTAGTTGGGTGTGGCTGCAGCTTCTTGAAAGGCAGATGTAAAATGCTTGCCTCCTTTTAGAGATTCTGATTTCACATTTGGCTGCTGATCATCTGGTATTGGCGTTAATTCGTATGCTGGAAGCCCAGAGCTTCCACACACTTGATTCTACAGAGCCTTGTAATACTAACAAGACACGTCTTGATTATGGAGCCAAAAAGGTGATGCAACCTCATTTCACACCAAAGCGGGTGGGTATGTTTATTTATGTTTTAATAGTTGAGGCAGCAGAAACACAGGGAGGGTCAGAAATTCATTCAAGATCATCCAGTGAGCCCAAGTTCTGATCCTCTGGTCCCTATGACAGGCAACAATGGTCTCTTTCCTGTAGAGCATGTGACCAGTGTAACTGGAATCATGGGTTCTAGATATGACTCCCCCTCCCCACCTACTGACACTGTCATCCAGTTGCCAGAACCCAGCTGGTTTTCTATAGAACGCCAGCTAATGGCACTTGGTGTGGGTTCCACCAGAAGGCTTTTCAGTCTTTATCTCATTTGAGGTGTTACATCTCAACCAAGAAGATAACTCTTCACACATAAAATTAACTCCCTCTAATTTTCACAGTTTCTTTCCAAGAATCACCCACTGTCAGTCTCTAGTCCTCTGTCTGGCAATTTTAGAAGAAACGATGCAGTCCAGACTGATCATCACTCTCAACACACATTAATGAAACAGTGACCTTTCGTGTGTCTGTAAATGAGTGGAGAAGGAATGCATATTCTCTGGCACAAGCTGGCTCTCCCACATGGTTTGAAGTAAATGCCATTTTATTTCACATTAGGAGGAGCGACTGGAACAGCTTGGCAACAGATCTGTAGCTGGATAATTAATCTAAGAACCATAGCTTTCTTCCACTCAGGAGATTAAATACCAGTCTTTGGTCAGATCAAAGCAGGCCTCTTGAGCGATCTGGTCTTTGCAGAAGACCCCATGTTGGGCCAACACAACCATCTTTTCATGTATTGCTCCCTATGTTAAAAAAAAGAGACAGAGAAACCATTTTAGTGTGTTTAAAGAATTAAATTTGCCAGCATTTGTAGCTCTTTGTAAGCTGAGTAAATATGGATTTTCTTCTACTAAAAAAAGTCCACTGTCTCTCAGAATTTGAAGAAAGGTGAAGGTTATTTTCTGAATGAAAGCAGCAGAGTTTCTCTTTGGGTAGCATTACAATAAATAACGTCTCAGACTAATCTGGCATTTTCTTTAGGGCATTAACAAATAGAGTTTATGGCATCTCTTATCCATTTTTTTGATATCTCATTGAAATGATTTGGAGACTGGTTCTATAGCCTTCATCCGTAAAACAGAAAGAACCAAAGTATTAAGTTCAACTTAGATGGATGACAAGAAAGAATGTAAATGTTTGTGTCATCTGTGTTGCCAAGATGCTGCCCAGAACTTTTAAATTTTGTTAAGAGCTGCATTTCACCTAACTAGGGGGCATCTAAGCAGTGTATAATCTGGGCCAGGGTGCAGCAGGCTTATGGCCAGGTGGAACTGGACAAATCCGTGGAACTGGTTCCATTTTACCAACCTGGCACTAATTATGTGCTGGTCAAGGAAGTGTTTTTCGAATCACAGGGAGCCACCAGTGAAAATCCATTGGTGCTTTGATGGTGGCCTTTGGAGATACTTCTATAATTTGAAACCATTCCCATGGCAGGCCCAGGGAGAGATCTGACTTCAGCCAACATGCAGTATTAGGCAGAAGAAATGGGGCCTTTCTTGCTGACTTGACCTGTGGGTGGGCCCTCTTCCACATGTTTCTAATTAAGGATGCAAGAGAGAGTAGATATTCCATGGCGACTCTCCTTTCCTTCTCGGCTGTGAAATAGAACAACAGTGCCTTTATGGTGACCTCTGCAGAGCTGTTGACTTTTGGTGACCTGCCTGAGCTCCCCTGCTAGCATGGATGCACCTCCTGGCTAACAGGGAACAGCCACGATATCTGGTACTATGGTAGACTCTGAAGTCAAAATGAAGATATTTTCCTTGTGGAGTAGACTAAGTTAATTTTTTTAATGTATTTATTGAGGTGTAATTTATGTACCATAAACTCATCCATTGTAAGTATACAATTCAATGATCTTTAGTAAATTTAGAGAGTTATATTACCAACACAATCTGATTTTAGAACTTTCATGGGACTTATTTGAAAATGCCAAATAATGATCATAACGGGAATGCAGGTCATGCTGAAGCTCAAAAATAAATTCTGAGGCTATCTTGGACAGAGGAAAAGGGCCACACAGGATGTCATTTGAGACAACTAAGTCTTAAGTTTCTCCAAGTACATGAAGCCTTGAGATTAGCATTTATATTTAGGACGACTTTACTTATTTTTGCTCATCAAATGGTACGACCTACCTGAAAGAACCAAGCAGACATTTGCTACAGAACCTAACCTCATATGTTGACATCAATTAATGTTTCTTAATTATAAAGAGAAGATACAGAGGGTGAGAATGTGTGTACCCTCCCCTCAAAGAGCTTATAGTCCACTTTGAACATCTCATCAAGTCTTTATTTGCTTGACCGCGCATCTTCATGTATTATGTTAGGCACTGAAGATACATAGATGAGTGGACCAAGGTTTCTACCTAACAGCTTGTAGTCCGGTGGCTTATGTAGCTTATGTATAAACAGATAATTTCAGTGTGATGTCATAAGTTCTGTGGTAGAGTTAAGTGCCATACAGTATCAGAAATGTCATCAGTAAAATTTTCCTAGAGAAGATATTACTAAGAAAACAAAGACATAGTTAATAACTACATCAATCCTGCTAACATAGGTTGAGTACCCTTCTCCCTGCTCTATTTGGACAAGGCCCTGTAAGATCTGGTTCCTGTCTTCAGGGGGCATTATAACTGGTAGGGAAAACAAGACCATCACTATCAAATGGTAATGACTGCATTTAAGTGGAAAGAACAGCACACACTAAGAATTCAAAGGCAAAAGAGAGATCATTTCAGGGAAGCCTTCCAAGAAGAAGTATCCAAACACTACTTCAAAAGCTGGAAAATTTGAATTTTGACCCATAGGTAGCACTTCAGCAGGCATGGTGAGTATTAGGAAGCAGTCCAGGAGAAAGATATGAGCAAAGACTCAGGGGCAGGAGAGCTTAGGATGTATGCTGAGAACAGTGAGCAAGCCAAGATGGACTGATAAATAAAATTATGAAGTGAAGTGAAGTTTTAGTCACTCAGTCATGTGCAACTCTTTGTGACCCATGGACTGTAGCCCACCAGGCTCCTCTGTCCATGGAATTCTCCAGGTGAGAATACTGGAGTGGGTTGCCATTTCCTCCTCCAGGGGATCTTCCTGACACAGAGATGGACCCTGGTCTCCTGCATTGCAGGCAGATTCTTTACCTTCTGAGGCACTAGGGAAGCCACCAATATGTCTGATAGTATGAAGTATTTCTATATATCTGTATCAGAAACAGGGAAGTCAAGTGGATCAGAAGTTCAGAATTCCCTTGCCTATATCAAGGAAGGCTTCCTAGAGACGTGGTTTATTTCTCTCTGCCTCTTAGGGAGGCCCTATGCCAAGGGGATATGATGATTAGTTTTCTTCTTCAGTTTCTTCTTTCATGATTCATCATATTGCCACCACCTACTGGGCCACCATCAAAGCACCAGTGACTTTTCACTAGTGGTTCCCATGATTTAAAAAGCTTTCCTTTGACCAGTACATTCTGGTGCCAGGTTGATGAGCTGGACCAGATTCCATGTGTTTGTCCAGTCCTACCTGGCCACAGGCCTATTGCACCCTGGCACAGAAGTTTCATGCAATATTTTCAAGAAGATTTAAAAAGAAAACACACACACACACTTGGATATATTGGCTCCTAACCTTTGAAAGGATTTGATTTAGGTCATACCTGAATGGTCTAGCGGTTTTCCCTACTTTCTTCAATTTCAGTCTGAATTTGGTAATAAGGAGTTCATGATCTGAGCCACAGCTCCTGGTCTTGTTTTTGTTGACTGGATAGAGCTTCTCCATCTTTGGCTGCAAAGAATATAATCAATCTGATTTTGGTGTTGACCATCTGGTGATGTCCATGTGTAGAGTCTTCTCTTGTGTTGTTGGAAGAGGGTGTTTGCTATGACCAGTGCATTTTCTTGGCAAAACTCTATTAGTCTTTGCCCTGCTTCATTCCACATTCCAAAGCCAAATTTGCCTGTTAATCCAGGTGTTTCTTGATTTCCTACTTTTGCATTCCAGTCCCCTATAATGAAAAGGACATCTTTTGGGGGTGTTAGTTCTAAAAGGTCTGGTAGGTCTTCATAGAACCGTTCAACTTCAGCTTCTTCAGCGTTACTGGTTGGGACATAGACTTGGATTACTGTGATATTGAATGGTTTGCCTTGGAAATGAACAGAGATCATTCTGTTGTTTTTGAGAGTGCATCCAGGTACTGCATTTCGGACTCTTTTGTTGACCATGATGGCTACTCCATTTCTTCTAAGGGATTCCTGCCTACAGTAGTAGATATAATGGTCATCTGAGTTAAATTCATCCATCCCAGTCCATTTTAGTTCGCTGATTCCTAGAATGTCGACGTTCCCTCTTGCCATCTCTTGTTTGACCACTTCCAATTTGGTCGAAGAATTGATGCTTTTGAACTGTGGTGTTGGAGAAGACTCTTGAGAGTCCCTTGGAATGCAAGGAGATCCAACCAATCCATTCTGAAGGAGATTAGCCCTGGGATTTCTTTGGAAGGAATGATGCTAAAGCTGAACTCCAGTACTTTGGCCACCTCATGGGAAGAGTTGACTCACTGGAAAAGACTCTGGTGCTGGGAGGGATTGGGGGCAGGAGGAGAAGGGGACGACAGAGGATGAGATGGCTGGATGGCATCACTGACTCAATGGACGTGAGTCTGAGTGAACTCTGGGAGTTGGTGATGGACAGGGAGGCCTGGCGTGCTGCGATTCATGGGGTCGCAGTCGGACACGACTGAGCGACTGAACTGAACTGAACCTTTGAAAGGAGTCATTGCTGTACCTGAGTAGACTTAGGAAGTCGATTGGAGGTCTGAGAAGAAAAAAATGGATAAGAATGGTACCATTTGCTTAAAATTCCCAGGGCTCCACAGGGTAAAACCTCTTTCTAAATTTAAGTTGCTAAGGACCTTGAACCTGGAGTTGTTTGGGGGGATATTTTGCAAAACAAGGAATCCTGTTGGCTTTCACTCAGGAAGGAAGGAACTCAGTTGTCTTTGATATAACCAAGGAAGAGGGAGTTCTGTATTTGTTTGTTTGCATGGACAGTCCACCTACGGCGTGGCCTTGTTCGCGACATGGCTAACCTCTCTCTGGGGTCAGTGTGAATAGCCAGGCTGCAGCTGTGACTAGAGACAATGGCCAGCACTGTTGGGCAGTGCCCTTTAGTCCCCAAAGATTAATTCCATAATATTTTGTGGCATTGAACCTGCCAAAGAAAATGCTGTGTCATTTGGTAAAATGTTTCTGTACGTGTTTTGTTTTGTTTTTTTTTTCATGAAAAATAAAGAATATAAATTTTTGGAAGGACATAACTCATCCTATTGGCCTTGCTAGAAAAGCTAAAAAAGCAAGATGTCATTACAAAGTCGTCTGAAAAGTCAGTTGACCAATAATTATTCATGCCACAGGGCAAATCCCCTCCCATTGTTATTCTTTTTCTCTAGACTTAGATGCTTGAAAAAAAATCCCTGGGTGGGGAAATTATATATATTTTTAAAAGTCTGTAAATTTAGTACTATATTTGCTGAGAAGTAACAGCCCTAAGAACTGTGGGGTTTTAGGGTTTTGGTGGGTGTTTTTTTTGTTTGCTGGGTTTTTTTTGTTTGTTTGTTTTTTTTTGCCGAAAAGTAACAGCCCAAGGAACTGTGGGGTTTAGGGTTTTGGTGGGTTTTTTTTGTGTGTATGTTTTCCAATGCAGTGTCGATTATGGATAGGGGTAACTTTGCTTTGCCAGTCTGCAGGTTAAAAAGGGCAGTTTCTTGGCCACTATCTAGAGTTGCTAGGTAAACCTACAGGATGTCCAGTTAAATCTACATTTTAGCTAAACGGCAAATAATTTTTTAGTGTTAGGTACATCCCAAATATGAGATATACTGAGATATACCAAAGTAAGCATACCTTTTTTAATACCAAAAAATTCATTGTTTATCAGAAATTTAAATTTAACTGGACATCCTGTATTTTTTATTTGCTAAATCTAGCAATCCTACATTTACTTATGTGATAAAAATGCCACCCAAGGAGAGTGGGAGCTTTCACAATGACTGAAAGTCACTCTCAATTTTGAACCCAAACAGAACAGTATATGAGAAAGAACTGAATATAGAATCAGGTTAGTCATAGAAGGTGAAGGGTCCTTCCTCATTTCTTTATCTTTGTGTGGCTCTGAGGATTCATTTCTATTGGGAATGGCTCTCCGACATCCACTGTAGGTCAAAATCATACTTGGCAGGCCACCTGGATGGCGTCTTTGTCCCAGCTTTAACTAGATGAGCATATCAGAACTAGAGGTCCCTTTTCATTCTTTATTTATTTTACAAGTTTATTTATTTATTTATGGTTGTGCTAGGTCTTCACTGCTGCATGCAGGCTTTCTGTAGTTGCAGCAAGCCAGGGCTGCTCTTTGTTGCGATGCCTGAGCTTCTCATTGCAGTGGCTTCTTTTGTTACATAGCACAGGCTCTAGGCATGTGATCTCAGTCGCTGCAGTGCGTGGGCTCTAGAGTGTATGTGTTTCAGTAGTTGTGGCCCACGGGCTTAGTTGCTGAATGACATTTGAAATCTTCTCAGACCAGAGGTTGAATTCATGTCCCCAGTATTGACAGGCAGATTCTTAACACCTGAACCACTAGGGAAGTTTGGAGCTCCCTTTTAAATCCAAAGTGCTTGACATCTTTAGAATAGCTCTGGGCCCTCTTGAATTTTTGCTTCTACAAACCTTCTACCAGGCCTAGTGAAGTGGGTTATTACCAAACTTGTGTCTGAGATTAATTATAGCTGTCATTTAATTGAGTGCCTTATAGATACCACTGCTTTACCTGCACTTCCAATATCTACCTACATGGGTCATATTGCCTCCTAACAGCCCTGTTAGATGGGTACTGTTATTTCCATTTTACAAATGACAGAATGAAAGCTCAAAAAGATGAAGTCACTTGCTGCAGGTCACAGAGCCATTGAAAAGCAGAGCTGAGATTTGCATTCAGATCAGTCTGACTCTAAAACTCCATTGTTTAACCACTGCTGTACCACACATGGTCCCTTAGATCCCCATTCTTCCCTCCCCAGAACCCAGTTGGATTGACATTAGCATCCCTTTCTCTCCTTGGCCCTTACTAGTTGGAACTGGCCCTACATCATCGTCGATATGTATGATACACACAGGAAGTTGGGCACTGGAAGTTGTTACCTTTGGATGCTTCCTATTTTACATGAGAGTGATTAAACCAATGGGGGAAAAAAGCCCAGGAACTTTATTACAACATTTTAAAATGTGTCATCATTTTAATATCTTTAAAGAGCCTTAAGAGACTTTCCAGCGTGAGACTGTAAATAGCTAACAGCTTCAAGATGAGCTGACATAGGAATCACATGATAGTTCCAAAATGGCCATTTGTCCAAACTCTGCAGAGCTGCCTTGGTGCTCAGCCAACTCTCCTGCAAAGGCGGAGGCCTCTGTGCCCCACCCATTCCCTCCACCCAGCTCTCCTCTTGGTAAAGAAGTAGCAAAAATATACCGCCAGACACCATTTTCTCTTTGAACCAACACATGCTCCTCCTGGTTCACTCCTTCTATGAAATGATTTGTCAGCATTTTGAGCTCATCAAGTAAAATGTTATACTTGTTCCAGCTGGGAAAATCCACAGAGTTGGCCATTCTCTTTCCATCATCTGCTATGGCCCAGTTGTTAAGTGCAAAATATCTCTGTTGGGTGAGGTCTACACAATGGCATTTCTCAAATTGTGGGTTATGGACTCAAGGGTCTGGAAGAATTTGTTTCACAGGGTCACACTCGAACACTGACTCTTTCTGGTGAAAAAACTGGCCCAGCCTTCTTCCTCTGACTCTCATCCTGTCTCCCATCTTTTTCCCCAGTGTAGCGTAATGAGCTGTCCCTCTTCTTTTCCTCTGCGCTCATGTCATTTGTCTCCTTTCCCCATTCGCATATTTCTTGGTATTCCTGATTCTTTTAACCCCTAACTCCTCATAGTCTTAAAAACCAGGTCCATCTATCTCTCAAAGAAAATTTAAAACAAGAAATGGGACACTAGGAAAAACAATGGAGGTGGGAAGCATCATATTCCAATTTTCTTCTTTGGCCCTCCACATCTGAGAAAAACAAGCTTGTTCTGTTCTCCATGGAAACTCAGGGCAGCTCCAGGCACTCCTTCCCCCTTTATTTTCCCTCCTGACATCCATCCCTCTGTTCTTTTGTATCTTTAACTCCTCTCCCCACTTCAGGTGTAATGTAGTCAATTTCTACACTTGGTAAATTTGCAAACATCTTGTTTCCCTCCTTTTGGGTGGTGGAGCCCTGGAGCATGGGGGCTTTCAGGAACAATTCAGTAAGTGATAGTCGTGTGTGTATGTATGTGTGTTCAGTCCTGTCCGACTCTTTGTCACCCCATGGGCTGTAGCCCGCCAGGCTCCTTTGTCCATGGAATTCTCTAGGCAAGGATACTGGAGCAGGTTGCCTTCTCCAGGGGATCTTCCCAACACGAGTTGGGAATCTAACCCAGGTCTCTTGTGTCTCCTGCATTGGCAGGCGGATTCTTTACACCATCACAGAAAGCTCAAGTGATAGTCTTAAAATATTTCAAAAGAAGTTCTGTGAAGATGTTATTGATTAATCTCTCACATGGCATTTCATTGCCTCTTTGAGGGGCTCAGCAGACAGAGCATTTGGTCCATCATCTGCTCTTCCTTGGGAACAGGAGAGGCAGCCCAGGTATAGGCCTTAGCAAATCTCCTAAATTCTGTGTTTTTGTTTTCCCAGCTGTAGAAAGGACAAAATAATTACTCCGACTTCACGGCACTGCGGTGCATATCCAATGAATTAATATTTATAAATCTGTTGGAATAGGGCTTAGCACATAGTAAGCACTGTATTAAATAAGGAAATATAACAAGACAAAGAGCGATAAGAATATCCTTTTTCTGATTCATACATGAATAGGTGCATTCAGCTCCTTTATGACACCTTAGAGATATAAAATAAATCTAAGGACTGCAGCCTAACACACTTCATAATTTCACTCAAGGACTTTGGCAATCTGGTCTTAATGTACCTCTTCTCACCTGCATTTTGGCCAGACTGATTGACTGCTTATTTTCCACTCAAATTCCCTCTTCTGTGCCTTCCAGATGTGTCTAGATGCCCTGCTGCCTTTACCTCGTATTGGCCACCAGCATGTGTGGCCCAGTAGTATTTAGTATCTATTTAAGTGCAAAGCCTTTCTTCTCTTCTAGATCATAAGCTTCTTTTGAGGGGTAAGGACCACCTTTCTGATGGTTGTGTATCGTTCTTCATGCCTTGTACATAAATGGTACTCTGTAAATGTTTTGATTGGCTGATTTGAGCTTTTGCAGACTAGGAAACAGTTGGCTGAGAGTCAAGTGGCCCCTAGATGAATCTTGCCTCAAGGACTTATAGGTTTGTTCTGTTGAAAGACCAGTGCCTTCCTGCTTTGTGTTAAGACAATGAAGCCTCCTATTTGTTCAGAATGGGTCAGGGCAGACAAAACCACCGTGAGATCGGGGTGTTGGGGGCAGTGTGCTGGGATTCAAATGTGGGACAGATGAAAGAAGACGCACCTACAAATAGAGGGCTAAAGGCAGTGGCTTTGCACAATTACCAGGAATGCTTTTAATTAGCACCTTGAAAAAGTTTGGGTGAAAAGGAACAGTTAAAAAGTACTTTTTATAATGCAATGGCCTGCCTCCAAAAATGTTCCAGCTTTGCAGGCCGAGTGGGAAAATGACTAAACACAGTTGGAAAAAAATCACAGCACCACTGCTTAAAGGTGTATAGGTTGGAGCAAAATGGAGAAGTTGGCATACCCATTAGAGGCCGTCTGTAAAAAAAAATAAACCAGTGGGGTGCTATTGCTCATATCCTGTGTGATTTTTGGTGGATGGATAAATAAAATTATACGAGAAAAGCTGTTTTCTAAAAGCAAATTCTGCCACTCCAGCACAATGGTATGTATGTCCACCCTTTGCTAAATATATTTACACAGACTCACGTGGCCATGTAGCTCTCACATGTTAGAAAGACAGTTGGCAAAGACAGTTGGAAGAATTATAAAGTGCTATGTTTTTTCCCCATTTGTGGGTAGCGTTTGATGTTTGTAAATGTGTGGTTTTATTAACCCTGACTAGCAGGTATGGCAACTGTGAGAATTTCAACAAGGAAAGCAAGACTCCAGAGAGGAAAACATCTCCTGTTTCTAGGGGGCAGTCTTCCCAGCAGCCCTCAGTCCAGAAGACAAGGAGGGCCCAAGGACAAGATAAATAGGCTTCCCGACCCAAAGACAGGAATACCCAAGGAGACCAGAGGATCTGAGAGTGGGAGCAGATGGGACAGGTAGTGTGTCCAGAGGGAGGCTGGGACCAGCTGTGGGCTGGGCAGTTGGTCATTCCGTGGCAGCTGAGCATTGCTGCCATGCAGCAGAGGGCAGGGCCTCTGAGAGGCCCAGAGGTGGGAGCCTGCCTTTGTTTATGCCTTCATTCTTCAGCAGACCTTTCCTGAGTTCTTATAATGTGCCAGATACTGGGCTGAGCCCCAGTGTGTGAACTCACTGGGCACTGACTCCAAGGCCTTGGCGGCTAAGGGTGACGTTCCTTAGAGAACTGGGAGGTCTGCCAGGGAAGAGGCATAGCACAAACAAGAAGGCACTGGAGAACCCATCAGAGGAAGTGGTGCACAGATGCTCTGCACCGAGAGCAGCAGCTGGAGCCGTGACATTCTCCTGAGAGTTCAGGCCTGACTTTGTACCATGGTATTCAGATACTCGGAGAACTTGCAGAAGGAGTTCAGAGACCCTGCCAGCCAGGGTATGCCATTGTGAGTCTTCTGAAGCTACACAGCCAGCCAGGAGGAGCAGGAGAAGAAGCTGAGAAAAGGAGGCAGCACAGATGCCTGCAATAGCCAAACCTCTTTCAGGGCCATAAATACCACCGTATCTTCAGTTGAATGTACTGTCATTCATTTGATAAGTGCTCAGCATAGCAAACTGTGCAGTTTACTTACAGTCCTCTTGTGTTGGTTTTCAAATTAACCTCTTGTTTTATGTTCTAAAGTCCACTTGGATACTGCAAGCATAGACCATCTGAGCCCAGGTAGCCTGAACAGATCATCTTACCCCAGTCTGCATGTCTGGGCAGGGATGACTCTTGTGAAGTCTATATCACCTCTCAGGTTGCTTTTGACCCATCCGCTCAGTGCTTTGTCTACCTGTCCTTCACACTCTGCCCCAGTTCTTCCTGGCCTGTGCTGTATGGCCTTATTAATGTCAGTGGGGCATTACCCATTCTATTTCTTGGCATTTGTGGGTCCAGAGAAGACTCTCTTGTGTATATCTCTGTGCCTCCCATAGCAACTAACACAATGCCTCTCACTCCAGTAGATGCTCAACAAATGGGTGCAATAAAGTTCCATTAGTGAGACAAGGTAGTTAGGAGCAGGTATTAGCTCATCAGTGAGGGAGCAGGAGCAGACTGGTTAAGAGTATAAGCATTTGAGTGCGGCTGCCTGGGTTCTAATCTTGGCCTCATCATTAGCTACATTTATGACTTTGAGCAGTCTGCCAAATCTCCCTGGGTCTCAACTTCTTCATCTTTAAAACGAAGACAACAGTAGTACCTATGTGATGAAGGTAAGGGCTAACTTAAGAGTTCAGATAAGTACCACACTTAGCCCAGGGCCCAAATTCATTATCAGCTGCTGGGGTTTGAATAAAGAAAGCTAGTTCCTCTAGGTCAGGGGTCCCCAACCTCTGGGATCTAACACCTGATGATCTCAGGTGAAACTGACATAATAGAAATAAAGTACACAATAAGTGTAATACACTTGAATCACCCCAAAACCAGCCCACGCCTAATCCATGGAAAAATTGTCTTCCACAAAACCATTCCCTGGTGCCGCAAGGTTGGGGACCGCAGATCTAGGTTATGTTCTGTGAAGTCTGGACTAGAATGCATCTTCTTAGATCCCTCATGGAATACCTTGTATCCTGCCTTTTTTCTACACAGGGAACATGTCTGCTTCAGAGTCATATGGACCATCTTGACTCAGAGTATTTTTTTCTCTACCTGTAGTCTTTGACCTATATTTATCTATTGGTGTCAGGGCAGGTATATTGTTTTCATCAGATTCTCAAAGGGGGAAGTCCATGACCCAAAATAGGTTTTAATACCACTGTGGGAGATGTTGATGATGTTCTGATAAGAAGAATGAGGAAAGTCAGAAAGTGCACCGTTGTGCACACGGTGGAAATGTACACTCAGGACACACAAGTGTGGATTCCCACGGCACCCCACCCCCTGTCCCCATGAACAGACACTCCAGTTCATCTCGATAAATGTTTTAATGGGCCCCTATTGAGTGTCAGGCATGAGCTAGGTCTGGGGAGCAGACCCATGACTGGGACATGGTTTCTGCTATGGAGGTACTTGGGGTTCTAACACTTTCCTTTAATCTTTTATTAAACACTAATTGAATAATTTTATGACTCATGAGTAAGTAAGACTCATCTCCCTGAGTGAACTTCCTGTGTGCTTAGTACTGTCCTGGACACTATTACAAGCAGTGCTGTTTGCCCCACTACTACCCAATGGAAGGAAAGAGTGACAGGCTGAAGGATGAGGTGGGGATTTTGAGGACAGTGGAGAGGAGAAGGCAGGGTCATGTCAACATGCTGAAAGCTGAGCAGTCCTTGCTCCACGCTTGATATCTATGTCTAGATAGAGGGTAGAGGACTACAGGCTTTTTTGGTCATAAACCTCCTTATGCCTTGGCTTGGCCTGCATCCAACTCATAAAAATAGTAGTAAATGTTAGGACCAGAAATAAAATGAGGCACAGGTTGCCATTAGAACTTTTTCTACAACTGAATTACTTTTTCTTCAACTGAATATATTACATGTTGTATCAGCCAAGATCCCATCAAGAGATGGCTTTCATTAGAATCACTCAGGAGACTTTACTGATAAAAGGAGTACTCTTGGTGGAATGGACAGGGGTTTGTGCAGGTCTGCCAGGGCTAATAACAGTAGGGCTCCACTAGTACCCCTATTCCTGAAAGGATGAGGGGACAGACTGGATTCTAGAAGCAGGAGACAGAAAAGGCTGTCTGGGGGAATCTGAGGCCGTCAGGAGGTGCAGGCAACGCACAGCCCAAGGCCACTCTGCCACCTGCCGTCTCTGCAGGTGTTTCCCAGTGGTCAAAGCCAGGAAAGGGTCCTGTTGATGTGGTCCACATAGGTCTGATGCCAAAGCAAGAGACCAGGGTGAAGAAAGATGCAGAGTATTCTGGAGGGACACACAGGAAGGTAGCTGGCAAACATGTGTGTGTTTGATTTTAGAGATAAGGGTGTGTATTTGAACTTATCTGTTTCGGCAAGCTAGATTTTTAATAGGGTATAAAATATTTCTGCCATATTCATTACACCATCAGTTTGATGATCTTAGCCATTTTTCTCAGTGCCTTACTAGTTTAGCCTTTCTTTTTGTAGGAGAATTTGTATATAAGCCTCTTCTCTTCCAGAGAGAATAAAAATGCTATTTTTCAGAGATATTTCCTTGTACAAAGAGACTTGTTCCATTTCCTCGCTTTTTTTTTTCTCTCTACCACATTCTCCTTCTGTGCTTTGGCCAAGAATATATTATATTTGGAGACATCTTGCCCAGTGCTTCCCAAAGCTTTCTCAGCCAAAGACTCCTTTGGGAATCCAACTAAATTTCCTGGTTCTCTTTTGCTTTTAATACCAATGCCCATATTACCCAACGAGGTTATTTTTATTACTTACAAATATTTTTATAATTAACTTAAGATTCAACAAGGAACCAAACCAAAGATAAACAGACCATAATTATTTCAAGTTCTAACCACTATGAGTGGATATTAATCTCTGAAGAAGGTATTATTAAAACACAGTATAAAATTGTCACAAATATCAAAGTCATAATTGCAAAGGCATATCTGTGACTATAAAAGGCAAAATAAACTGGAATTTAAAAGGTAGTTGCTGTGCCATAGTAAATATGATTGTGATACATTTCAGCACAGGATTAGAATAGGACCTTATCTTCTGATTATTCACTGATAGGCATTCATATTACTATGATATTCAGTAAGAAACCTCTTATATCACTTTCCAAAGGTAGGTGACTTTGTAGAACAGCTGCCCAGCCTCTGCCAAGAGCCTTATAGGCACCCACTCCTCTATAGAGCCCCGGTTTCTTCCTCCCTTCCCACATACCTCATACATCTTTATCCAGCCTTGTTCTCTAGCCACCCCAAGCTATTTTACTGAGCTGGCCAAAATTCACTGCAAAATTTTGATCAGAACTTCACTGAACCAGGGATCAAAGACATGCTAAAGGAATTCTCATTATAGGCTTTAAGTAAATATATGTTACTTCTTAGATGCATGGGAGTGATTTCTCTAATTCTGGGGTTGCCCTCCCTGAAATTACACAGAAAGGACTATGTCTTCTCAACCCTTTTCCCTTCTCCACCACCCCCAACCATTCCAACCCTGCAAACATTTTCCCTGGTGCATTGCTAAGCAGTGCTATGGTTTTTCTTAAGTGCTTGAGGTCTTGTGCTGGTACTGGGCCCTTGGTCACAAAGGAGCCAGGCTGCTGGCCAGTGGACTCATTCTTCAAGCCCTTATCAATTCCATTCTGTGTGTCACAGACTGTGCTATTTGTGGCCTTCCTGAAGGGCTGCGAATAGAAGAGCATGTTCTTCCCTCCCATGCTTCTCTTCACCCTTCTTATGGAAATAGCACCTAGTCTGCACCAGGTCCCCAAAGTTTCCCTTTGGGGAACTACCCCAAACGAATCTCCATCTAGTGGTCTGCATGAAGCTGATGCCACCTTCTAGCTCTAGAAGTTGACTCTGAGCTTGGATCAGACCAAACAGAGTTTTGGTGATGGGTTTAGGAATAAATATGTGACGCAAGCTGAGGATATGAGAATCCACCGTGAGTTTGGGTGGAGCCATAGAAAAGAGGAGCCTTCTCTCTCTGCTAGGGTCCCTCACCTGGTATTCTGTAAGCCTGTTGTTGCTGTTTAATCGCTAAGTTGTGTCCAATTATTTGTGACCCCGTGGCCCACCAGGCTCCTCTGTCCATGGGATTCTTCAGGAAAGTAGACTAGAGGGGGTTGCCATTTCCCTCTCCAGGGGATCTTCCCAACCCAGGGATCAAACTTGCATCTTCTGCATTGTAGGTGGATTCTTTACCATTGAGCCAACAGGGAAGCCCTTATGTCAGTCTATAGTCACCGCTTAATGGAAGTCTGCCTAAAAATGCCAAAACACTGGAACACAGAATTGGAAGATGGAGAAAGACAGCTTCCCATCATCATTTAAGCACTTGGGTCTAGCTCCTTTTGGTAATGTGACCCATCAATAGACCCCACCTATTGTTTTGCCCATGATGACCATTTGAATTGTACTCTTGTCATTTCCAACCTGGACTCCTGAGTAAAACATCCACACACTTGATAATTCATCACTTTCTGGGACTCCAGCCCTACGGAGGCCACAGCTACTAAAAAGAGTCTACAGTCAGCTTGAGCTGCAGGGCCCAGAGAACTACATAGAGTATTGTTATTTTTCTTTGGTTCCAGAAAACAAGATGATGCACATAGGAAATTTTGAAAATTCCAGGAGCAGACTCAGGACTGTAATAAGGTATATTACCAGCTATGTGTGCCATCTGTGATTAAATTTGTTAAAACCCTATGAGGACTAGGTTTTTACCTTAAGAGAAGCACATTCTAAATGATTTGGGGACGTTTCACTTTTAAACAAGTTAATGTTAAAAATATTTTTTAATAACAGTTAAAGAGGTCAAAGTAAAAATCAGTTACATGTACACACATATTTATATATGTGTGTATGTGTGTAGATATATATATAATATATAACATATATATGTATATTTAAGTACACTTTGAAGTCTGACACGATGCTGGACTATATTGGCATGAAAGACTGCATCACCATACTCAGTGTTAATGAAACACTTAGTGGCAAAGCTGTCATTCAGTGACCATGCCCAGCTTGGGCTTCTGCATTTTGAGAGGATGTGGAAAGCAATTGAACTGATTAAAAGCATGGAAAATCAGATCTCTGAAGAATGATGAAAGTGGGCTATTTAACCTACAGAAAGGAAGATTGAAGGCAGAAAATAAATGGTGTTTAAGTCTAGAAAGAATTCTTATAAAGAAAAAGGTGGCCGATGTTTTCCGCCTCCACTGAGTATATGAAGAGAAACTCGCCTTAGGTATTTTATTTGTAGTAAAGAAGGATTTTTTTTCAAGCAGATGAGATTCCTATACTGGATAAAGAAGTTGGACTAGGTGAACTTTAATATTTCTCTTTACTAAGATTCTGTGATTACTGGATTGAGAATTTGCCTATCAAAAGAGTTGTGGAACTGCTTGGTGCATATCTTAAAAGATAACTTGAACAAACACTGACTGGTTTAGTTTAAATGTTGTTCGGCCCAGGAGTTACTTCTAATTCTCATAATATGCCTGTGAAGAAGCAAATATTGTGTATAGACAAATAGCATATGAAAGAAAAAAGAAACCTGGTGGTCAAGTAATGATAAAACCGAGGACTTCTATTTTCTACTCCTTCATTTTTGGCATTAGAAAGCAAATGAGAACTCGTTTAAATGAAACAAATCATGGGATAGCTTAGTATTGTGCCAGTAGTTTTGGAGAGGTAGAGTTAAGTATATAGGTTCCATATTGAGTCAGGAGCATTTTAATGTTGGCTCTGGTAGGTATCTGGCTTATTTCCTACATGTCTAATTTAGATTCAGACTTCAAACCAGGACTCAAGAAAGTGAATTTTACTTAGGGAAACAATTCTAGTTTATATATAAACAAGCTATTCTAAAGCACAATAGCTTTGGCATTATTACTGCTTTGATTCTAGTTCTAGACTTATTTTTAAAGTTAAGGTTAAAAAAGTGGTAAAGCCCACAGGTTGCTCCACATGCTTCTATACTATTGGGTTGGCTGAAAAGTTCATTCGCGTTTTTCCATAATATGTTCTGAAAATGAACTTTTTGGCCAACCCGATATTTGGGCCATTGCATCAATTTCTACTGTCTGGCAATCCTCTGACCACACTTTTCATGCATCCACATAATCTACTAATTGGCTTCACCACTGGATTCTGCAGTTTCTTTGGCCACATTGCATAGAGGCTACAGTCTCTGCATATTACACACCAACTGTCATTTTTCCTTCATGGAGCCCACATGGTTGCTTGCCAGTCATTTATCCAGGAGGCTTTCCAGTCTGTAAGCAAATCTCTTAATAAGCAGAGGTTGACTGACTTCACAGTCAGTTACTCTAAATAAATTCAAATGATAATTTCTAGATCTGTAGTTTTCAGGTTACAGGGACTAACTGGAGAGAGAGAATAGCAAGTCTGCAAACCTTTTGTTGAAAGTAGGAAGAGTTTTCTGAAGCTGGTGATTTTGATAAAATAGGACCTCACAATCCCTTGCTGCTGCTGCTACTGCTAAGTCGCTTCAGTCGTGTCCGACTCTATGCGACCCCATAGATGGCAGCCCACCAGGCTCCCCTATCCCTGGGATTCTCTAGGCAAGAATACTGGAGTAGGTTGCCATTTCCTTCTCCAGTGCATGAAAGTGAAAAGTCAAAGTGAAGTCGCTCAGTCGTGTCCAACTCTTAGCGACCCCATGGACTGCAGCCTACCACAGTCCCTTACCCGTACCCATTTTCTGACTGAATTTTGTAGAAAGAATCAACTGAGAAATAAGACCAAATGAGCAAACAATCCAAACACCTCCTAACGACAGCAACAAAACCTGGCTTCCAAACGGATTGCACATTTATAGGTGGCCTTTTTTTAAAAACTGATTTAGAAACAAGAAGCTAGTTTCTAAGTTTATTTCCACACTTGCCCTCTGACCTCTGTCTTGTTGAAAGATTCAGGGTATCAGATTCTCTCCCATCATCTCCTTTCAACAGAACTTACTGTATTACCCACCCACCCCCCAAATATAAATTGCTAAAACAGCTGGCTCTTTCACTCTGGGTATGCACACACAAACACAAAGGAGACACACACATACACATTAGAATATACAGCTCTGCATATATAAACACACACTTTGGTCATTTATTTTTTTAACAGAATAAAAGTCATTAATCAAAATACAATTCATTTTAACAGTCAAGGTTTGACACGAGATCATTATTTCAGGGAAACCCAAAGAGACTAAGCTCCCTTTCATAGCATTGTTTTCTTTCTAAACCTCTGTAGGGTGCACGACTCTTCTCCACTGAGGAAGTTGGGGACAGAGCCGTGGAGCAGCCTGGTGGCCACATGTACAAAGATCTAGGTTTTCTTGGTGAAGGAACTTATGCCACATGCTCATTTTACAGAAGAGAAGACTTTGCATCTCTGTGTTTCTAACACTAGGCTGTCTCTAGTTAACCCTAAGTCAAAGAAAACAAAAATATTTCCTCCTGTTTCTTGGAAGGTGCAGAGAAATAAAGCTAAATGTCTTTATGAAAACTGCATTTCAGTTTAGTTTCATCTGTTCTTTTCTTAAATGTTTTGTAAGCTGAGAGGAAACATTTTCAGGTCATTTCATCTAGGTGAAACCTGTCTTTAGAAAGCTTAAGAGCATACAAGGCTTTTTCTTCTTCAGTCCATAAGAGATCATGAAAAGGCTTGTAAAGATTTCTGCCTCTTACTGCACAGGAAATAGAGGTGTTGAGTAGCAGATTGAACAGATGAATGGCCAAGCAAGTGAAAAAGAACCCAAGAGCTCTGTCCACAACCTGCCCATCCAGATGAGTAACTAGTTAGCTGTTTCCTGAATAACATGACCTCACTCTTGTGCTGTTGATGCAGGCTCTGCCACGAAGCCTGCCCCCAGGTTGGGTGGCCCCTTTGCCCATTCGGCGCCATCCAGCAGCTTCCAAACTAGTCTGTAATCTATGACCCTCTAGCCTTAAGATGGTCAGTATATTCATATTCTCTAAGTAAAAAGAAAACGGCAACCCAAGAGAAAAATGGGCAAAGGCTATCTGGTGATTTTTAGAAGAAACCTGAGTATTCAACTTTACAAGTCATTAAGGAAATAAAAAGTAATGCAGAAATGCGATACCACTCTTAACCCATCAGTTTGGCAACAAACAAACAAAACAAATAACTCTACCAAAACCAAAACTGAAAACTCCTAAAGTTGGTGAGCATGTGTGGAGACTGGGACTCCATTGCTAATGGGAGAGTGAATTGGTACAGGCACTTTGAAGAACAATCTGGCAGCTTCAAGTTAAACGTAGAAAGAAACACTGTGACCCAATGAATGCAGTTCTGAATTTGTGCCTCAGAGACACTCTGCTTCACTGATAAGATTATGTAGTCCCAAGAGACTATATTTATTTTCGAAAGACTAGAAGGATGCATACCAAATTCTTGAGAATGGTTGTCACCTGGAGAGGGCAAGGTGATTATGGTACTTCAGCATGATATATTTTTAGACATACAAGACAACAAAGAAGAAAATACAGAAACTGTGTTTGTTATCTTTTTCTCTGTAATATTTAAAATTTTTTCAGAGTTAAAAAAAGAAGACAACCATCGATGCATTTGACTAGTACTATCAGCATATTTTAGTCCTTCAATAATTTTCTGATTTGCGTCTTTCCTGTCCTGGAGCACATTGACTTTCCTTTATGATACCAACAGGTTTCACTGTGACTAATTTTCCTGCCTAGAGCTGCTTATAAGCTCTGTGAAGGTGGTGCTGACAAGGCCCACCAACATGGGGTGTTGTAGAAGAGGCCTAGAATCTTTTTCTGTTGTTGTTATTTTTAATAACATTTTGCAGAAATGGAAAATAGCCTCAGGGTATTTTCTAATACCTAATATCTAATATTCTAAAAATATCTAAAGTAATTCTTTTATTTAAATGAGGAAATTGAGGCCTTGAGAGGCTTGTTCAAAATCACTAGCTAACTAAAGGTAGAGTTGGGACCAGAATCCATGGCTACTGATTTTCCAGTAATAAAAGTTTGACATATGGAAATGAATGGATGCACATCCTTTCTTCAGAGCCTTCACGGTGGACTTGCAGGTACCCCGCACAGGTGCAGTGTTTGGAAATGGCCATTAGACCAGCAATACTTGAAAAGACTGGAAGGAGAAGAGTGAAGACTCTGTGTGGTCACTATGACACATGAAGCAGGAAAGCGTAGAGGTGAAGGGTTTTGTCAGAATTTGCAGTTTTTGCCTGGATATAGCCTGGCTCTGTTGCTTCAGGTATTTTTACCTTGGCTGTTATTTAACCCTTCTGTGCCATTGTAAACATGAGCATATTAATCAAACCTATTTCAGGGGCCATAATGAGAGTTGAAAGAGTTAATACTGTCATCTGTGAGGATGCTGTCTGATATATGTGTTCAAGTGTTAGCTCTTATTATTACATCATTTGTAGAGCAAGCGACTGAGGAAACTGGATATTTAATTATGGTTCTGTCATCTTTTGCCTTAAACCACATACCTACTCTCAAAGCTGTCATTAGTATCTTCCTTTGTATTTGACTTGGATGAGTCTCTGTTTGGAGTTAAGAAAGCAGAATTCAAAAAGGTAAGATCATTTGTTTGTCCAGAACAGTGTCATAAAGGAGTGGTAGTGATTATATTTTCTTTTCACTACATTTCACTTAACACTTATTCCTTTCTTTTGGTACACCTGGGGCTATCAGCGGCGGATATTAAGCAGTGAAGTGACCGTAGTAGATAGACAACTCATTCCTTGAGGGGTCTTACTGTCCAATGCCCAAATTATTGTGGAATTCTCCAATCAATTACCAGCAGGTTCTTGAGGTTTTTCAAGAGGTAAATAACCACCCCCTAAATTCCTACAGTCATCTTGACAGAAGTACCTTGAACTTTAACCTAAGATGATGACAGAATTCTACTTGCTGCTAAATAAATTTGTATTTATTACTTGGAAGAGGTTTCTAAGTTCTAAATCAGATTCTCTTCCTCTTATTATATTTTTTATTGAAACTCCTGTTGTTGTACATGAATCCTTACATGCCTTTCAGACTCCAGTCTGTTCATTGGTGGAGAATTCATTCCCAGGGTTTGCAGAAGAGCTAACCATATCTTTCTTTATTGCCAGTGCCTCTTAACCAAAGAATGTAGTTCTTAAAAGGTACATTTTTATAGAGTAGAAGATTATAAACTTTTTTATAATTGTTGAAAAAATCTTGACAAATATTACAGTAATCTTTCTCATCTAGCTCAGAAAAAGATTACTCTCTAAACCTGAGATAAATTCCTTTGTCAAAGTTGCAAGAGGGTGATTTCATTTGTAGTTATACTTACTAATTTATTCCATAATTTGGGTGTTAATTTTGCTGTCAGATGAATACAATCAACTTTTGGACTCAATTTCTTCCTGTGCAGGGGAGAATTTCTATACCAAATTCCCACTTAATTGCCTCTTTTGCACACACCCACTTCTTATTTTCATTTGTGCCTTGCCTAGCCCATCATAACCTATAATTGTCTAGCTAAATAATGTTTTTTTAAGATCTGATGCTTCCAGATACCAAAATGATTTAGATTTAAAGCTACAGGGAATAGTTTATTGTTATGTAAAGCAAACCTGAAATACTTTGAATCCTTGAAGCCTTAAATCCCTTTCATGACAGAAGACTGACATTGACCGCAGTTTGTTCAGTGTGGAAGTACATGCTGAGTCATTTACAGTGTGCAGCTTTGTGGAAGTGGTGTGCAGTCTTGCATCCTATGGGTATTCCTTCCCCTTTGGCCATTGTTATCTTGGCCTGGAATGTCCGTTTTCTTTTGATGCCCAGCCTTCTGCTATGTGCTGGTTGCCATTCCATCAACCATAGTTCTTCTCTTGAGCTTTTAAAAACATCACGTGTCTGAGTTCTTTCCCAGACCTGCTGAATCAGACATGGTAGGGGTCTGAGCAGGGGTATTTGGATTTTAAGAAACCTCTCTAGGGCATTCTGATGCTCAACGGAAACTGAGAACTACTGTCTCTTTAAAAAAAAAAATTATTGCTTTATGATGTTGCTTCTGTACAGCAAAGTGAATCAGCTATATGTTTACATATATCCCCTCTTTTTCAGATTTTCTTCCCATTTCGCATTGAGTAGAGTTCCTTGGGCTAGGTTCTCATTCGTTATCTGTTTTACACATAGACTCAATTGTGTATGCATGTCAATCCCATTCTCCTAATTAATCCCCCCCCCACACACACACTTTTCCCCTTGATATCCATACATTTGGAGAACCACTGTCTTATTGCCTAAGTTAAAAATCTTTTGCTTACAAATAGTTGAAACCCAGTCAAATGGTCCATAACAACAACAGCAACAAAAAAGAGAAATTTATCATAAGACAGCAGGAGAGTCTTGCAGAACCCACGTGCGTGGGATCTACATGGGCTTCTGAAAAAGAGCCAGTCCTGAAACTGGAGCACTGACAAGGACCCAGGGAAGCTAGTCCTCTCTTCCCATGCACCCCTCTATTTGCCCAGCTCCTTTCAGAGCTTGTGATCTCAGAGCTGTACTTCGCTCTGTATGTCTGCTTCTTTCTTTTTCTCTTGGCCTCTTTCGCCACTAAGTAAACACATGTCCCAGCATGGTAGCCTCCTCAGTAGCCAAGACTATATGTCCTCAGTTCAGCTGACCAGTCTAGATTGACTGGCATCTCTCAGTCTAAATTCCTATGAGAAGATCAGATTGGCTAAGGACAGATGATGTGTCTGCCCTTACCAATCAGATAACATGGTTCAAACATGGCTGCCAAAGGTCCACCCTGTGTGAGTTCAGAATGAAGGCTGTTCAGATATCTCAAACTATTTATCTACTTGCCGTATTCTCCATACTAAATCACTTTATTTTTGATTTCCGCTTTATTGCCAATATTTTCCCATTTAAGGAAGTTGAGTTGCAACAATTTCCACATATCAGGATGTTTTAATTTGCAGATGCCAAACAGTGAATGTGCTATTCTTTATCCCTTGTTCTCCCTTTTATATGCATCACTTTAAATGTTGAGAAAATTGGAGCCTTGGGAAATCTGCTTCTCCTAAGTAGTAAAAGTCGAAAAGTAGTAGAGGAAGAGTGGCAACCCACTCCAGTGTTCTTGCCTGGAGAATCCCAGGGACAGGGGAGCCTGGTGGGCTGCTGTCTATGGCGTCGCACAGAGTCAGACACGACTGAAGCGACTTAGCAGCGGCGGCAGCAGCCAGAGCAACTGAATGGCACAGTTATTTTCTATAATATGCATAATGTTACTCATCAAAATAAAGAATGTTTAAAGGCATAGAGGTGGTTCATCACAGACAGTGATGAGATGTGACCTTATGATGATCTTTTACCGAAAAGTTTTCTGCCTTTTCTTTGTCAACACAGGGACTTAAAAAAAAAAAAAAAAAAAAAAGAGGAAATGTTTTTAGGAGGAATAAAACATAGAGCCTGGCAAAGGATTCATATTCAGTAGTATTTTACCAATAGCATTTACTTAGAAATATTTATTAGAAATAACTTCCAGGTAGTATTGAAACATTGGACTAAGTTAACAAGGACAGTAGGTAAGATTTTATTCACTCCCATTTTAATCGTCCTATGAGCATCTTACACATATGGAGTAGACAAAGATACCCATAATATTTCACTCTCTATGAAAACAGTGTTTGTTAGAGGAAGTAAAATACGAAAACAGCGGATAACAGTCTTACCTTTGGTATTCAGAGATCTTCCCATGCTCTCGTCCCATTTTATTTTTACAGGGCAAGAAAAAGGAATAGGGTTCACTGTCTCTGTTTTACTTCTGATTAAACAGAGGCTCAGCCATTCCTACAATTAAAGATTCTAATTTCCCTAATTTCTCCTTCAGGGCAGGTGCACAGCAATTTCCACATATCACAGTGATTTAATCTTGCGGGTATCACTAAGATGAACTAAGCAGATAGAATGTTAAGAGACAGCACAACGTTAATGACTAAGATGAACTAAGCAGATAGAATGTTAAGAGACAGCACAACGTTAATGACTAAATTAGAATTGAATTTGGTCTCTTTAAAGGGCAACAAGAACCAAGGTGACTGTATTTCAGTAAATTATAATGCAAAGAAAATTCACAGTGGCCCAAATTAATCACAGAAGTATATTTGTGTTAGTGGAGGTTGGGTTATAAGTATGATATGATAGGAAAGGGACTTTTCTGGTGGTCCCACGGCTAAAACTCCATGCAACTGAGCACATGATAGGAGAGCTAAAAACTGAAAGTAATAGTTGATAAATGTTACTGTATCAGAGTAGCTTCGTCATTAGATGACACTGTGTCACTTAGAGTATAACTGGCAATTCCTGGAGCGTATCTTACAGTGTTTAAGCAGTAAGCATCTTCATAAAGCTTTGCAGAAGTCTCAGCTTTAACATCTTCGGTCAAAGGTAAAATAAAAACGATTGATAAGTAATGTTTTCAAGTAATTTGTAAGCTTATGATAAATACTGTGTTATCTGGGATTTTTTGTTGTAAGTAGCATATTCAGTGGAATCTGTTGGGTAAAATTAATTGGGTAATTGAGATCTAAGGGGTAAATCTAACTCCATTTCCAGTGATGTCATCATTGTTTCTTCTGATATTTCTACCTCTCTGCTCTGCCTTTCTCCTGATGGTTTTCTTCTCAGCAGGTTTTGCCACACGATGGCAAAGCAGCTTCCCTGGTCCTTATCACTGAGGATATCAGAAAGCATGAGGTCCTTTTTCTTTCTGCTTTTAAGTTATTACCCCCCAACAGAATCCAATTGGACCACTAGATCACCTGCCTACCCCCTAGGCAGGGAGGCAAGAGGCCTAAAGTTGGGGCTGAGTAGTTCTGTAAAGAAAAGGAAGGCTTCTGTTACCAGAAACAGGAGAAAGGGGTGTTGAGTAGGCAGAAAGAACAGATGTCCACCCATACATTACACAATTGCCCGTTAGGCACTTTCACATCCTTGGCAAAAAAAAAAAAGCCTTCACTAATGAAAAAAAAAAAAAATGACAGCTTGAAATATTATAAGTAGTAAAAGAAAAAAAATGTTTGAGTCCTTTTTAATATTCTCTCCAGTGCCCCAGGGTTACAACTAATTATTACTTTCTCTTTGCTTGTAAATGTTTGCTTAGCCCTCTGCTCTGTTATTCAGTTATCTTTCTTCTGCAGATCTATCTTCCTGAAATAGGATATGAACACTTGAAGACAAGAACTTTGTCCTTTATCTATTAATGTCCAGTGCCTAGTTCAGTACCCGGGACACAAAAGCCACCTGATGCTTTTAAAATGGAATTGGATCCTATCTAACATCTATCTGTTATATGTACTGCTTAAATTAGGAAAACAGCAATAATAAAAAGTTCACTAGACTAGGGCTTTAGGTCACTCCTCCCCAGCGAAAGTGGAATGGCTCATCTGATTGGTGAGTCTGGGATAAGGAAGGAACTGCTCACATTCAAGTAGGTTCTTCCCCCAGCCACAGAGGCATGGGAGCCACTGCCTGATCGATCCACTTTGGAGGAGCCCACAGTTGCTGTGCACCCAAGCCATGTCTTTCACCTCCCCTGTTTCTTTTGATGGGTTCAGAATTTAGGTGCAGAAAGAGTGTATAATCCAATGGTCCTCTCAAAGAGTTTAGAAAGACCCTGTGTTTGTGTTTAGATATGTGCAGAGAATGGATTTAAAAATAAGTATCTTGGTATTTTACATATTAATTATTTATATCCCATCATTTTCCAAAACAAATGTAAGATGGCTTCAACTTTGGCATGCTAATCTAATCCATGGCATTCAAAAGCCACAAGAGCAGATAAAGAATTTTCTGAGATACCCTGAAGCACTACTTCATCTCCATGATTTCTTAGCCTAGATTATAATCAGGAAGGCACTGATCCCTTTTATTGTTGTTGTTTTCAAGCAAAAAGGATCCTATGGCTCCTCCCCTCTTCCTCCTTATGGTGAAAAGCTCCACCAGCTACCTCATCACCAAACCAGAAACCTGGAATCAGCTGATTTCTTTTCCTCCCTGCTGCCCTTCCCCATACATATCCACTCTGTCGTCAGGATTTCCTCCTCGACACCTTTCATATCCAATGTGTCTAAGTTCACACACTGAATTTTCTTTCTCCTGGCCCCCACCCGGCATTCCCCTTTATAGACCTTCTTTTCCTTTTCTGACTGTGGCCAAAGTGTTCCTTCTAATGTAACAGTGTGATTGTATTACTCTTGCATTTGAAATCTACTGCCTCTAGGATTTAGTCCAAACTCCTTAGCATACATACAGGGACTTCAAGGATCTGGCAGCTGCTGAGTTCTCCAGCCATGTCTCTGAATGATTTCTCTCTCAGCCCCGTTTCGCCATCACCCCTCCTCCTCCAAAACACATACACTAGAGCCATTGTGAAGTACTCAAAGTACCTCTTATGGGCTAGGCTCATTCACATTTGGGGGTTGCTTTTGCTGCTCTTCTGCCTATAATTTACCCCTTCCAGTCTCTTCCTGCCCCCAAACTAGCTCAGCTTTCAAGACTCAACCCAAGTGCAACTTCCTTGCTGAAGTCTTTTTGACAACTCACCCTCAGGAAAAGTCAAGCACTTTCTTCCCTGTGTCTCCTTCTGTGTTTTGTAATCTCTAACACATTTTTTTTCATCAGCTGTCTGCAATACTCCGCGTCCTGTAGACTGAAAAGATCCTGGGGACTAAATCCATGTCGTGATCCTTTCGTTATCTGACACTTTAGCAATGTCCCATAAATGTTTGTTGACTAAATGCATGTTTCTATGCATGAAAGAGCAGTTCAGGAATTTTTATTAGCAGTGTTCCTTTACTTCCTGTAACTTTGAGAATATAGAATTAGCTGCTCCCCCAAAATGGTTGGGGAGGGGGGCCTGTATTGTAAAGAACTGGCTTTAAGAAGCAGCCTTGTGAAAGGCAGCAGGCTCTGCCTACAGTAATTTCAGCTACTGATGTTAGCAGCCTTTGTTCCTTGTAGGGTTCAAAGAGCTGCTGGCCACTTTTGGTCTTTATCGTATAAACACCCACACACAGAAAGATTGCATGGGAAGCCAAGCAGAGAGTATCTGTGTATATTGAGAGAGGACTTTAAAGCTTTTGAGAGCCTCATCTTTCTGGAGTATTTTAAACATGCATCTCTCAGGCATAGGGATGGAATAAATGAATTGGCTCGAAATTCCATCCAGGTCCTGAAACCAACAGAGCAAGAGGGAAGTTGAAAAGCAAAGATGGCTGGTAAAGTCAGCAAGGATTTACTAAGTGACCATTGCTTGGCTCGTGCTATGGGAGGGAGGGCACAGACCAAAGTTAAGTGAAAAGAACAGTTCTCAAAGAAGTAACAGTGCAAAGTCATTAATGTTACTAAAATAAATATACCTTCTGTGATAGGTTCTAATGAGAAATGTAGACGGCTTTTTTTTAAAATTATATAACAACATAAAGTACTTTGGGGCTTCCCACGTGGCTTAGTGGTAAAGAATCCACCTGCCAATGCAGGAAATGTGGGTTCAATCCCTGGGTAGGGAAGGTCCCCTGGAGGAGGAAATGGCAACCCACTCTAGTGTTCCTGCCTGGAGAATCCCATGGACATAGGAACCTTGTGGGCTACAGTCCATGGGGTCGCAAGGAGTCAGACACAACTGAGCATGCAAGCACCGTGCACTGCATAAAATGCTTTGCAAAGCCCAGACTGTTTTCTTACGGTTTATAATGGTTGAAAAGTGAAGAGTTCAAGGGATGCTCATGTTCTGAATCAGAGGCTGTATGTTGGCCCACTGGACGAGAGTCATACAAAATTTTCAAATTCAAGAATTTTTTTAAATAAAAATTAAGATTTCCTACTTGTGGTTTCTTGGGGGAAAACTGTACAAACAGTTTTGGATAAGTGGTTTCTTGTAGAAGCACAGAGTATATTTAGCTCTATTGTGAGTTCCTAGGCATAATGCATAGGTTTGTTAAAAACAGCCCCATGCCCAAAATCAACTGAAAATTAATATTGCCTTTGTTTCATGGTTTAGATCTGAGATCAACAAACACTTACAGTAAAGGGCTAGATAATCAAAGTTCCAGGCTTTTCATTGTAAATCATGTGGTCTCTGCCGCAGCTGCTCAACTCTGCCATTGCAGTGAGGAAGAAGCCATAGATAATATCTGAACAAATGTGCATGGCTGGGCTAAACTGGTGGCTCAGCAGTAAAGCATCTGCCTGCAATGCAGGAGATGCAGGAGACCGGGTTCGATCCCTGGGTCGGGAAGATCCCCTGGAGGAGAAAATGGCAAACCACTTCAGTATTCTTGCTGAAAGAATTCCATGGACAGAGGAGCCTGGAACGCTACAGTCCTTGGTGTTGCAAAGAGTCAGACACGACTGAAGCAACTGAGCATGCACACGTATTCCAATAAAACATTATTCATAAATACAGACATTGAAATTGTGCATAGTTTCCATGCCACAAAATATTGTTTTTCCTTTGTCTTTCCTTTCCCCAGTGATTGAAAAATATAGAAATTATTCTTAGCTCGTGGACCATATGAAAATAGGAGGCAGACCTCACTTGGCCCTAGGCCAAATGGCCATTCAATGATTATCATTAAAAATTTTTGCTCTTAGGCTTTTTAGTCCTAACTAGACCAAGAGGAACAAGTTAGGATATGCTATCCTCTATAGAGTGCCAGGGAATTCTCCGTTCCTCACTTCTTTGTACTCAAAAGAAGCTGGGTCGATATTCCACTTGAAGGTGGAAGAGCCAAGTTGCTCACCTCAGAGGCTAGTCTGCATTTCAGACAGCCCGAGTGATGAGTGAGGCTTGTGTTTTCCATGAGGAACTCTATCCCTTCAGCATCTGTATCCCAGTCATACTTATGCATGGAAAAGGCTAAGTAAAATTTATTAATATCCTAGCTAGAAAGAAAACTATAAAATTACACATATATGCAAGCTTGTGTGTATCTGTAGTTCAAAGTGTAGTCAGCAAAAAATGCATGCACGCTATTGCACTGGGAGGAAACGGTGTCTTTGAAATCAAATACCCTGCCATTGACATATTCAGGCTTGAAACCCGGCTGCAGCTTTTAGCTTCCACCACATGTTTACATTGGAAATCTCTCTGTGCGCATATAGAGTTTGTTCTCTTATGAAATCATGTCTCTCGGGAAGGATAATTTAAAGCCATTTCCGTTTGTTATGTCTGAGCTGAACTAGACTATTAGGGCTTGTTAACGCTGGATAAACTTGAGCCCTATAACTGCCTTCATCTGCAAATTATAGAATCTGTCCAACAAATTGCATTCCGATGTTTTCAGATGAAGGCTAAGCAAGCAGGGGCCTTTTAATTTATATTCTATCACCATGGTTGTCTGAGGAATCATGGTTTTGCCTTTCATGCCTGCTTGGTAGAGTATAGATGATATAAGTCTTGAATGGGCCAAATCCAGAAGTAATTGAGACACAAAACTCCCATCTGCTACAGCCAAGCAAGGAAGGCTGGCAGTCAGAAAACTGCTGGCTAAGCATCTTTCTTCAGAGTATCTCCCTCCCCACCCCAGTCTCAGCATAAATCAATGTTAGGTCCACTGGAATATCATGTGTGGTCTGCATTTAGAAATTTCGTTTGAAAATTATATCGTGGCAACCATGAGACAGGAGGATAAAGTAAAACAAGTTTTCTTTAGGCTCGTGTTAAGTAAATAGAATTAAGTGAAGATAGACAGTTTCCCTGATTTAGCGAAGGGGAGGTGATGGCTGCCCCAGGGATCTCACTCCCTCCGCCTTCGTTCATCAGGCCCACGGAACACACTTCCTGTCATGCTCCTCTTTAAGCATTTGGCTTGTTGTCATTCTCTTTCTTAGATACTGGGATATTAGAAGGTGAAAATTGCATCTGTTTGACTTCTTTTTAAAAAAAGTTTAGCAGAACTGCAGGACAGCTTCAGTCACATCTTCATAGGATGGCGCTGGGAGCAGTGGGACATGCAACATGGTGTCTCTAACTCAGTCTTATTAACAGTGTCTCTGCTGAGTTCAGTTCTCTTCAATAAACTTGTAGAAGGCACCATCCTAAGCCCTAAGGTTGGTGACAGGGGTGGTGATAGGATATAGAGACAGTTAAGACATGGACCCTCTCAAAAGATGACTGTGGATATGAATCACCTTTATCAAGACCAGATTCAAAGAATGCCAGAAATGAAGGGCAGATACTGGAGTATAAAATTTACATGGGGTTTTGAGTAGGAAATCAGATTTTAACCAGCAGAAGGGAGAATCTTCTAGACCAAAGGAATAACATAAACAAACTTCCGAAAGTAGAAAAGTTCAGAACGTGTTCAAGGAGTGTGAGAATAAGCCCTCTCAAGACTTCCTTCCTTCCCTCTTTCCTTTATTCAGTAGTTATTTAATGAATACCTGGGGGAAATCAAATAGACTTGGTCCCTGTCTGCACAAAGCTTACAGTCTAGAGAGGAGACTGCAATGACTCAGGGAAACCCAATATGAATGACAGATTCTAGCTGTGATCCCTGCCTCCAAGAAGAGGGCTGCTTTGGCTAACAGAGCATTACAGGAGAATTCAACATGCTTTTCGGAGTAGTTTAAAGGGGTAATAGGCACTGATTTGTTATTGTTGTTCAGCCACTAAGTCGACTCTTTGCAATCCCATGGACTGCAGCACGCCAGGCTTCCCTGTCCTTCCCTATCTCCCAGAGTTTGCTCAAACTCATGTCCATTGTGTTGATGATGCCATCCAACCATCTCACCCTCTACTGCCCAGCATCAGTCCTTCCAGGGAATATTCAGGGTTGATTTTGTTTAGGATTGACTGGTTTGATCTCCTTGTAATCCAAGGGACTCTCAGGAGTCTTCTCCACCATCACAATTCAAAAGCATCAATTCTCCAGGTTCTCAACCTTCTTTATGATCCAACTCTCACATCCATATATGACTACTGGAAAAACCATAGCTTTGAGTGAAGACACTGATTGGAAGGGGTCATTGCATGAAGCAGGAGCGTATAAAGCATGTGCAGACCACGACAGTAAGGCTATGTATGTTGTTCGATGGGGCCCCCAGAGTGTCGGGGGGTGGAATGGGCTTCTTGTCTTTGTTCTAAGAGCAAAGGAAAACTATTGATTTGCTTTGAGCAATGAACGCGATGGCATGATGAGATGTATTTTCTGGAAAGATCACTCTTGCTTGCAGTGTAGAGACTGAATTAGAGATGTTGGGAGGGGAGTTTTCCTGGATGGCAGATGCAGTTTTCCGGAGGGAATATTGCTGGTAGTTTACTCTGGGGTAAGGCTAGGGAGATGAGAAGAAGGAAATGATTTTGAGGGCTGAAGATGAGCTTGGCCTTGGAGACATTGATTTTGAGATGCCTGTAAGACACTGAGAAGATAGACTAGAAAGTTATGAGTCTGAAGCTCAGTGGAAACATCTGGACTGAGAGACACATTTGAGAGTCATCTCCTTATAGATGGAAATTGAACCATGAGTGCGGTTAAATGCTTAATTGAATGGATGATAGAATGAATAAATTAATACATGAGATTGGGAGAGGAGAGAGCACACAGGGTAAGAAGAGGGGCCAGCAACTGTGTGATACTGTGTTTCTGTAACTGCCATTGTCACTTGTGAGGATGCCAAGGTAAGCTTCTGGATAGCCGTGGTTAGCTCTCATGCCTCACATGGACGCATTTGGAGAGCTGACAAAACCCATGGAAGTGACCAGGCACCCTCTTTCCCATGAGGAGATGCCTTTCCTAACCCTTCCAGCTTACAAGTGGGCAGGCTCCGAGAGTTCCCAGAGAAGATGGTTGTTTGGGTTGTAAAACTGTTCCCCAAAGAACAGCCTCAGTTCCTAGGCGGATGCCATCAATGATCTGAATTGATCAGGGTCCTTTCTATAAGACATTATGTTCACGAGGACCTTGGGGGACCAGGAGAAGTTTGTCCTGGTCTTCCTGACTTGGGTACTTATGTGGGGAGTCTTCCCTACTCTCCTCCTATCCCACTCACCAGGCACTGAGAGACAGGACTGTCCGCCTAGTTGTCATCAGAAGGGGTTTGGGTTTCAGAGAGGGAGTTTCAGGGGATTCGGGGATACCTACAAGCACAAGCCCCCTGAGGCTCTTCTGGGTCTGCCCCTGAATCCAGTTGCCCCTTTGTCGTCTTTTCTGAGGACCCCAGGGTTGGCCTGCCTGCGTCTCTTGCTTTCTCACCACCAGCAGGTGGGGATCCGGTGGGGTGAGGGGGAGGGATATGACGGGGAAGGTGGGCTGGCAAGGCTTTCCCCCATGTTTAGCCTGCAAGGTGTAGTCATAAAACTTCTCATCCTTCCAGTTCCTGAAGCGAGCACACAGCTCCTTGGAATTTCTGAGGGTCTTTATGACTTGCAAAGTCAGAGAGCAGGTTAAGAGCCAAAGCAGCCCCCTCTGGGCCTCCTCCCCCAGCCTCTCCTTATTTTGTGTCATTTTCCTTAGATACCTATCCCGGTTTCTGAGGTCAGGCCTGGTGTACACCTGGTATCTTGGCGTAATTGCCAGTCACACCTCCTTACCCTTTAAAATGTTTAGAAGATAAATTATGGCCACCCTATTTAACCTCAAAGAGAAAGAGAAATTGATGTCTTGCTGGTAATGGGGGGTTCACAAAGGACTGAAATCACCTTTATCTGTATTTTAGTGAGCCAGCAGCATAGCTTTTTTGGTATTTTGTTCCAACAGCTGGACTGGGCCTCCGTGTGTGTGTCAGTGTAGGGGTTGGGGTACTGGAAGGGAGGGTGCGTGGGAAAGTGCCGGATCTGGTATTGGGTGCTGCCGCAGAGATTAGCCTGCCCTTTTCTCCTGTACCTTCCTTCCTCCATGACCAGTTCTGCCCATGGGAGATTCAGACTGGCCCTTGAGGAAGATGAGCACAAAGACCAGGGTTGAGAAAAGTGGATTTCCAAGCAGCTAGGGGGGTCAACAGTGGAGAGGAGAAAAATTTGGAGGCAGAAATGGAACCAGGTTACAACAGAATAAAGCGTAGGTGTTGCAGTGGGCCAGCCTGTCTGATTGTTGTCTGGTTGTTGTAGCAGGGGGCGGGGAACACAAAATTGTCAACATTTACTTATAATTTTTCTCTCGAATAGTTGCCACTTTGGGGAAATGGTTCAGGAAGACCATCCCTGTGTCCACATAGCTGTGCTTCTATTATGAGGTTTCTGGGCATCTCAGGCCACCCAAATGGAGTAACCCACCCAAGTCTGTGGGTCTCTAAGGGATGTATTTAAATCACATGTACTCAGTGTAAGAGCCATCCGTGATGTTAAAGCAACCAACAAACAAACCTCTGATCCTTTCTCATTGCCACTTCCGTGCAACAAAAAAATATTTAGAATTGTTGACGATAGGGGTAGTGTTTTCTCAACAAAGAGATTACTTATAAAGTAACAACATTGGAGAAAGAGCCACAGTCACTGCTATTTTTGGTGCTACATTGGCGATCTGCTTATAATAACCTTTGCATCTCTCTCTGATGTTTTAAAATAGAAAAATGAAGTTTGTTGCTTCTGGGCACTCAGAAAGTCTGAAAACCTTATGCTGTCTGATAGGGAAGACAAATCAGTTAAGTCCTTGGGAATCTGTAGGCCAGCCTCTGGAATCACTCATGAGTTGAGGAAGAAAAGGAAAACTCAGTGGTGGATTTGGGATTGAAATTTGAATTCAGAGCCCCATATCAAGCTTTAAGTTCCGAAATGCCTTTGTGTAAGCCAAGTGGTCTCAGCGTGACTCAGTTTCTTTTTCTGTAAAAGCAGAAGGTAATCCTAGTATTAGAACTAGTATCTCAGTACCTTTCAGCATTTAGGAAAAACTCCAGTGAAGGAAGTGAGCTCTGATCATGTAGCAGACCATGGAGGATGGTGACGTGGGCTCGTCACTGGAGGGGTGACCTTGCTCAGGAATCGTAGAGATGACACTCCTGCTTTGGTGGGGCTAGTGCAGATATGTTTTTGCATCACATTTTTATTTTGCCTGTTTTTAGAGAAACACCTTTCTTTTTTTTTTAATTCTTTGCATTGCATAAAGAAAACGTTAATATAAATCTTACTGAGCGGTAGTTTAGTTGCAATAATTCTGAGTCAGTTCAAAATTCATAAATAAAGAATAACACTATTAATTAAAGCAGCTATATATAATATTTCATTAAACAGATGTGCCATAGCTCATTTATGCATTTCCCAATTATTGATCATTTGGGTTTTTCTGGTTTTTTTTTTTTTTTTACTATTACAAAAAAGCATTGTAATGAACATATTTCCAAATTTGTCTAATCATCTCCTTAAAATACATCCCTGAGCGAAATCAGTCCTGAATATTCGTTGGAAGGACTGATGCTGAAGCTGAAACTCCAGTACTTTGACCACCTGATGCAAAGAACTGACTCATTTGAAAAGACCCTGATGCTGGGAAAGATTGAGGGCAGGAGGAGAAGGGGATGACAGAGGATGAGATGGCTGGATGGCATCACCGACACAATGGACATGAGTTTGAGTAAACTCCGGGAGTTGGTGATGGACAGGGAGGCCTGGCGTGCTATAGTCCATGGGGTCACAGAGTTGGACACGAATGAGCGACTGAACTGAACTGAGTGGTATTATGGGTCATATGTGTGCTTCTATTTTTATGTGAACTGCCAGACTACCTGTCAGGAGGGTATCAGTTCGCATACCTACACTGGTTTGTGACTCTCATATGAAAATGATATCTTGTTGCTGATTGTACTTGCTTTTACTTCTGTTCCTAGAGAGGTTGAGCATCTTTTGTGTGTATATCGCCTGTTTGTATTTTTCCTATTGTGAATGGCTTGTTTAGTCCAGTCTGGAAACTCTGGCAGGGCTATGGTCTGGTTGGTCCATGGAATGCAGGATGTGGGCTATAAATTATTCTTCAGTTAGATGGCATGATATGAAAGCCTACAGTAAAGAAATTTTTAAAAACCATTATTAGAAGGCTATTTTCAGAGTATTGCATGTTTATGATAAACTATGCCATCTAGTTTAAGTATCCTTAACAAAAGGAGAAATTCACAATGCTAATTGGAGAGACCAGGCCTAGGGGAAGGTGGAACAGGACTGTGTCCCTCTGCTGCCTGTCTGCTAGTAGTGACGAAATTCTTGGAAACCTCTCCAAATTCACACCACCCTGCAGAGGAGCTGCTGCAGCAGCCAACCCCACCATGCACATTACCCCACTTGCTCACAGAGGCCATAGGCCTGCCCTTCCAAATTTTATGATGCATCTGAAATGAAGTTTAACTGCCTCCTCCCAACTCACGAGAAACCACGGTAAGAGAGGAAAGAAAAACAGAACCCACCAAGAGGAACCGGCAGACCTGTCCAAGGGTGGGGACTTGGCTACTCCGTGGGGCAGCGGGAGAGTAAACGACAAAAGGCATAAAGCACACCTCGCTTTAATCCCTTCCATCCGCCCACAGTCCTCAGAAAGCTCATAAAGCCTCCCTTTCTGGGTGATTGGATTCCTTTAGCTCAGGGGCAGGCAGGGTGTTTTTCTTGTTTGAAGAGAGGGCAGGGATGGGGAGGGGGCTGGTTGGGGAAAAGGAGAATGGCCGTCACTGGGGGAGAATGAAAACCAAGTCCCCCACTTGCTTCAAGGTGGTGAGTGGTAAACACAAACAGCTGCTGCCTGCAAACATGTGGGGGCCGGGCAGCCAGGGTAGTCAGCTGCTGTAAGCAGGACCCAGCAGTTCCTAGGGGCAATTACCTCCCTCAGAAGCCATGCCTATCTGCAAAATGTTTTTTTTTTCTTTTTTTCCACCTTTTGAGGGCTCTTCTTGGCTAACTCAAAGAAATCATTTTGAATGCTGCTGGCAAAAATGTTGCCGAAAGTTGTGTGTGGTGGGTGGTGTGTTTTTTCTCTCTCTAAAAAGAGGAGTTGTTCTCCTCTGCCAGCATTTAGAAGCTGGAACTGTCTGTTCTTTTTGTTTGAAGTAGAGACTTTGGAGACCAGTCCTTTCAGAGTCCAGAAGAAAGAGAAAGAAAAAAAAAAAATCCTCTGGTTTGCCTTTGGCCTGGAGACTTTTCGCTTGTTTACTTTTGACCTTTCTCCCTATTTGTAGCCTACACAGGAATCCTGGTCAGCCTGGGCTGTACTCCGGGTCTCGAACAACAAACTCTCAAACAATCCAAAAGAAAAATTCTTTGGCACTCAAAGAAGCTCCTAAAATTTGTCTAGGCTTGCTCGTTTTTGAGCCCCTGATGAATGCGGAAGAGAAAATGCACTCACTTATTCTCCATCCTGTGGCCCACCTCCCTCCAAGGCCTCCTCTATTCCTCCTCACTCTGTCTGCCCTGAAACACACTCCTCGACAGAGCTGCCCTTTGGGCTTCTCTGCCTTCGCAGGTGCCACTCCCTCTCCTGGAAGCTTTCTCCCCCATCCTTGGCTGGTGAAGTCCTCCTGGTCATATCCAGCTCCCCTAAGTGCACTTAGCTCAGCTGGTAAAGAATCCACCTGCAATGAGGGAGACCTGGGTTCAATCCCTGGGTTGGGAAGATCCCCTGGAAAAGGGAAAGGCTACCCACTCCAGTATTCTGGCCTAGAGAATTCCATGGACTGTATAGTCCACGGAGTCACAGAGAGTCAGACATGACTGAACGACTTCCACTTTACCTCACTTCCCTTCCCTTCCATTGGCTGAGGGCTTGGAAAGCAGGGCCTAATCTTAGGTGTCTAGCACAGCGCCTGTGGTACCAGGGCAGCAGGGTGTTAAGATTAGCATCAGTAATGGTAACATAATACTTGCTCTTTTGGGGGCATGTGCCTTGTGCTAGACCCACTCCAGTGTTCTTGCCTGGAGAATCCCAGGGACGGGGGAGCCTGGTGGGCTGCCGTCTATGGGGTCGCACAGAGTCAGGCGCAACTGAAGTGACTTAGCAGCAGCAGCAGCAGCAGCCTTGTACTAGATACCTCTCACGTGCATTGTCTCTTATCCTCCCAATAACCCTACCTCATAGGTGATGTCATATTTGTTTTATAGATGAGGAAATTGAGGCTTAGAAGTTCAGAAAGTTCACTTAGCTAACAAATAATTGAACCCAAGTTGGAATCCAGGTATTAACTCATTCCTACTCTATTTCCAGGCCTCTTAATAAATGCTCAATAACTATCTATTAATTGAACACATGGCCCTGAAATTGTTTTTCTGAGCCTGGGGAAATCTTTCCAGGAATTTCCAGAGCCACAGCTTTTACACTTGGTCCCTTACACTTCGTTCCCTTGACCTTTAGTCTCTCTTCTTCTATACCTAGTATCATCTCGTCTCCCGTTTTGCCCCTAAGAATCATACCCTCTCTTCATGTTTTAGCTCTGGAGGGTGGGGATGGAGCAAAGGGGTAGCCTCCTGGTCCTTGTTCCATGTCTTTCCTTGAACTGGTCTTTGTTCCCCTGAAGTCTTTATTGTTCCCTAAAGGAAATTAGGCTAACTTAAATAAAGATTGAAAACAGTTGAAGATTGGCCTTATTACATGGTTGAAACGAATACAGTGCCTCTATCAGAAGCCTTAAGAAGGTGCCTATAAACTTTCTTCATGGAATTGTTGTAAGAATTACATAAATATAAGACCACTAATGTCTGACACATGGTGAGTTCTCAAAAAATGCAAAAGTTAGCTCTTATCATTGTTTTTATAAATCCTTTACTGGGGTACTCAAACTCCTAAAAGGGATTGAGACAAGGGAGATACTTTAATATTAATAATTATTATAGCAACTAATAAATATTTATTACTATGTATCAAACACTTTTTAAAAGGTTTTTCAAATATTATCTCATTTAATTCTTACAATCTGATGACATAGGTACTATCACTGGCTCTTTCTACAGTTGAGGAGATGGAGGAACAGAGAGGTTAAGTTGGGGAGCTTGGCTTCAAGTCTGTGGTTCTAGAGTCTACACTCTCATAGGCTCTGAAAAAAAAATAAGCACCAGGCCTAAAAGAAACATAACAGAAATGTGATATATTTAATCCCTTCTCATTCTTTTCTTGAATGTGTATTTTCAGGAGAGTGAATGTGTTTGTGAGAGGCAGTGCCTCTGGTGGTTTTGCACCGTCCCAGGCACCACCAGGAGGAGGGCGGGTAACCCAGAGTCATCCATGTTCCTGGTAAACAACTCAAAATGGGTAGAATCTTGCACGCCAAACCCAGCCTCTGCAAACTAGTATTTCCCAGTTGCCAGCTTGGCACAAAACCCCACATTACCACAGTTGAGCCTCTTTTGTGAGGAAAGACTATTTGGTACAAAAATGTTTTTCATATTCGCTCTTGTTACTCTTGAGACTGCAAAACACCATGTCTTCCTGCTGCCAGAGGCCAAAACAAATTCTATGGCTGAGGACAATTTTTGCAGCTCTTTTTCAAAATGGTCCAATGCAGAGAATAGAATTAACCTAGGCAGCTAAACTGTAAAAAGCAACATATATACCTAGTGCTACATATTTGCATAGGAAATCACACACGTACAAAATAAATTTCATACATAAACTGTACGTTTATGTGTGTGTGTATATATGTATGTGTTAACATATATTTTTTTCTTTCTTTGTGCTAATCTCTCTTCTGAATTTTCCTTGGTGTAGAGACAGAACACGTTCAAGGGTGCAGGCTGGGACTCGGGAGGCCCCCTGACCGCAGTGTGCTGGGCTCTGTGGACCTGTGCCCACTCCTGTCTTCTTGCCTCATTCGGCTCATCACCCTGTGGTTACTGTCACTCAGGTTCAAGTGGCGGGCCAGGAGCAGAGACCCAGGGCTGGCGTCACCTCTGAATGTGTTAAAGAAGATGTCCTATCACCATGTTCCCGTGTGTGTGTGTGTGTGTGTGTGTGTGTGTGTGTGTGTGTGTGCATGTGTGCGTGCGTGTGTGTGTGTGTGTGTTGAAGGTAGAGGCACCCACTTAGTAAGACTGAGCCTGTCTTTCACTGTGTGCTTCCCTGTGCCCACGTATAACGTGGAAATCACAGAGCTCCCCAAAGAAAAGGTAAAATTGATGATGTGTTAGCATCTGCTGGAGAGTGCTGTGTTGTGGAGAGAGGCCAGCGCTGTGCTGGCCGGGCTGCTTGCCCATTTTTATGCACAGGCTGAGTGAGGGCAACATGCAGTGGGCTTCGCCCTCAGGCACTGGCCATGTGTGGCAGAGTTAATGTGTGTGCGGTATCTCCTTTGGCCCTGCCTCGTCATTGAGCTCGGCCTAATGCTTTCTCCTCTCCTATGGTCCTCTCCTCTCTCAGGACTGCACTTGTTTGTTCCTGCACTTCCCAGCTCCAGCCGCCCCGCTCACCCCTTGCTGCCTTCTCCCCTCCCCTCCCTCTATGACCACTCACTCCCCACAGGCCCCAGAAGAGCCCTCTCTTGACTCAAGACACCCATTAAACAAGACTGTGACACTGACAATCATCGGGCACTTTGTGAGGAGGGCCAATTAGAGGCCGGCCTGACCAGGGCGAGCAGCGGGGCGTCCAGAAAGACGCTTTGCTCCTGGGGAGTGGGAGCCTAATCCCGTTACTGGCTGGATAGAGGCTCCTGGGGCCCAGGAGCCTCATTCCTGCTGGGCCTGAGGGCTGTCATTGGAGGATGGCCGGGCCTGGGGGGCTCTGCTCGAGGGCAGCCTCCCTCCCTCCCCCAGCCCCCTCGTGTCTCTTTTCTTTCTCAGTGACACACACTGCAGTGCCTCTGAGGTCATTTGTTTCCCACAGCCTCACAGGGTGCTGTGGCAACCAGGGGGACAATGATCTCTCACAGGAATGATGGGAGGCCTTTTTTTTTTTGCCTTAAATAAGCCCCTTCAAGGGAGCAGTAAGGTCTGTTGTGTGTGTGGTTTGTTTTTTCAGAAAATCCTCTTGCACGTAGTTCCAGTGTGAAGGACTCAGACAACTTCAATGGAAGCCATAAAGAATCTTGTGTGTGTGTGCGTGTGTGTGTGTGTGTGTGTGTGTGTGTGTGTGATTTTATTTTTATTGCTGTTTTGAGACCAAGATCGTGTTTTCCCTTCTGCCAGATACCCTTTTCCC